>NC_134160.1:4298518-4605555 GCF_033958435.1 Carettochelys insculpta
TCATTAAATCAGTTGTATGATGGCAAAGAGGAGAGGTGTTCTGGCCACTTCATCTTTTCATCTGACCCTACTGCCTAATGCAGTAGCTACGCCAGCATTACACTACACAGCTCCCAGCCCAGATCCCCAGCTGGGACATCTTCCTGGGACCAGGCACCAAAAATGCAGCGCAAAGGTGACACAGTGGCATCAAGATTCTGGAGCAATGATTGTGTCTGATATTGATGTAACACCTCAAGTGTCTTTTTGTCTCCCTCTAGTGAATGGACCGTGAAATACATCTGTGATTCTGCTGCTTTCTCTGAATTAATGAACTTTATCATTTATTCCTTTAAATCAAAGCATAGAGGGTCATGCTTTTAGATACACAAGGAAAAAAGCTTTTCTCTCTAGGTTCTGCAGTAGCATCTAATGTCAGCAGCAGTGTAAACTTTCTGGCCTGGCGTAACCTTATTGTGCATCAGTGACAATGAGTCTTTTATTCTTTTTTTAAATTGAATTTTTATACAGTAGGGAACCTTTTAATTCTCCCCTCTCAGCTACATATACAAATATAACAGATAGGCAGAAATGTGTTTATTAAAGCTATCTATTTTTCTTGGCATTCCAGTAATTTCATAAACTGCTTGAGCTCTGCTACTGCACTTTATGACATCATGAGAATAAAATCCATCCTTTGATTAATAGCCATTCAATCAATCTGTCTCTCCCTATGTACTCTCTTAAGTGTAATGGATTTGGGAGCTGTGCAAACTAATTTTAAAAAGTTAGCTTTGGATAGAGGCGTTAACCATCGATTTTGCAAAATCACAGTCGTGTCTACATGACCCACTCAGGGCAACAACAGGTCATTAAGAGATGGGAAGAGAAGTGGAAAAATTGCTTCAGACCAATTGGTGTAGAATGATTATCTCACCAAAGTAACGTTGCGACAAATCCATGGAAACATTAGACTTCTCAGATGTCAGTATGCTGTGCAGCATGGGTACTTGGACCCACACAGAGGCAACAAGAATAGAATTCAAACCCACTGGATGCTTGCGAATGCATGGGTAAGAGGTAATAGAACCTCACCATCAGGGAAAAGCAGTAAAGGGCATATGAGACAAAGTGGAGCAATTCTGATTTCATCCAATGGAAGAACAAAATCACACCACGGTGAGACAGAGAAGAAAATTCTGCAGCTATATATATATTTAGAAGTGAAACTACATTAATGGTAGCAACAATGGGATGTTTGAGAGGGGAAAAAGCTGCCGGGGCAAAGCTATTAACATTGTGAGTGGTCTATGGTATGTTAAGAGCTGGACTCAGGAAGCAATTTGCAGTGCATAACAATTTTATGGAACCTAATGACTTGTGACCATATGTGCCAGAAGGGAGTGCTCATTGTGAGCATATATAGATCTACTCTTTTATATAGCGCTCTTGTAACCCAGTACAGGAACAAGCCCTGCTGTTTGCTACTCAGTAGTGGTAGTGGTGGAAAAGATTGGAACAAAGTTGAGTTGCACTTTGGAATGACTCTATACTATAGTGATACCAGGAGGATGATACTGGCAGTCTCTCTGTTGCTCCAGCTACAGAGTTTCCATTTCAATTGTCTTCCATCTGTGAGGAATTAGAAATGATAAAAACACTCAGAGGAACATTAATTTCAAGAGGTTCTTGAATGCAGTTATGTAACCTCTGAGAATTACCTGAGCACATGTTTAAGGAGACCAAGAGGCAGGAGAGAAACAGCAGAGTTAGCATTCTAATCCAGACTTGATCTTTCTTTGTGGAATGAAGCTTATCAACCTTGAGATAATCAAGGAGGTTTGCTTCTTTAACCCACATATTTGCATTGCAGCATTTATGGTATGTCTACACAGCAAAGTTATTTTGGAATAATGGCCACTATTCAGAAATAACATTGTGAGCATCTACACAATGCAACCGCTATTTCAAAATAATTTAGAAATAGCATATGGCTTATTTCAAAATTGGTAAACCTCACTGTATGAGGAATAGTGCCTATTTTGAAATAGGGGCTATGTAGACAGGGAACAGCAGCTATTTCAAAATAAGCTATAAGAACATATGAATGGCCATACTGGGTCAGACCAAAGGTCCATCCAGCCCAGTATCCCATCTGCCGACAGTGGCCAATGCCAGGTGCCCCAGAGAAGGAGAACAGAAGACAATGATCAAGTGATTTATCTCCTGCCATCCATCTTCTGCCCTTGTTCTGAAGGCTAGGGCACCATACTTTACCCCTGGCTAATAGCCATTTATGGACCTAACCTGCAAAAATTTATCGAGCTCTTTTTTAAACCCTGATAGAGTCCTGGCCTTCACAGCCTCCTCCGGCAAGGAATTCCATAGGTTGACTGTGTGCTGTGTGAAGAAAAATTTCTTTTATTAGTTTTGAACCTACTACCCATCAATTTCATTTGGTGTCCCCTAGTTCTTGTATTATGGGAAAAGGTAAATAATTTTTCTATATTCACTTTCGCCACACCATTCATGATTTTATATACCTCTAACATATCGCCCCTCAATCTCCTCTTTTCCAGACTGAAAAGTCCCAGTCTCTCTAGCCGCTCCCCATATGGGACCCGTTCCAAACCCCTAATCATCTTAGTCGCCCTTTTCTGAACCTTTTCTAATGCCAATATATCTTTTTTGAGGTGAGGAGACCACATCTGCACGCAGTACTCAAGATGTGGGCGTACCATAGTTTTATATAGGGGAAGTATGATATCTTTTGTCTTATTCTCTATCCCTTTTTTAATAATTCCTAACATCCTATTTGCTTTTCTAACTGCCGCTGCACACTGCGTGGATGTCTTCAGAGAACTATCCACTATAACTCCAAGATCCCTTTCCTGATCTGTCGTAGCTAAATTTGACCCCATCATGTTGTACGTGTAATTTGGGTTATTTTTTCCAATGTGCATTACCTTACACTTACCCACATTAAATTTCATTTGCCATTTTGCTGCCCAATTACTCAGTTTGCTGAGATCTTTTTGTAGTTCTTCACAATCCCTTTTGGTTTTGACTGCCCTGAACAACTTGGTTTCATCTGCAAACTTTACCACCTCACTGCTTACCTCATTTTCTAGATCATCGATGAACAAATTGAACAGGATCGGTCCCAGGACTGACACCTGGGGAACACCACTAGTTACCCCACTCCATTGTGAAAATTTACCATTTATTCCAACCCTTTGTTTTCTGTCTTTTAACCAATTCCCGATCCATGAAAGGATCTTTCCTCCTATCCTGTGACCGCCTAATTTACATAAAAGCCTTTGGTGTGGGACCTTGTCAAAGGCTTTCTGGAAATCTAGGTATATTATGTCCACTGAGTGCCCCTTGTCCGCATGTTTATTAACCCCTTCGAAGAATTCTAATAGATTAGTTAGACACGACTTCCCTCTGCAGAAACTATGCTGACTTTTGCCCAACAATTCGTGCTCTTCTACGTGCCTTGCAATTTTATTCTTTACTATTGTTTCTACTAATTTGCCTGGTACTGATGTTAGATTTATCGGTCTATAATTGCCAGGGTCTCCTCTAGAGCCTTTTTTAAATATTGGCGTTATATTGGCCGTCTGCCAGTCATTGGGTACCAAAGCGGATTTAAAGGATAGGTTACAAACCACTGTTAATAACTCCGCAATTTCACATTTGAGTTCTTTCAGAACCCTTGGGTGAATACCGTCTGGTCCTGGAGACTTGTTACTATTCAGCTTATCAATTAACTCCAAAATCTCCTCTAATGTCACTTCAATCTGGGAGAGTTCCTCAGATTTGTCACCTAAAAAGGCTGGCTCAGATTTAGGAACCTCTGTAACATCCTCAGCCATGAAGACTGAAGCAAAGAAATCATTTAATTGCTCCGCAATGGCACTGTCTTCCTTGATCGCTCCTTTTATATCTTTATCGTCCAAGGGCCCCACTGCTTTTTTAGCGGGCTTCCTGCTTCTAATGTATTTAAAAATATTTTACTATCATTTTTTGAATTTTTGGCTAGCTGTTCCTCAAAATCTTTTTTGGCTTTTCTTACTACATTATGACCCTTAATTTGGGAGTGTTTGTGTTCCTTTCTATTTTCCTCACTAGGATTTGACTTCCACTTTTTAAAAGCTGCCCTTTTCACATGGCTGTTAAGCAATGGTGGTTCTTTGTTAGGTCTCTTACTGTGTTTTTTTTATTTGGGGTATATATTTAAGTTGGGCCTCTAGTATGGTGTCTTTAAACAGTTTCCATGCAGCTTCCAGGGATTTTAGTTTAGTTACTCTACCTTTTAGTTTCTGTTTAACTAGCTTCCTCATTTTAGTGTAATTCCCCTTTTTGAAATTAAATGCTGGATTGTTTGACCGCTGCGGTGTTCTTCCCAACACAGGAATATTAAAAGTTATTATATTGTGGTCACTATTTCCAAGCGGTCCAGTAACAGTTACCTCTCGGACCAGATCCTGTGTTCCAGTCAGGACTAGATCGAGAATTGACTCTCCCCTTGTGGGTTCCTGTACTAGCTGCTCCAAGAAGCAGTCATTTAAGGCATCAAGAAATTTAATTTCTGGATCCTGTCCTGAGGTGACATAGTGAGTCTAAGGACTCTTTTTCAAAACAGGCTTCATTGTGTGTAGACACATTATTTTGGAACATCTTATTTTGGAATATATCTCCAGAATAAGCGGTTCCGTAATAGCTTTGCTGCATAGACATACCCATAGTGGTCTAATGGGGAAAAAACATGCAAAGTTATGTTATATCTTGGTTTTGTTTGCGGGATTTGACCTGAAGGCTTGGTAGAGCCAAGGAGGGTGAAATTCAGCTGGTTGGCCCCAAATCATCCAAAAATTGGATGCCAAAAGTGCTGGACATGTTGATTATGTGTTCGAAGCCACTTAGGTGATTTCCATTGACGGCAAGCAGCCTGACAACATTCAGTGTCCCTGACCTATAGATGCTGAAGGGGAGGAGGAGTTTATAAATAGGAAAGTGGGTGTAGGAGCCACTGGAAAATTCAGCAGAGGAACAGCATGACGGCCAGAGGAGTCTGTTGTAAGGATTTTGTTCCAGGGAGTTTGGCAGGTTTGCTGGATTATGTTCCAGGTTCCCTCACCCACTGGAGAAGAAGAGGATTCACATTTGCTTTCAGGCTGTGCAGCTGTCAGACTGCAGTAGGCCAGGGGTGGGGGTTAGAGGATCTGGTGTGACTAGCAGTCCTTCCCCAGCTTTCAAGAGCTGGCATGCCCTGCAGAGGGCCTGGGCACTGTTCCACAGAGACTGGGAAGGGTAAGGCCACACAGAAGAGCTCAGGGAGAGTTATGGAAGGACTTCCTGACAGGGCACATAACCTCTCCTGCCAGTTGTCCAGACACACCAGTCAAAAAGGGGTTAGCTTGTGCGGGGGGAATGGGAGTCTCAATCAGTGCCAAACTGCTGCACCTGCAGGCTTGTCAGGCCTGGGGGAAGGCCCTAAAAAGAGACGAATGCAGGTCAGGTGTGGTAAGTGGCAGGTGAAGCCAAACAGATCGAGTGCCAGCATCTGGGCCCTGGGTTACTTGCTGAGGAATAGCTAACATGCACCACCAGCGTGAGCCTTTGAAGAAAGTTGACTTGCTGCTTCAGTTGAAGTCCACAGAATTAATACTTGGCTATGAACCCTGTAGGAGCTGAGACTTACTGAAGGGCAGTTTCCCCTCGTCTGGGTGAGGGAGGGGCCTGGCAGACCCTATCCATTTGATATGGGCTGTTTTATACATACCCAGAAGGGAAGATAAGTGGGCTTGTGAACAGGACTATGCCAAATGACCCGACCCCATGGCTGCCATTGCCCAGGGAATGATCTGCCTCCCTTCCACCCAATGAGGCAGCCTTGAGACATAACCTTCAACAGAGTATAAATCTTGTACAGGTCGAACTTCTCAAATCCAGAACTCTCTTGGCCAGCAACGTCTGTCATCTGGCATGATTTTAGTCAGCTGAACAATGTATCATGGGTGCAGCCAGGTTTCCTGTGGTCCTCTCAAGTTTGTTTACAGCCACCAGTCCTGGCTCTCAATGTTCCGTGCTGTTGTTTAGCTGTAATTTACCACTAAATGTCTCCTAAGAGCCTGGTCAGCAGCGAAAGTGTTGGTAATGGGCTAGACAATTTTGACTTCTTATAGTCTGGCAAATTCTCTCATCTGGCACTGGGGATGTCCTGAGGGTGTTGGACAAGAGAGGTTCAACCTGTATTGCATTTGGTCTTGGGGTAATAATAAGTACAATCTGAGGAAGCTTCCTTCAAGTTTTGTCTTTTAAAATGTTATTGACAATAGCCACAATAATTCCATGAGTTCTAAGTGAACTGTTAGGTTTTTATGAAGAAATTTCATGTCACCTTTGTTCTCTCACAGATTTAACTCCATGTGTAACAGAGAGAGAAACTGAGAAAGCTAAACTGTGGTCTGCAAGCAGGCAGATAAGCTGAGGTATAGGAAACAAATAAGGAACAGAAGCAAGTGATTTCCCCAAGCCGTTCTATTCCAGTAGTTTGTATGCTGGTCTGTTATACGTCAGCCTTCCGAAAAGCTGCAAAAACCTTCCCTAGGTTCCTGAAATTTCAGCATGTGTTGAGAATAGACAGTGGGGAGTAACAGATCAAAATGACTGGTAAGGAGAAAAGCAATTAGCCCTTCCTTGGAGACTAACCTATCTTTAGGAAATCGTTGGTTGAAAAAGAATGCAACCAGGGGTTTGAAGAATAGACGCTGGCGGTAGAATATCAGTTTAATTGTCGTTTTTAGGCCTTGTTTGTGCTGCATTTATAAGGGTGAGCAGGAATCTAGTTATGATGTGGTTAGGAAAAAGATCATCATTCTGGCATGATGGATGGATGGATTGTCTTCATGTGATTGTAACAGTGTTTGGTCTGTTTAGAAAAACTGAATGGTGCCTTCCCATAGGTAGGATGTAGCGATATTGGAACTAGTTCCCTAGCCTGACTATAGTTAGGTTACAGGGGCTGTGAAAGATGTGAAGGAACTGGTGGGGCCCTAACCTTTCTGGGGTGCGGCTTTGTTTGAAAGAGGGACTTGTTTGGCAGGGCTGATGGGAGCCAGGTTGGAAGTTCATCACAGCATGGTGTCTGCGGTGAAATCCTACCTCATTGAAGTTCATGAGAATTAGTGACTTTGACTTTAGGAAGGCCAGGATTTTTACCCTTTTTCTTTTTACATATTCTGTAAACCACCAAAGTAAGGTCCCAGTTCTGTACAGTTAATAACAAACACTGGCTTGTGAGGATCAGTTAAGTGGGGAGGTGAGGAAAGCATGGCTAAAGAATTCTTCCTTAAGAAGAAATTCCTAATTTAACCATAATTTTTTTTTTAAAAAAAAAAAGGGTAAATGAAACAGACCTTTATTGAGCAACAGAGTTCTTCTCCCATTGTACTAAGTTTTTTAGGCACTACAAGGAGAAGAGAGAAACAAAGCAATACTGTGGGATTGTGTCCTTTGCCCCTGGAAGCTGAGGGTTTGGGCATCTGCCCAGGAGAGATTCAGGTGCTGCCCAGGTGTTTAGCAAAGCACCGACAGCCAGCAGCCTGTGTTTCTATGGGTGCTGCAAATCTGCACATGGCTTGGTGCACATAACAAAATTTATTCTGCACATGGATCTTAAAAAAAGAGAGAGAACACTGAATGTCAGTGTGATTGCATACCTAATCATCACATTTACTGTGGGGCTGCATTTCAAGTGCCCTGACCAGACCCCAAAAGCTAAATGCCCTTAACTTTGTACAGTTGAATTCCTGGCTTAATCACTGTCTTCATGGCCTGATTGTGTCAGTTGTGTAAGGATCACAGGACTTTCTGGACAAGAGAAGATGTACTTTGATAGAGCAAGGCACTGAGCATTGGGCCTCCTGAGTTCTCTCCCTGGATTTACCACACTTACTCTTTGCATCCCCACTTTTGTGACTGTAATTTGTTTTCCCTGCTCAGAAGAGAGTGCAAGAATTCTTGCCTCCCTTGCAGAGCCCCTGGGGCTGCTTATGTGGGCCTTGAGATTGTCAGATGAAAGAATCGAATCCTTATTAGTAATAAGCAGGGCTCTTTGATCTCTGATAAAGTTCATGTCCTTTCCTCTTCCAAAGGATCTTACATGGCACCAATTACTGTGGTATAGGAGCCTCTCTCTGCCTTTAATGTATCTATCCCCACAACAGCTGATGTAGGTCAGTGTTAATAACCCCATTTTACAGAGGGAGAACTGAGCCATCAAGAGATGAAGATGTTTAGGCACCTAAGTTCCATTAAATAATCCACTAGCAGTAAGCATCTAAATGTCTCACCAAAGGTCATGCAGGAAATCCATGGTAGAGCAGAGACATGATCCAGATTCTTAGCCTCTAACCCAGTGTGTTCTCTCTTTTTTTTTTCCCTATCCATGTGCAGAATAAATTTTATGTGCACCAAGGTGTATGTGTGTGTACCACCAGTAGAAACATGCTGTGGGCACTCTGCTAATCAGCTGGGCAGCCACTGAATCTCTCCAGGCAGCTGCCCAACCCACTCTGCTTACAGAGAACACAGTTGCAACTGCCCAGCCATGTTTGGTGCTCTTTTGCCCCCCGTGTCTGGGTTGAATGTTTATATGCCAGAGTGTTCTGTAGAAAGCAAGCAGCAGCTTAGCTAAGTAAACTGTCTCTCCGTAGTTTACCCTTCAGACTGACAGATGGGGCCTTTTATTACATACTATTACTTAGTGAACTCTTCTGTGGCAAATGTAATTTGATATAGCTTCTGATTCCTAGTTTGTCATCGGTCCTTTACTAAGGAAGAAAAATGTAATGGGACTTGATGATGCTTTCATCTTGTTACATTTAATTGCATTAGGAATATTGGAGAAAAACCTTGAAGTGGGTTTAATACTGGCGAGCCCTACAGTGTTTTGTAATTCAGGGTGGGTGAATTTGGACTGAACTGAACAATGTTCTGAACCCATTTTCAGGAGTTGAAGGTGTTTATTTTGTTCCATTTAAACTGTTTTGCCAACATCTTCAGTTCTTTGTATTGGCTAGGCTAGTGGAAATACTTAGAAAACTAATGCAAGAGAGGGCATTCTGTCCTGGGAGGACCTATGAGGTATTAAATCTTGTGATTTTTCTTTTTTCTGTCCACTGTTGAATAAGAGCCCCTGAATATTACGGGAATCGCATCTCCTGAACTGTCCTGGTTATTCCTGTCCCCCAAACTTAATTGCTACAATTGTGATATATGCAAAAAATCCTTTTGAATTACAACACCAAGTGGGAGAAAGTATGATTCTGTGGTTTATAGCAGTATCCTGGGCCTTGAAAGGTCTTCTAGAGCACTGGTTCCCAGCCTGGGGTCTGCAGACCCCTGGTGGTCTGTGAGGGTATTGCAGGGAGCCCATGGGAAAAAAATAAAAGATAAGTTTTAAATAAATTGACTATCTCCCAATCACGTTATTAATTGCTGTCTGAACAACCTATGTTGTGGTTTCCTTTTTCACTTAATGAAGTGTACATAAGTGGCTAGAACTGGCTTTGACGGGGGCCCGTGAATGGTTTGGGGGTATGATTGGGGGTCTGCACTAGTGAAAAGGTTGGGAACCATGGGTCTAGAGTTGATTGCTTTTTCAAAAGCTTGCTGGTGGCTTTTAGTCTACCATTGGGAAACTGAGGCACGGTGCAGGTAAGTGTCTTTTTTGCCTCAGTTTTCCCTTCTGCAAAATGGAGCTAATAACATTGTGTCAGCTTCTCAGAGGTGTTAAGTTTCCATGATAGAGCTAGCTGTTTTTCTGACTATTTTTTGCCTACGCAACTTCTAATTCAGCTCCCTTGTGCAATTGATTATGACATGGATTTTAAATACACAGTCTACATACTTAACCCACACCCCTCCCCCTCCCCACCCTGCCATGGGAGCCCACTTCATTTACTCCCCCAAATGGATCTGCCCTGGGGATGAATCAGCAGTATGTCCTGAAGGAGGCTGTTGTCTGTAGGCACCTTGCTTCATTTGCTGCCAGGTGTTGGAAGGAGTGTTGTGAATGTGGCGGGGGATTGCAAGGTCAGGAAAGGAACCATAATCTCATGGTTTACACCGCTGACTCCTGCCCTAGACAATTGCTGTTCTATCCTTGCTTCTGCCTCAGAGCTCTGGGGTAGTGCTGAGCAGACAGGCTTTTCAGAGGCCTAGATTCTCAGAGGTGTTTGGGCACCTGACTTCCTTTGAATAGTCCATCAGCAGTAAGTACCTCAATACACTTGAGAATCTGGGCCAAAATGAGTCAAAAAAGGTCATGCAGGAAATCCACGGCAGAACAGAGACATGAAAGCAGATGTCTTAGGCTCTAACCCAATGTTCGCTCTAATTTTTCCTCGTCTATGGGAAGAATAAATGTTGTTACATGCACCAAGGCATGTGAGGATGTGCACCATTGGTAGAAATGCATGTTGCTGACTATGGGTGACTGTGGGCACTCTGCTAATCAGCTGGGTGGCAACATTTGGTTGCTCATTCGTAGAATCATAGAACACCAGAACTGGAAGGGACCTCAGGAGGTCATCAGGTCCAGTCCCCTGCCCTCATGATGGGACCAAGCACTGTCTAGACCAGGGTTTCCCACACTTTATATATTTGGAACCCGTTTTATTTTGCGAAACCCTTTTTTGTGGCCCAAAAATACAAATGCACATAAAAATTAATGAAAAATTAATACATTTTCACTTTGTTTATTCACAGTAATAATAGTACATAATATAAATCTTGATTATAAAATACTTGTGACTAACTTATTGTTATTACCTTAATTATTTGCAAAAATATGAAATGTACCAAATGGATAGGATTGTGCACGATAACTTGTATATTTTCTAAGGACTGGTATTTTTTTTTTCCAAGGACCGGTACAGGGCCTCGGACTACACTTTGGGAAATGCTGGTCTAGACCATCCCTTGTGCGTTCATCATTTCTTGGGTGCCTGACTTGACAGTATAGAGTTTGCCTTGCAGCTGAGCACTCGCATCTGCTGCTGAAGTCAATCTGAGACGTGCTTTGAACATATAAGGTGCCATCTACTGCTAAGTATCCTGAAAAATCAGGCCCTGGGAGGTCAGGCTGGGCACCCAAAATTAGCGAGTTGCCCCATCTGTAGAACAGAGATAATTCCACTCCCACAGCATAAATTGGTTTTATGAAGATAAATTCATGAATGTTCGTGAAGCAGGCAGGTACTACTGTGATAAGTGCTATCGAAAAACCCACAAGGGAATGATTAATTCTGTCTTCGGAGCTGGGTTTGAATATTGTGTGGTAAATACATTGAACAATGAGGCTAAAACAAAATATTGAATGGTGTCCATCCTGTGCTCTGACTGGGGCTGGAATGCAGTGGAGAAGGCATATGGCATCATGGAATTGAAGACTGCCTTATTGATGAGTGATGATTATTGTGTGAGGGATAAATCAGAATATTGGACTACTTGTCGCAACTAATGGCCCTATAGGGTATTAACCTTGGTGTGATGTTTAAATTCCAACTGGAGTAAGGGCACTCTTCTCACCTAAATTGCTCTTGAAATCTCAAATGGTTTCATAGTTCCTCTCTCAAGTTGTTGTATAATGTTAACATGCATAGTTAAACAGCTACCACTTCCCTTTCAAAAGTGGGTAAAATAATCCCTATATATAGCTGGCATATCAATGTGTAAAGTGCTCCAAGTCTTTCTGGATGAAAAGTGCTATAGAAATTGTCACGGACACCAATGACAATTTTTAGGGCAACATATGGCCCTTGGCTTTGATTCCACCCTCCCCCTCCACACACACACATACCGTCCCATTTGCCTTGGCATTCCTTGCATAATATTTCAGCTTGTGTTCTATTGTGGAACTGTCACATTAGCCACACAGTGAAGGACACTGATCCTTCCCAGAAACACTGGAGGTTCTTAATTGTTGGCCTAATTGCATCTGGTCAAGCCTTTGCCTGAGGCTGGGCTGTCAGAAAAAAGAAGAGCTAACGGCCCACTCCTGCCCTAGCATGGATTTCTTAAACTCTCCCTGGAAGAATCCATCAACCGTACGACCCACAATAAAAGGCGGGCTGAGTGTGGAGGAAGAGAAAGGGGAGTAAGAGGAGGGATTGGCAGTGCAGGGGTTAAACAAGGCCTTTTTGGCCCAATTAGCCGTGCCCTATTTTACCTGCAGCCAATGCCAAGTCTGCAGGGAGAATAAAAGGAGGGAACCTGGCTCAGTTAGGAGCTGACCTACGAAGAGGAAGGCGCTGCTTCTGCCGTCTACAGGACTTGAGCCAGAGATGCTTGCTGTGTCAGTTGCAGGGGGAAAGAAGCCTATAGACCATCCCCTGGGGGTAAGGGGGTAGAACCTGAAGGAAAACGCACTGAAGGGGGGAAACTGGACTCTTAGGGCTCTTTTTGATGCTAAATCAAAAAGGCACTTCTCCTGGAAGAAGTGTCTACATGAGATTTAGACCCATCTAACAGCAGTTGCTTATATTTACATTTAGAGCTTATCAACACTGGTGGATTACAGTGTGGTAAAGAGCCAGAGTAAACAGGCTCCCAGTGGTGTTTACCGACAAGGCTGGGAGAACTCTCTCCCAGTGCTAGTGCCACGACCACACTTGTTCAGCAGCGCTGTTGCAGCTGTGCTTTAATTTTAGAAGTGTAGACAAGATCAGACCCCATATACTGATATAACTCCCCATGTATACAGGTCCTAGGTAAAGACCCACAGAAGTTTATGCAGTTTGAGTCTCTCCAAGCTGGCACCCTTGGGACCTGACTGGTGCCAATGAGAGAATGTGTTGAATCATGGGAACTCAATATGTCTAGCAGCATTAACAACACTTCCACTGCAGACTGGGCTTTTAGAAGTCATTTAAGGCTAACTTGAAGCTAAATCACAGCAGAGAACACTGAGAGCCAGGGCTGGTGGCTGGGGGGGCAGGGACTTCATGGGATTGTGAGAAACTTGGCCACACCCATGACAACTGGACATCCAGATAATTTAAATCATGCTGGATTAGGGATGGTGCCAGATTAGAGAGATTCAACGTGTAGCAATGTGTGTGCATTTGTTTTGGTTGCAGGAATTTACAGTCGCAAATTCTAAACACTTTGTAACAAGGACTTTTTTTTTTAAGGCCAAAGGGGACCATTGTGATCACCTAGTCTGATCTCTGGCATAACAAGTCACAATTCTATCCAGTCCTTCCTCCATTTAACCCAACATCTTGTTCTTGAACTAGGGGAGAAAGACATCCATCACAGTTGTGTGTGAAATGCCTACCAGCCTGAGGCTGTTTTCATGATGTAGTACCAAACAGGAATTATGTTGCAAGGGCAAAAGCTCACTTTCAAATGTTAAAGCCTGAAACTCTGAATTAAATACAAGGAACATAATATAATTTTCATCATAAAGGCATTCTGGTCTCCTTTTTCTTAACGCTAAAAGTTAGATAAATATCACAGTTCCAGATACAAGACACAAACATTTCACCCCCAGAATCAAGCCATGTAGCTACTGAATGCCTCTGTATTAATCTTTCTTTGAATACATGACTCAAGTTATTGCCTCTGAAATTTGTGGGCATGATCCTTTTTATATCCATCATCTTTATTACAGCAAAATTCAATTTTAAGCAGCTTGGGCATCTGTCATAAATAAAACATTTTTTATTTCTCACCATCTTACCAAAAAAAAACAACCTCATTTGCTTCCACTAAACAAAACTCTCCTCTTTCAGATGAGTTGTTGTGTAGCTTTTTCTTAATGTATAAGTCATGTAGACGCATTCTAGAGAGAAATCTGCACTTTGGGAAATGTAAGTCCTTATTTGACCTCAGAATTCCTAATAGTGACTGAAGCCTTATGGTCTCCAAACGATGTGTCAAAAAGTATGATGATCTAAAAGTTTATACCATTTCCATTGGGAGAGAAGTATGGGTTAGTCCTCACAGCTCCACCAGGTGTAGAATTAAACCTGAAAAACATTCAAATCAAAACCTGTTTCATTATGATTTCCTGTGCAGTTCCTCCCCTTTCCTTTTGAGCATTTTGTCTACAAAAACCTTTCAAATCTTGACTTTTTAAAGGTACAGTTTAAACCTTTCTAGGTTGGCACTCTGGTCTGGCAACATCCATGGTCCAGCATAATTTTAGTTAGCTGGGTATCTACTTCGCATGGGCGTGGCCAAGTTTCCCACGGTCCCATAAAGTTTGTTTCCAGCCACCATTCTTGGCTCTCGGTGTTCTGTGCTGTTATTGAGCTCTAATTTACCCCTGAATGTCTTGTAAGAGCCCAGTAAGCAGCAGAAGTGTTGGTAATTGCTAGACAATTTTGACCTCTAGTGGTTCAGAAAGATCTCTAGTTCAGTACCAGTCATGTCTCAAGGTATGCCAAACTTGGGAGGTTCAACCTGTATTCAAAAACAACACGAAGTCCTGTGGCACCTTATAGACTAACAGATATTTTGGAGCATAAGATTTTGTGGGCAAAGACCCATTTCATCTGATCCACCCACTTTAATGCCACAGGACTTCTTGTTGTTTTTGAAGATACAAATCTGAATCCTCTATTCAGATGCCTAAAGGTACAGCAAGGTGCTTTTGAAAGTCTCTGTGTTATTAGATGTCTAAATTCCTTTAAAAATCCAGATCTAAGACCCATAGGACGTGTAGGATACTTTTCTTTTTTCCTCTAAAATTTCCCGCTGTTACAACTGAGTGGTCCTCTGGCATTTTACCAGCTGCCTCTGTACAAGTCCGCCAGGGACCTTAGGTTGGTATTAGGTTCATAGGCCTGGCTGGTGGGCTCCATAAATTCTACAGGAATTTAAAACATGATTAGCCCCTTGAAAAATGGGAAAAATATCTTTCACAAAGGTCTTGCCTAACTTTTGCCCTGTCCCCTACCATGAATTTGACTGAAAAAATTTGTCACAATTTGAAAAAATCCTAGAAATTCAGATAAATTCCACCTGTACTTTAATGTTTTATCACAAATTTGATGCATGTGGCTGGGTAACCATGACATTTTGTTCTCAAAGTAGTGACCTTCTATATTTCTAAGCCTGCCTGTCTATAAGGACAAGTTGTCATTTTTGCAAGGCAGGCCTGATGCTGAGGAGGAAGCACACATACAATATGCTCTTTTATTTATCTATTTTTTGTTCTTATGACTTTTCCTTTATTTAAACAAACCATTATCTTGCATCTGAATGGCTTATGCAGCTGAACAACAATTCACCTCAGAATATACAATGAAAGTCAGGGATGGAGCTGATAGGAGAGTTTTCTGTTGGAGAATGTAGTTTTGTTGAAATCGAAACACTGCAGGAACATGAATGTACTCATGGTGTTTTTCATGGCCAAGTATTGAAATAAATCATTCTGATTTTAGACAGGTAAAACATTTGGTTTTCACTTCAGTTCCAGTTGTTTGGACTCATACTTAATTTTCTATAATACTAGAACTGGAAGGAATCTCAAGGGGTCATTGGGTCCAGATCCTAGTCTAATGACAGGACCAATCACCATATAAATCATTGTTTCTTAACTTTTTTGAGATTACAGACCACCAAAAATAATATTTTTAATGCAGAACACTTATGAAAATTTTCTTCAAAAAACTTGTCGGACCAAAAAAAAAACAAAAAAAAACCAGCAACATATCCAGCAGAACCAGAATGAAATAATTTAATCAGGTGGTATGGCAATGAAGAAGTAACAGTGTATCTGGTTTTAATAACCAAACATCTATACCATCAGTGTATGATATCAAAGCAGTGTCAGATGCTCGTGGCACGCCTGCAAGTTGTTCACAGAATACCAGTGTTCTGTGGTACATAGTTTAAGAAACAGTGATCTAGATCATCCCTTACAGATGTTCATCTAACCTGCTCTTAGGTATCTCCAGTGATGGAGATTCCACAACCTCCCTAGGCAACTTATGCCAGTGTTTGACCACCCTGACTGTTGGGAAATGTTTCTTAAATGTCCAACCTAAACCTGCCTTGCTGCAGTTTAAGTCTATTGCTTTTTTGTCCTGCCATTAGAGGTTAAAGAGAATAATTTTTCTCCCTGCTCCTTGTAACAACCTTTTAGGTACTGAAAAGCTGTTATGTCCCCTCTGTCTCCTCTTTTCCAAAGTAAACTAATCCAGTTCTTTCAATCGTCCCTAGTAGGTCATGGGGTTTTTTTTTTAGATCTTTAATCATTTTTGTTGCTTTTCTCTGCACCCAAATCTTATACTTTTCCCACCTATCTCTTAACACTGTTCCAGCCTTACAGAAATAAAACAATTAAACAATATCTCAAGAAAACCTGTCTGTGTGTTTGAATCTGTTTTTTGGAAACTGTTCTGTTGTAAATTTTGATTTTTTTTTTTCTAATTCAGTGTTAAAAGCAGTCTGAAATTTCAGCTGGATGGAAATTCCATTTTCTAACTAGCTCAAGCGGCTTCATGTATTTTTACTGTAACTCACGAAACAATCCCCTGCTATGAGAACTAGACCACACATTGGTGTGAACATACCCATATGAATGAGAAAAATGGTACTGTGGCCCATCACCCGCCATTGCTGGTGGCTCACGTACACTGCTAGATGGTTTGGGTGGGTTCCTCTGCTGGTATGAATAACCAGGCTGGACCAGAGGGATATAGTTCAGTAAAGGGGTGTAGGGTGACCGGAAAATCTGCTGTGGATTGTATGGTGTTACCTAGAAAGGGTAGAGAAACAAAGAGTGAGAAGTTGGTGAAATAAAACCTTTTACAGCCCAATCTGCTGGTGCTAATAGGAGCTAGTAATGGAGGAAATATTTCAAATTTTGAAATTCAGAAATTATAGACTGTGACCTCTATACACCAGGTGTCCCTAATTGCTCCCATAGCAGCAGGCTAGAAGTGGCACAGGGGCACACTGGTGCAGGTAATCACCCTAGCCCCCTCCCCCTCCTCCCCTGGCCCAGCAAAATCTTTAATCCAGCAAAACCTATTTCCCAGGGTTGCCGGATTAAAGAGGTTCAAGCGTATTTCAAAGGGAAACTATTCCATGACACTTTTGCACGCACACACCCTTTTTAAAATAACTGTGGGGCTGTTGGAATTTTGTTTATGTTCTAAAGGTCTTTATTAATTAGTGGAAATGTCTGACTTTGGTAAAATGAGGACTTTTTGGAGACAAAAAATTATATTTTCTCTAACCCAACAACATTTTTGGCCAGGTGAATGAAACTTTCAATTCCAAGGGATCTCAAAGGGGCTGAAAGTGTGCTTAGCACCTCCAAATTCTAGCTCTCAAGAAGCTAAGGACATTATGACAATCAACTGATTTTTTTTTTTTTTTTTTTGGTGTCGCTTCCTAGAGAACCATTGTCAATGGCACAAAACATTCCAAGGATATCAAACCTGACAAGGGCTCCTCATCCTAACTGCTATTGTTTGTTGTACAAAGAAATTGTGGAGTCATGCAGATCTCCTGCAGGGCATTCAGCACAATAGCAATACTTAGAATCCTAGGGCTGGAAGAAGTCCTCAGGAGGTCATCAAGTCCACCCCTCTGACCAAAGCAGGGCCTGCCTATGGCAGATGCTGTGCAGTAAAGTTCCTGGTCCAAAGAACTTGCAATCAAAATGGGCAAGAAACATGACAAGGAGGAGGGGACACAGGAAAACCTTATCCAAGGTCACAGAGCAAAGCCAGGGGAACCCAGCTCTCTTGCTTTCTAGCCATGGTAGGGCCTGAGCCACTGGTCGATAAAGCTATTACATCTGGTAACATTCTGTAGAATACAGTAATAATTTTCCCCCCCTCCTTTTGGGCTAATACTGTAGGTGTTGCAGGACCTTGCAGAATTCCCCAGGATTGTTGTCCTGTCAAAGTGATGGCACTTTAGCTCTTCCTGAATTAATACTTTATCTCCCCCTGCACCTCCCCTGCCCTCACCCTGAGAAGTCAGCTGGACTCTGGGCAGAGGAGCTTCAGAGACCTGTATGAAATCAGTTCTCCTGGTGACATCCCAAGACCCTCTGGCTCTCTGTGGTGTCTTTCTGTCATAGCTTATATTTCTGCAGCCCATGCAGTGTTCCTCTCCTTATTCATAAACTTCACTTGTGAAAGAAACTCAAGAAGTTTCTTGAGGCCGACTGTACCATTTGTTACAAAGAGAGGAAAGTGCTTTTTTTTCCAAGTTAACGGTAAATGGAGCATACATAATTGGATAATATGGTTTGAGGCTCAGGGCCAGGCCATCAGCTAATGGAAGCTGATGTAACAATGCTGATTTACCTTGTCTCAAGACCTGGCCCCCACATCTTTCTTTGCGAACCTACCAAAGTTGGTTATGCCACATGACAAATGGCCCCATCTAATCTGTCATGCCTAGCACCTGTGTTCTGCAAATGAAAGTGTATTTATGAGCACTTAGACACACCTGTCTCGAATAGCACCCTAAGGGAGGGTGTAAAGTCTGTTGGTATGGGATCCGTGCTCTCGGCTGGTACAAGCCCTGTTGAAATACATAAAATATGACTTTAAAATATGACTTTAAAATGGTCTGACTGGGTCTATTCTCATGCAATAATTTCAGTTTATTTTGTCTTTTCAAGGATATGTTGTTTGCTCCAGCTGAATTTAGTTAATATTTGTCCAAGGTTTTACTCTTGGACTCCCCAAGTCTAGGTCTCTTCTCAATGTAACCCAGAGGCACTGAGGTCACTGAGAAGGGAGAGGGAAGTCTGCTGTACAGTTGACTTTTAGCTCATGCAGTAGAAGCTCATGGCTTTAGCCCATAAAGTCCAGATACAGTCATGTGTGCCAACAATCCAGGTCCATCAACTTTACCTCTATTATAGGTTCTGCACTGTCCATCCTATTTTATGATGAGTTCAACTTACCATGGAGCTCAATGAGAGGATTAATTATGCATTGCACACTCACATGGTGAATGCCTATTAAAAGTATCTGGGGTTGACTACAGGGTGCAAAAGTGCACCCACAAAATTACAGGCTTAGTTGAAGCCTCCCAAAAGGACCTAATCCTAAGGGTGAGATTTTCAAAGTGGTGTAAGGGAGTTAGGTGTCCAAATCCCAGTGAATCCCTAGTTGCCTCTTTGAATGCCCAATCCCTAGTTGCCCAATTCAGCCCAATGCTGAATGACTTTCAGTGGGAGATAGGCAGCTTTTAAAATCTTGCCTTAAATATTTAGCTGCTTGCCCAATTCGGCAGGATTGCTGGAGCAGGCTCCACTCTTAGTTTAAAAGGTACAAATTGCTGCCTTGAGTGACTTATCTGTAAAACCGTCGACTGCTATCCGTGCCTTATGTGAAACTGATGCTAAGCAGCAAAACAGTTTGGTGCAGAGAAAGAGCTGAGTGCAATCCGGGCTCTTTCCTTTCACTTTTGCTCAGAAAATAAGAGCGAGATGTGGTGGGATCTGTAGAAGAAAATGAGGATGTGTGAACAAGCCAGAGGGATGATAAGACTTTGGCATGAGGTTAGGATGGGATCTAGAGCTAGATCTAATGTTTGGTCTACAGTAGGCAGGTAAGTCAATTGCAGATACACAATTCTAGCTACAGCATCTGCATAGCTAGAAATGACTTACCCACAATCAACTTACCTGGCCATTATCAGGGCTACGTCTACACTTACTAAAAACTTCAAAAAGGCCATGCTAATGGTCAAATCGAAGAATACTAATGAGGTGCTGAAATGCAGGCAGTTTTGGAGCAGTGGTGCTTGCTCCCATGTGCTTGTGCGATTTAGATCTGATCATGCCAAATGAGAGAGGTGCTCATTTATTTTTATATTACCTGGAACTGTGTAAAGTTTGAATGGTTTGCAAAAATGGGGGGCGGAGGATAGTTCAGACTGAGCCACACTGGTTGGCTTAAGGATGCAGTTGTTGAAGCAGTAGCAAAACGGGGTGTGAAAATGTTCCCATTGTATTTGAGGTTGTTCTTATCTGGTGCTGCTGTAGTTACTGTAAAACAAAAGAAGGTTAAAGGCATTATTAAGCAGGGCACACAGAACTTTTGTTTGTGTGGATCAGCCAAAGTTGAAAGGGTGTGTTTTGCCTGCAAACCAAATTTACTTAAGATCTTGGGTATTTCTATTGGCTACAGTGTTCTGGTATTGAGACCCAAATTCAACACTTAGCACTTTAAATTCTCTAATTAGTAGGTCCATCCACCCAGTCCCTACCATACAGGGAATTTAACTGTCTCAGTCGTAAGGCTGAATGAAATGTTCCAGTTAGGCTGTAATTTTGAGGAGTAAAGGGACTTCAAAGTAGCGTGGCCTCTTCGAAGTACCCATGGCTGACCTGCCGCTACACACAAGCTGGCACTTTGAAGTTGCAGCGGGGAAGATTTAGCCTAATGAATTGCTGCATATGCACTGCAGCACTTCATTAGTAATCTCCCAACACCCTACTTACCATGCCCCTTTCGAAGTTGGGGGCTAGTCTAGACACCGCCCTGGAGTAAAAAGGGAACAAGATCCTTTGCACTACATTCAAAACCCTCTGTAAGGTTAGGGAGAAAACTGACTAGCTTTTTTAGTTTGCCCTCAATTTTTGTGGCATCTCGGGGTTGCAACATATCTAGACCAAGGTTTTCAAAAGAGACTATTAATGGTCAGTGCCCACCATGCAAGATGTTATAGGAAATTTCAGAAGATACGTGCTCAGTATTTTCTGGCCCCTTTTTAATAAGTCTAAAATTGGGTTTTGAACAAATTATGGCCCCAAAAATACTTGAATCAATTTTAGAAATCATGGCCCATGAGAGCAAGCTCTGCCTTCGCGGAGTGTGAGAGAATGTATCATAAGCCCAAACAATGCCTGTTGGAGTCAATGGAAAGACTCCTATTGTTTTCCCTTGGCACTGAACCAAGCTCCTTGCTCGGCCCAGTTGAGCTTGCCATGAAAATTGTACCCTTGCTGATCCATAAGAAAAGAGATACTTGCAAGATTTATTTCTCACCGGGTGGGCATTGAGTGCTGCAGATATTAGGTGAGTTCCTAGAGACTTTCAAGTTGTCTTCCTTAAACAACTAGTATCATATCAGCCAGCCTGTGGGTTCTCAATATTAGGTCACCTCCCATATTAACTGGGAGAGAGGCATTGCTGGGGTGACAGAGAGAATGCTGGGAGCTGGTCCCAGTATGGAAGTGAGGATCCCAGCATGGGAAAGGTTAAGAACCATCGAATACCATACCTGTTGTCTGTGGCTATCTGTAATTGCAGGGGACTGAACATGGCTCAGGAGATCGTTTCCTATTTAATGTTGGCTGTGGTTCCTTTATTTTTTCCTTCCCCATCAATCCCAAATGATGCTTCCCAAGCACCCCCTACCTGTGTTCTGAAGTCCCTCAGTAGCTGAGTCAGGATCAGGTTTTGAGCAGATCTTGGCAAACACAGGGAGTTGCTTTTTCTGCCCCGGTACTTGGCTCTCTGTTGTTGTGGAAGGTGGAGGCACTACTGCACACTCCTTATGGACAGGGGAATCGAACGTGTGACTTTGGCGTCCCTTGGAGTCCTTGGTCAGCTTGGTTTCCTCCACCACCATCTGGTTATCTGGAGCTTTGGCAGCCTCTACGTGTTTCAGTGGACATGGAGCCAGTGACATACTGCTCTCTCTGTTCAGAGCCCCTGGTTTATCTTTGTCATTCTTAAACGTGCATTTTGCAGGGCGCAAAATCCCAGAGATAGTGGATTTGGTAGAAAGCTGCGAGTCACAGAGAGACCTTAGTTTCATCTCTCTTTCTTTGCTTCCCATCATGGCTCTGTACATGCTTTCCACTGCTTCTGTTTCATCTAGCAACTGGTCCCTATCAGGAAGCAGGATGAGGCTGTTGTTTGAAGAAGTCTGATTTAAAGTAGGGGCATGCTTTTTCCTTCCTTCTAAATCTTGCATTTCTGTTTCGCTAATGTTCTCCTGGGTAAGACTCAAGTACTCCTGTTCCACCAGAAGGGAAATCTCATCTTTGATGCTGTTCTGTTCCAAGGATCTACATGAAAGAGAGAAATCTAACATGGTTAATGCGCATTCAACAAGGATAACTACAGACCTCTTGGTTTAAACACCTAGTCAGAGTGCAAAGAATCACTATGAGAGAAGTGCTTAGAAGAAGTAAGTTCTAGGTGTATAAATCTATTGCTGCTAAAAAAGGAAATCCAAGCCTTGTCTGTTCTAGGAAGATGACTTACGGTCAACAACAGGGGCATGTGAACTGGTGCCAAGCCCACTACGTTTGCAGCCAATTTAAGTTCAGAATCAGTTCACTTGGCCTTAGAGGCTGTTTTTTCTGACAATCAGCTGAAAAATGGGGAGAGAAAATTGTCCCCTCCCCCTTTTTAATTGAAATTTGAACGCAACCATCACAATCTGCGTGGTCTAGGACAGAAAGCCCTAGGATAGATAAGCACACTGAAGCTTCTATTGGGGGACTATACTTAAATGGTCCTCATCACTAGAGTTTCAGAACACTTCATAATCACGAATAAATATTTATCCTTCCAGAACCCTTGTGAGGTAGGGACAAATTTTCCCCACTGCGCAGATGGAAAACTGAAGCACGGGTGAATGAAGTGATGTGACCCAAATCAGAGAAAGATTTCACAGAAAACTGGGCCTAGCCGTTTGGGGCAGGAGCTATTTTTTTTCATTCTGTTTGTACAGTGCCTAGCACAATGGGGTCTTGGTCTAGGTA
The DNA here is from genome assembly GCF_033958435.1 of Carettochelys insculpta. Classification (NCBI taxonomy): domain Eukaryota; kingdom Metazoa; phylum Chordata; order Testudines; family Carettochelyidae; genus Carettochelys; species Carettochelys insculpta. Next base: position 4,321,278 of record NC_134160.1, read on the forward strand.
TAAGATGCTACAACAGTACATATAGTTGTTGTACAGGTTGAACCTCTCTAGTCTGGCGCCTTCTGGACCTAACCAATGCTGGATCAGCAAATTTGTCAGACTATGGGAGGTCAATGTTGTCTAGCAGCATTACCAACCACTTCCACTGCTGACTGGGCTCTCAGAAGACATTTTGGGGTAAATTACAGCTCAACAACAGCACAGAACACTGACAGCCAGGACTGGTGGCTGGAAATAAACTTTGTGGGACCATAGGAAACTTGGCCACCCCCATGATAAGTGGTCATCCAGCTAACTAAAATCATGCCAGATTATGGATGTTGCTAGACAAGAGAGTCCCAGATTAGAGAGGTTCAACGTGCAATACAATTCTAAGATTGTCACTCTGTCTGGATGCCATTCTGAAATCTAGAATCTCTGTAGAGTCAGTGTGAAGTGATGGATACATCTGGAAGCATTAGTAAGAGTTGGCTTTTTTTTTTTCTTTCTTAGAATATCACCGGCTCTATCACCACAGGGATTTGGCAGCCTGTTAACATCTAATTTAAGGTCTCGGCTCTTTTTTGCTTTTTTAAACGGTTGACTTTATGAATTAGGCCCAAGTTACGTCAGACTGTCAGCTAGTAATAATGATGTCTCTAGGATTCCAGAGAGGCAAGATGGGTGAGGTAATGTCTCCCAGACAGTCCACCAGCCTATTATCCATTTGATTATCTTTCCGACCTTTGGCCATTGAGGAGACCAATGGATATTGGCTATGTCCTTTGCAAAGGGAGGCAAACTCATAGGAGAACAAATGTTTACTGGGAGTAGGTGCGAAGGAAGCGTTGGATGTGGTCCTAGAGTGCAGCTTGCAATGAAACTGGCTTAAGTGTAAGAGTCCAGATGATGTTGGGAGCACAGAGCCCTGAATCTGAAGTCTAATAGGAATGCACAGTCACCTGCCACGTGAAATACAAATCTCTCTTTCTCAGCATTCAAGTTCTTTATTCATATTGCACCTGTGGGGTGTGCAGAGCAAGCCTCCTACACCAGTACCCTTGACCTGAAAGTGGTTGTTTTCCAGAAGTGCTTAGAGTCACAACTCCCACTGCAGTCAAAGAGCCTGGCCCTGGAATGAGTTCCATGTGAATTCAGCAAGTTCCCTGAAGCTAGGTTCATGAATGGCTGTTAGCCTAGCTGGTCGGAGTGCAGCCCCCTGCTCTGGGGCAGGACTGGATTCCTCAATTTAAAGATAATTTTAAAATCTGTTGGGCCCAGTTTACCATTGCTCTGCATCTTTTGCAGCCACACACACCAGTACAAACCGAATGCAAAATGTTACTAAATCACAGAGTTAATTTTTTTCCACTCATTCAGCCCTACCAGCCGTGTTACTATTTGCTTTTATGTTAGGACATAGAAGCTGCATTTCTGGGCCTGGATCCTAGAGCACTAGGAGCTGTACAAACCTAGGAATAATATACAGTCCCTGCCCCCAGAGAGTTTGCAATCTGTTAATGGCACAAGTGGTGAAATGGGCACATTCATGGTCATGGTTAACTATGGATCTTTCTAGTGTGGTTGTTTAAAATACCCCTCACTTATTACCAAATGTGATTAGTAACTCAGTGCTTAAACTAGTTATTTTTATTGGCTTGAGGGATGATAGAGCCAGGGTTATAAACATGTGCATATAAATAGTTTGCCAAAATTCTTCATCTCAATTACAAATTGACCTAATTATAGCTGATTATGGAATCGCTGTGTAATTATTGGTGTTTTTAAGCTGCCTGGCTCTCCCCTCCCTAAGATAAAATAACCAAGAAATGCCAGTGAAATACCATGAGAATGAGAGAAACAGTTGGTTACTTTTGGGACAGGTTTTTATTTTTTGGATGGTCATGAAGTGCAGTCTGTTTACCATTCATAAAAGAGTACCTTCCTCTCCACATCTGACTTTCACTGCAATTCAAAGCTTCCTTTGCAGTACAGATCTGGGATTTGATCCTGCAACTATATACATGTGGTTTTACTGATGTGAGCAGGGCCGTTGAATTCAGTGAGGCTACTCACGTGAGTAAAGGTAAGCATCTGTATAAAGATTTGGTGGGTCAAGTACAGTAAACTTTCATATCTGGCAGCCCCGGCACCAGGAGGCTGCCTGATATTCAAATATTCTGGATAATAGAGAGGTACACCTAGCAATGCATAACACTAAAGAAAAACAAGATTAGGAATGTGTGCAGAGTACTTTATTTACCAATAACAGTACTATTGTACACTGTAAACTTATATTGTATTTGCTGTATGTATTTGTATTTACAGTCACTATTCTGTAGCTATGGAAAACATAACGAAAATTTACTTGTGGTAAACATGGTGGTTCTTTGAGAGTTCTGGATGATAGAATGCCAGATATGAAAGCGTTTACTGTATTCTGATCACATCCAGCCTTGCAGTCAATCCAATCATCCCAGAATGTGCCAGGAAAATAGCGAAGGGTCAGTTGGTGAAGTCCGCACCACACCTGCTCAGAGGTGCTGGAATTATTTACTGAACCAAACTATAGATCCTGTATATTATAGAAACCACTTCAAGCCAAGGGGTGCTGTGGCACCCCAACACCTCTAGTTCCAGTGCCAGTGCACTCTGCACAAAGGGACCCATCAGAGATTTGCAACCTGAGACTTTTTCAGAATCTAGGAGCTACAATCTCTTGTGGAGTTGTTGATAAAGACAGGAAAGCAAACCTCAGGAAGGATAGTAAATACAGGAAGGAGGAGAGTAAAAGGCTGCTGGGAACAAGGCTGTTAGAGACGCAAAGCCATTCATAGCCACATAAAGGGAAAAGAAATCTAACATGGAATCCCTGCTGGTACTGTGTACTGATGACTCACACGTTGGTGAAGTGGTAAATGGGCTCACTCAAACATGTGCTGTCTACTGATAAATGCAAGGTTGTACATCCAAGGAGCTCAGAACGCAAATCACGCTTAATAAGAGGGGGCTGTGTTTTGGACAGAAGTGACTCAGAAAAGCACTCAGGGGTCATGGTGGTGAGCCAGTGGAATTTGAGCTCCTGTGCATTGCACTGGGAGATGAAAGCAGATGTGCTCCCTGGAGGTATCAGCAGGGGAATACTGAGTGGACGTTAACACTACTCTCCACAGTACTTTAGGGAGGCCTTTATTGCAAGACTGGGCCCAGCTCTGGTGTCAAAAGGATGTCAGCGAATTAGAAAGGATTCAGCGCTACAAACAGGCTTCAGGATCTGGAAATCCTGCCTTACTGTGAGCAACTAAAGAAGTTCAATGTATCTTGTTTATCCAAGAGAAGTTTAGGAGGTGACTTGATCATAGTGCCGTAAGTACCTCTGTAGGGGGGAGATTTCTAAGCCTACGTCTACACTAGAGAGTGTTGTCAACAAAACGTGGAGTGTCCACATTACAAATGCCTTCTGTCAACAGTAAATTGATGGAATTGTGGCACTTCTGTCAACATCATTCTGCCATTCCCCCATGAGGCAGAACGCCTCTCTCAACAGAATCTGTCAACAGAAAGCCAGCATGGACACGCTGGGGGAGGTCCTTCACTCAACAGAAAAGTTGTCCATGGTGCCGGCCAGCTGGCCTGAGGGGACGTGCTGTCAACAGCAATTAACAGCTCTGTGCTCCCTGCCTCTGGCCATTCTTAAAGCTGCAGAGAGACACAGAAACCCTGTGGCAGGAAACTGAAAGTGGGAAAGCAGCTCAGTGCTCCCATAGCCACTCTGTCCAGCTGAACCAAGCCAGCATGCGACACCCCCTGCCCCAGGAGCCCTCTGGGGACCAGCTGGAGGGGTCCCAGGAGGCCCACTGGTGCACAAAATGCTGGGCCCCATCCTCGACCGGGCCCGTGGTCAACGACCTCCTCTGCCTACGGGCCAATGAACTGATGCTTTGAAGCCCTCCGCAAAGAGGCACAATGCTTTTCCATGTACCTGGCTACTGCCCTTGTGGCATGGGGCCAACCCACCTGCATGATGGAGCAGGTGCAGGCCAAAGTAAAAGAGCTCTGGCAGGGGTACGCCTGAGCCCAGGACGCTGGCCAGAGGTCAGGGGCAGGAGCCATCACCTACCCCTATTTCACGTAGCTCCACTGCCTCTTGAGGGGTGAGGATGCCTCCCCTCCATCTGTCCCTGTGGACAGTGCTAAGGAACCCTGCTCCCACAGATGGAGCCAGAGGAGGAGGAGCACCCCAGGACCAACCGGAGCACCCTGGTGACTGCCTTGGAACTTGGGCCGCTCCAGGCAAGCCACATCCAGAGAACCACAATGTCTTGAGAATATTCAGAGTTATAAGATGCTGCCGAGAATTTCCTTCCTCTCTTTTGTATGATCATTTCACCAGTCCTTATCCACTGCCTGTAAAGAGAGATAGCTATGCAGACAAATCTGCGCTATTAGATAAGTGCCCGTAAGATCTGACAGCAGTGTTTTCAGTAATGCTCTGATGGCTGATGACGCTGCTGCTTTTGCGCAAGTGATGGAGAACCTGTGTCTCTGGGGTGAGGTCTGGGAGTGGGAGGAGGGAGATCTGAGTTCTTTCTGCTGCTGCCTGTTCCTGGTGAATGTGGTGCTGCCATGAAGTAAGGTGACCACAGGCTACTTTTAATGCTAAAATACAAAAGCTAGAAAATGACCCCATGTAGCTATTCCATTGGATAGATGTAAAACAGTCTCAGTGGGCAACCAGCTCTGTGAGCCAAAGTAGAAGTTGGCAGGTGTTAAAGGCCCACCGTGTCTCTTTGAGCCAGAAAGGGTAGGAATGTTAATCCCAGAAGGTTTTTTGGCAAGGGAGATTGGATTGGACAGAAACCATAGTGACCCAAGAAGCAAAAAATGGAGAGAAACAGGGAACAGCTCACAAGGGTGCAGGGAAGGTGTGTGTCAGGGGGGTGAAATAAAGAAGAATCCTCTGCGAGTCGGTGGGGGGGGTGCGTTCACATGTATAGATATAACTGTCTGGAGCAGTATTGTTAATCAGCACTGTAAGGGACTAGAAGTCAGGAGACCTGTGTTCTGTTCCATGCCCTGCCCTGGGAGAACTGGTCTGAGACAAACATACTGTCACTCACCATATGTCTGAGCACCAAATAGTCTGGCCTTGATGTCATCTGGGCCCTCAAGCTACTAGGGTAATACAAATAATTAAGGGGGCACAGGTACTATGCAAATTGTCCTTGCTGCAGTCTCACTGTAAGCTGTAGTGGATCATCTATAAAGTGGAATCAGCTTTCGTTTTTTCGGTTGTAGTACCTGAATGGCACCTTTTGCCTCACAGTCTTTTAATCTAAGTCTCCTCGCAACACTCCTGTGAGGCAGAGTGCTGCTGTTATCCCCATTTTATAGCTAGGGAGCTGAAGCATGAACATACTAAGGCTCAGAGCCTCAAAGATATTAAGGGCCCTTTGCGTATCTGCAGGTAAATGGTATGCCCAAGGTCAAACGAGAAGGAACTTGAAACGAGGTTCTTAGACTAGGGCCCAAACCACTGACCCATCCATCCTTCCTCTCTGCTTCCTCCATTCAGATTGTAAACTCTGCAAAGTAGTGGACTGTCTGTTACTTGACATGTGCAAAAACACCTCACAAAAGGGGGTTCTGCCTGATCTCAGATGGGCCCATTAAACGTTCTCACAATATGTAAAATGTAATGGAGGTCGGGATGTTTCCAGCAACTCATCAACCGCCTCTGTCCAAATATTCCAGTAACAAAGCTGGGAAAGTGAAACTGTTTGTTCAAAAGATTCCAGCTGCATTTAAAATGAATGTAGCAGGGACTGGCAGAAGTCAATATTCTAAAATAATTAAAGATTGCTAACTGAGGCAAAGTCACTAGGAGTAATCTTGGCCCCGAGTGTTACTGCAGATGACGAATCAGGTAATTCATGTATCTTTACGGGCTTTCTGCAAAAATTATGTGTTTGATTTGTTTGGCTTTTTGTTTTACAAAATCTCTTCTGGGAGAATGGATCTCCTGACAGTTGGAGAAGGACACTGATACCTCCCGGATCTGTGTCAAAACAATGGGCTGGGTTTGAACTGTCTCCCCATCCCATTGGAGCAGCAGCTTTGTTTCCAGACTTATTTATATGAGTAGAGCAAAGCAGGTCTTGGCATTTGGGCACCAATAGCTGAAACCTATCTGAACACAGTTCAGTTATTACTTGTATAGGAGCCAAGATCAAGGCCCTGTTGTGCCTGGCACTGTGCAGATGCAGAGCGAGAGACTGTCCCTGCCTGAAACAGAAAAGACTAAGGCTTTGAGGGCATGGGAGAGGTCACTTGACCACGGCTGCACAGTAGCCCAGCACTAAAGATGTCAGGAGAACCCGCAGGCCGACTGCTGCTGCGGGCCCCAGGTCTAGGTGGGAGGGGGGGCCCGGCTCCCTGCCCTGCAAGGGGTGGAGCTAAGGGCAGAAGGGGTGGAGCCTAGAGCATCTGGGCCCCAGTGCCACTTGGACTGCAGTGCTGCTTGCCCCCACCCACACGCACTCTTCCTGCTGCAGTGTTTCAAAAACACCTACAGCTCCACCTGCCACAGCTGCCAAAGTCGCAGTGAGTGGCGGCGGCTGGAGCTCCAGGCCCCTTTGAAATGCTGGGTCCGAGGGCAACTGCCTCCTTTACCACATCCCCCCGCCCCATCAGTGGGCCTGAAAACCCAGGTCTCTTGTGTCTGAATCATAGTGTTCTCTGTCCACTGAATCTCACTCCCTCTCTCACTGCATGGGGAACAAGTTTGATGGGTCTCAGTCCAATTTCTCTTGGTTGAGATGGTCAGAAGCTCCAGGGTGCTTATGGATGCTTACCCAGCACAGATGCCAAGCAGGGAGAGAGAGCATGGAGCTTACATTCTGGTCTCCCCAGGTAGGATTGTTTCAGGGCAAAGAATCAGGTTAGCTTGGCGGCCCTTGCAGAACCCACTCAATTCAGGGCTAATCAACAAAAACATGGTGTTTTAAGGGTCATGTCACTTATTACAATAGGGAAGGAGTTAAAATTCTGATTGTTAGTACAGGTTGAACCTCTCTAGTCGGGCACCCCCAGACCTGACTGGTGCCGAACCGTGGGAGGTTAATATTATCTAGCAGAATTGTCAATATTTCTACAGTTTACTGGGCTCTTAGACATTTAGGGATAAATTAGAGTTCAATAACAGCACAGAACACTGAGAGCCAGGATTAGTGGCTGTAAACAAACTTTATGGGATGCAGGAAACTTGGCCACACCCCATCTAAGTGGACGTCCATCCAACTCAAATCATGCCGGATCATGGAGGTTGCTGGTCCAGAGAGTGCCGGACTAGAGAGGTTCAACCTGCAGTAGTTTAATTCTCTTCTGTAGATGCTCTTGCGCTGCCCTTCTCGCCATAACATCTGAGCACCTTCCACTAGTGCATTAACAGGTGTGATGAACATCTGGTTCATAAAGATGCTCAGGCCTGCATTCTCCTTTCTCTTAACCCAACAGTGCTCTGGAGACTGACTTCAGTGGAGTTACTCCAGATTCACACGGATGCAAGAGGAGAAATGAACTTCCTTTGAGATTTTAATACACTTAGCATGGGTGGGGCACTGAATTAAGTCAGGACTCCTGGGATCTGTTCTTGGACACATCACCGGCACATTTCATGGCCTTGGTTAAATCCCTCCCCTTCAGTCTCAGTTTCCCCAGCTCTAATGTTACTTATTTACTGCCTCAAAGCAGGCTGGGCCCAGTCTGTGCAACTGTGAATGATCTTGTTGCATTTTTGCTTTAAAATCAGGGGAGTTGCCAAATGCCAACCTCTGTTAATTTAATTGCTGGGTTTGCAAATTCTATTCCCCCACCCCCTGGTCCTGCTTCAAGAGAATACTATAAATACTTCCCTCTTAAACTATACCTTCTTCCATCCCTATGGCTTACCCCATGGAGAGAAACTTGGCAGAAGAAAGTTCTCTGCCAAATTCAGCTTTCCTTTGTCAAGATCAGCTGTTTATAGTATAACATTTTAATTTTCTGCTTTGCTTTTTCAAGGCTTCTTTTGCTTTTTACTGTAAATATTTTGATTTTTTTTTTAAAAAAAAAGCTGTTATGGGGAACTGAATGCGGCAGCTGCTTGCTGCGCTTCAGAATTACAGATGTGGCTAAGGCAGCACAGGGTGTTTTGCATAGGAAAAATGGATGTGTGGAAGGAAAGGAAATCATTTTGCCCTCTGGGTTGATGCTGATAAAATAAACAGTGTTTCATCTCAGCTCATTTGAGAGATTACCTAGGCTGTTTGTACGTAGGTTCTCAATGCTACTATAATACAGAAAGAGGAGAGGACAGGGAACGGGGCAGCTGGTCAGTGATCTTCTTTCTGACATGCTGAGAACACTCACTCTTTCAGGTAGCTGCTGCCCTCTCCTTGGAGGAGTTCTGCTGACAAGACTGGGCAACAGGTAGGCTGCAGAACTGGTGACGTTGACGTAGGGTGGAGCTCTTCAGAGAACCCTTGCACCCGTTTCCAGATCTCATGACAGGCTTTGTCCAAGCTGTCTTGGGGAGTGTTCTGGTGGATCCAGATGTGCCTTGGGAAAGGTCCCAGAGGAAATGGGCCTTTGGAGCTGATCGTGGGACCCGGGAGCCCATTCCCACCTGTAAGCATCTTCCTACCCAGGGACCAAAAGACAACTTTTTTCAAAGTGTCTTTGTGAGTACAGAATGGAATGAAAAGCAACAAACCATGGTAACTTGGTAACCATAGAACCCCTGGGTCTTGGCAACTGGTACGAAGGACAACAACCGGAAACAGTGGTCGGGGCCCCAGTAGCACCGAAAGGAACAAGGGGGAGAGGGAGCCATGTGCAAACCTCTCCCACCCCCTTAAACAAGGCTTAAGGTAGCCTCTGGGACCAGGGTCCAGGTAAGCACCACCTGTTCCAGACACAACTGTATTCTCAGGTCTATGCATTAACCCCCACCCTCTTCTTTCCTTCATCTCTTCTTTGTATTTAATGTATCCCAGTGCCTCAAGGGGGTAACACCCAAGGCATCTCCATTCATGGAAAGAGCCTTCCCTCTGCCCTGTGTCCTTCCTCCTAACCCCTTTCAGGTTCTCCTCTGATGCTTCCCATAGAGAAACTGTAGCAAAGAGACTGTAGGACTTATTTGGGTGAGGGTATTCATGTGTGGGACTGAAAGCCGGGAGGTCTGGCTCTCTTGTCCTACTTACCTCTCTTTCTCCAGTCCAAGGAACAGGAGCAGAGCTAGCCAAGTCTCCTTTGGTTCTGCAGATGAGCTCAAACAGTTTCAGAACTTGCCAGTGATGAGGATTTGTGGAGTTTGCTTTAGAATTGTTTTTTCTCAGTGTTCCCTCTGAAGCAGTGGGCAGTGGCTATTGATGCAGGATGCTGGGTTTTGTAGCATGATCCAGTGCAACAATTCCTGCTACAGTGTGCTGCCTCAAGTATTTCACCACTGCCTTCTGCCAGCCCAACCTTGTGAATGCCACCCACTGGGGTATATATCCGCACTGCAGCTGGGAGCGGCTGAAGCCTGGCGAAGGAGATTATCCTTACTACTGCCACAGCTAATCAAGAATCTTATTGCCTCTGCATCAGAGGGCCTTGACTTTTTGTAGCAGGTGCTCCCAAGTCCCATTCTTGCTGATATTTAAGGCCAGGAGGTGAGAATTATTAAACTGGGTTGAACCTGAGGATAGGGTTATCAGCTGTAGTTAAAACACATTTCTGCTCAGGGAGAGGCATGGAATCTGAATGGGAAGAAGGAAGCCAGCACAGACTTCAGAAGCACTGGTTAGATCTACAAAAATCCATGAGGCAGTTGAGTCCAAAATTGCTATGGTTGTGTGTGTACCATGCGTATGTTTTTATTACTGCAGCTACTTCCTTGGAAATCTTAGCTTTGTGTATGCCCTCCCTTTGGCAGAGACACAAAGTGGACTTTTCTATAATGCATCTACAAAGCCACAGTGACTGCTGCTTCTGTATAACCAGAGAGATTATTCTAGGTATGCAGCTGTTGGCTAATACTTATACCGAGCTAAATGCCACTCTTTTCCCACACAGCAACCGTAAAAGTAAATGTTGGGATTTATTGTATTTATCCTAATGCCGTTCAGATCCCTATGGGGACTTGTTCTTTGTGCTGCTTTTTATCCGGCAGAAATATTCTAAGACTCACCAGCCCAGATGCACTGTAAGACTCCCCATTCCTAACCATCTCTGAGAGTGTAAGTAGGTCAGAATGTCATCTAGCAGGAGAAGGGAGACTTTTGATATTAGAATTCCTAGGGCAGGGGGTCAGCAACCCCCAGCATGGGTGCCAAGAGCGGCATGTGAGCCAATTTCATTGGCACATGACGCGGGAGGTCAGCACCACCCCTCCTCCCTCATGCAGCCAGGAGCTTGCTCAAAGCCAGGCTGCCTGTGGAGTAACAGATGACCAGCTACCAACCATCCCCTAAATGGTAAAACTCTGCATCTTAATGTAGTTATTAATGAAGCTGTTGTAAGTAGGACTATGGGTGACTTTATAAAGTATCACTGGCACTGGGATGGTACAGAGAGGTCAAAAGGTCAAATTTCAGCACTCTGATTCAGAAACTTTGCTGACTCCTTTCCTGGGGGATATTCCCAATTTTGGTACCAGTTCCCTTTGTGCTCCTAGGGCAACTTCTTTCTCCATCCTGTTGCTCGGTTTCCCGATCTGTAAAATGGAGCTAATACAATGATTGCCCGGAGGTAGGATGTGAGGACTAAGGCCAGGCCTTGGCTACAAACTTATACTGATATAGCTACATTGCTCAGGGATATGAAAAATCCGTACACCTGGGCGATGTAATTATCCCTGCCTAACTCTCAGTGCAGATGGGACAGTGTCTCTTGTTGATGTAGTACTATGGATTTACTACCATGATGAAAGAACCTCTTCTGTCCACATAGTACATGTTGAACCTCTCTAGTCTGCCACCCTCAGGACCTGACTGGTGCAGAACCAGAGAATTTGTCAAACCACAGGAGGTCAATATTATCTAGCAGCATTTCCAACACTTCCACTGCTCACTGAGCTCTTAGACATTTAGGAGTAAATTACAACTAAATAAAAGCACAGAACACTGAGAGCCAGGGCTGGACGCTGTAAACAAACTTTATGGGCCCGTAGGAAACTTAGCCCTGCCCATGAGAAGTGGCTAACTAAAATCATGCCAGACCATGGATGCTACCGGACGAGGGAGTTCCAGAGTAGAGAGGTTCACTGTAGCAGCTTCACTGAAGTGCTACAGCATTGCAACTTCACCACTGTATGTGAGGACGAGTCCTAGTCAGTGTTCCCTGTAAGGTGAGCACTTGGGTGGCTGCCCAGGAGAGAATCAGATGGGTGGCACCTGAATATCAGGAAGGCCACAGCCAGCGTCATTTGTTTCCGCTGGTGGTACACACATATACATGCCTCAGTGCACATCACAAAATTTATTCGGCCCATGCATGGAAAACATTAGAGGGAATACTGGTCCTAATATAGTAACAGGGAGGGAGCCGTGCTAGTCTCTATACTACCAAAACAAAAAGCAGTCAAGTAGCCCTTTAAAGACTAGCAAAATAATTTATTAGGTCAGCTTTCGTGGGACAGACCCACTGAAGAAGTGGGTCTGTCCCACGAAAGCTCACCTAATAAATTATTTTGCTAGTCTTTGAAGTGCTACTTGGCTGGTTTTTGTTTTAGTACTAATATGTGTAAATTATACTAAGGGCTTTGGCTTGTAGACAGTCAGAAATGTTTTATTGTGTTGGGGATTACAGTAATTTACATTCTTTTGGCTCTGTTGGGGGAAGGAATAAAACCATGGAATAAAACCAGCGTTTGTAGGTTAGAATCAGGCAGATTTTGAGCCTGGGCTCTGACTGTGGATGGCAGTGTGGAGCAAAAATTTCCCTGTTCCCATGGTGTGGTTAAGCAAAAATCCTGTCTCTTGTCTATGGTGGAGGTAATTGAGCAAGTTGATCAGTTGTGCAGTGGAAGTTAACAGCAGCCTTAACTAGAACACTCCCCTACCACACTTCCAGAAGAGGAGTGACAACGGATCACCCAGACTCCTGAAAGCTTCTGCTACAAAACAACTGGTCTTTTTCCCAGGCTGGAGAACATAAATCTAAATAAACCTGTTCCCAGATCTAGGCAAATCTTTTAAAAGTGATGGAGCCCAACAATGCTGGGAGGAAGCCTTTGGAAAAAAAAGTTGATTTGTTTAAAAAAAGGAAGAAAAGCGCTACTAAGCAGGCTTGTATCTCCCCCACGACTGGAGGGTGCCTGCATCTTGTCTTTGCTTCCTTCCCTGTGGTCTTTGTCTCACCCTCTAGCCCGTGTGCAGGTTCCCACTCCCCCCCTCTCAGCTGAATGCACCGGGAGGGGTTTTCCGGGGAAACGCTGGCCGGGGCTGCACAGTAGAGTAACCGTGCTCTCTGCTCCCTTTCTGGCTGGCTCTGTGCCTTTGCACAACAAGGCCTGTTGGACCAGGACGCTGCTTGGACATAAAGCAGCTCTTTCACGTTGCTTCTGACTCCTGGCAGCGGCTCCCGCTGGCGGTAGGGGAGGGGTTGGAAAGTAGAGGGGACGGACAGAAAGTGAAAGAGAGGATTGATGGGGTGGGGGGCCGGGAAGAGATTGGCCAGCCCTGGGGAGGAATTGTTTCCTGGCTGGCAGATGAGCTCATTCAAGGCAACCGCCACCCGGCTGAAGCTGTGGGGGGGGGGGGGGCGGTTGCAGCACGGAACTGCAGAAAATGCAAAGTAATACCGCGGGGGGGCCGAGTTCCCAACACTCCCTGCCCCCTCCTGTCCCTGGGGAGCCGAGGGGCTCGCAGCCTAGGCTGGAGCAGCGGCGCTTATTTGCATGTGGCGCTGCAGTCCGGCCCGCCCCCGGCTTGCAGCTTTGGCGGAGGTTGCAATGGGAATCAGCTGCAGCCTTTCCTCTTTCGCAGTGGTGCATGTTCTGGATGCCAAGGCGGTGGGAAAGCCGCGGCTCCTCTGCCTTCCCTTTCCCCCCCCCCGCACCCCCTTCAGCGGGGAGCCCCCCTCGGGTCCTAGCCGTACCGGAACCCCCAATTACTGGGTGTGTGTGGCGGCGGGGGGGGAGTCTCCTGAGTTTGTCCAAAGGGCTGGAGCTTAAAACTGCGAATGCAAAAGCGGGGAAGGCGCGTAGGTTTGGGGGTGTCGCGCCCGAGCGCCTGGACCCGGCGACTGGGGCTTGAAGAGACGATTTTTGCGTGGGCCTTGCACGCAGCCTGGGGGTGCAAACACCCGGCTCCGCACAGGGCCAGCGGAGACAAGAAACGTGTGAAGACCAGGGGAGGGCTGACGCAAGGCCCCCTCCCCCCCAACATTTCCTCCAGCCGCGCCCCCCTCGGCAGGACCTCATCCGTTCCCAGCACTGCCGGCTGGTGGGAAAAGTACCACGCGCCGGGCAGGGGGAGAGGGGAGAGGGGGTTCGTCTGGGGGCTGCCCCTCTGCCCCCCCTGCACAATTTTCCCGCTCCTAGAAAGCGCCCAGGTGAAGTTGTTTACACCCCCCCCCCTAAAAAAAACACCCGACAAGGGGTGGGGGGAGGTGGCTGCTGCGCGCCACGTTGATTCCGGCCGCTCAGATGAACGCGCAGCTTGGCGATTGCACGCGCTAGCTGCGCGTCCAGGCCAGCTGCTCCTGCAAGGGGGGTGCGCGTGTGCTGAAATGGGCAAGCAAAGCCGAGCCTGAAAGCCCCTGGGGGGTTTGTTGTTTGGGGGGGGCCCTCCAAGGGGTTGGGGGTAGGGGAGTCAAAGCCTTGAATCACAGCGAGACCGGCCCCCCAACACTGAAGGGCGTCCCTTCCCCAGGGCTGCGTGGAGAGGAGCACAAGGGCGCCGTGTAACTCCCCCCGGCACCTTCTGCTGCTGATCCTGCCACGCTTGATCCAAGATCGTCATTTTTTAAGGGGGGGGGGGGGAGAAAGAAGGAAGGGAGGGGGGAAGGAGGGGGAGGGGAAAAGAGGGAGCCAGCCCTCCTCTCCCCAAGCCACCGGGCGAGTTGGTTCATTCCAAGCTGCGGCAGCTCAGCGCCTTCCATGCACTGGGATTTTTTGCCGAGCTAAAATAATCATAATCAGAGAATCCCGACCTGCCCTCCCCTTCCCTTCCCTGCCTCCTCTTCCCGCAGCCGATCCGAGGGGCCACCCCTATTGCGAGAGGGGAGAGGCGCGCCAAGCCCCACAGCCCCCGGACATGCAACCTTCTCTGGGGTGGGACAGGACGGGATGCAGCTGCGGCTTTCGAAGGGCTTGGGGGCAACTGGGGCTCTTTGCTCTCATGACGGTGGAAGCGAGCTGCTGGAGCCGGATTCTGCTGCTCTCCCTGGGGCTGTTGGCTGCATCAGCAACCGGTGAGTGCAGATGGAGGGAGCTGGCAACTTTGGGAGCTTCCCCTCCGTTCCTTGCTGCTTGGGAACTCATTTCATTCTCTTGCATGGGAGGGGGGAGAGGGGTGTGTGTGTGTGTGTCTTGGGCTGGGGGGAGGATCCCTGCAGGAATCACGTTTGTGGCTATAGCTCACGGTGGGCAGATAAAGTTTGCAGGTGTTACCCTATGGGAGCAGCAATATTACAGCCTGGGCACCTGTAAAGGTGCTTTTCTTTCTTATTTTACTCTCCATCTAGAAAGGATCAGGTCAGGTTATGCGAGAGGACCAAGGATAATGCCATCACGTTTGGGTTTTGTAGCTTCATTCCTTCTTTCTCTATGCCAATATTTGCCTACCTCCAATAGATTTAGGGACTTCTTACATGGAAGCACTTCGGGGATTTCTTCCTTCCTTCCTCAGACATTTCAGATTGCTGAATGTTTGTGTGAATGCACCTCATGCCAGGCTAAGAGACTCCTCGTTTTGTGTGTATGAGAAAGAGAATGGGAGTGGAAAGATTTTTTTTTTTAACTTTCTATTGTATCTGAAATGCAACCCCGATTTTATTATGCAAGTCACACTTCTTCCAAGGGTAGTCTAAAGGACCCTCATCAGCACCTTACCCTCCCAAGGGATCTTGCAATGGAATTCAGTTTTACCAGCTGAGAGCCCCAATTAGTGCAGGAGGAAATCAGTTCATGGGGAGTAAATATCCATAGATCTCTTCCTGGTATTTGTCTGCCTTCAGCAAAAGCCTTGAGTCTGTCTGAGGACAGAGGAACCACCCTTCTAGCTCTATGCTGTTTAGCTGGGTTGAGTGAGGGGCTGAACAGATACCTCAGTAAGTGATTTACTATTTCAGGGGTTTACAATTCTGCTCTTTTTCTCCCCTCCCTCCACCTGCTAGCCTTGACTTGTTCATGCAAGATCCTGTTGGCTTTCTGTCAGTGCTTGGCTATTCTGCATTTAGTCCTCCTTGGCAACACAGCTCCTTTCTTTTTCCTCAGTTCGTGCTTCATTTAAAATTATACCCCTCCAGCATCCTTCACTGTTGGGCTGTTAACTGATTTCCCCCCCCCCGCCTTCTTTTACACTAGTCAGGTCTGCAAAAGCTCTCAGGTCATCCTTCATTGTTTGAGATGCAGTAGGACTATGGGGTGTTTGTGTTTCTCTCCCTGGACATCCCCGGTTTTTCATCAGATTCCGAACAACCTTTCTGGTAAAACAAGGGATCAGCCCTGAGATTAGTAAACTATAGCTAGCTCACAGCAATACTGTAACTGTGCCCATTAGATGAAGCTGCGTCCTGTTCCCTGCCATCCTCCTATCAGATATTTTCAGGTTAGCCTGGGGTTGGTATTGCTGGTCCTAATAATGAACCCCTATGGGACCACATCCTCAACACGCTGTCTCTTTAGCCTAGCCTTTTCCCGAGGATTGTGTGGGTAGTTATAACCACGAGTTCCCATTGTGTGGCACTAGAGCTGTATAGAAAACTATCAGTTAGTAGTTCCGGCCTGTCTTGAAAAAGAGCAAAAAAAGAAATCCTCCTGTTATTACATTAACCTTATTGTATCTAATTACTTGGGACTGTCAATATTCCTATGGCCTGATGCTGTTGTGGGGAGGGAGAAGGAGGATGGCAGGTTGCTACACATGATCTGTATAGATGCAAGTGTTTCTCAGGAAATTATGGGCATGGTCAGAGTTGTCTTACTCTTCTGCAAGGCACCAAACCAACTGTAGCTAAAGCTGTTCTCTTTGTAAGGTAGGGGCCATGTATTTTTATACAAAGGATAAAACACTTCTCACACACTTGTGGAATATAAAAAAATATATATAGTTGCAGGAAAAACCTGGCAGAGTTCGCCTGTTTCAAGACGATACTGATTTTTCTAATGGCCATGAGCTGACACTGCCTCTAACCCAAGATAGAGCATACCAATCATAGTTTTGTAGGCTTTTTTTTTTTTTTAAAATCCCTCAAAGGCACATTTTCGTAATGACTATTTTTCATCTTCAGTTTAGTTCATTGTTATTGAAAGATGCCTCTGAGATGCATTTGGGGCTTAATGCATGGACACACACACACAGCATATTTAAAAAAAAAACTGCTGTGATGGAGATATAAATTGGACTAAATTGCCTATGGAGGTTGTTGACTCTCTGTCATTGGAGATACTTAAGAGCAGGTTAGATAAACAGCTCTCAGGCATGATCTAGATGGTGCCTGGCCTTTCTGTGAGGGCAGGAGGCTGGATTTGCTGACCTCTCAAGGTTCCTTCCAGTTCTAGGATTCTATGAGGTCATTTGTACCATTCTAATTAAGAGTGTGTTTTGGTGATAGATCCACTGGTGATTGGAGCTTACTCAAATGCACCCAGGCATTTTAGTTTCTTTTATGCTGATAGAAAGTAGTTTTGGTCTGCCTTCATCTGCAAGGGGAAGGGAAGTTGTGTGTTTGTGTGCCTGTACAGCAGCCCAAAATTGTTCATTTTGTGAATCATTCCTGATTTAATAAAGAGTTAGAATTGGGACTAGTCCCCAGCACCCATACTGCGGCTCAATAGCCTCTTCCTTCCAAGTGGAGTAGCCGCCCCTATCGCCATGGGAAGTGAGTACTACTCGATGTGAAGCCTCCTGGATGTTTGGACAAGGTAGGGCTGGGTCTGAATAGCAATCGATCTGATGAGACCTGGCAGGACATTTTAAAGGGGGTTTCTTTCATTGCATACTCCAGTAGCTCCTATGGCAATGGTCTGGGCTGCTGCGGGCTACAGCAGGGGTTCTGCTAACCACTGTGTTGCAATGGAGCTAGAATGAACCTGTAAACAATGTCCTATGCAACTGTGATGAATTCTCTGTTCTTCCTGGAGGAAGGAAGGAGCCATTTATAGCAGCCTTTTATTGAGTGCAGCTAGTTTCCTCTAAAATTGGGACAGCTCTGGCTAGCATGTAGAGCAGTGATGGGCAACTGCAAAAGGTGAGTGGGCCTCATGAGTGGCCCTTCCTCACCTCAGTGGGTTGCCTCTGCCTAGAGCCCTCTGAGGCTCCACTTGTCCCCCCACCCCCATCTAGCTGCCTCCCTGCCACACCTCTCGTGCATCAGGGCCCTGGAGCCCTGCACATTTCTCCTCCTTCCCTCCACTCCCAGCCCTTTTGGAGTGTACAAGTTGCCCTATTTGCACTCGGCACCTGCTTCTCTCCCTCCTTCCCGTAGCTGGAGTGTTGTGAAAAGCTGATTCGTGGCATTCCAACATTGGGAGGGAGAGGAGTGGGGATGGAACATGAATCAGAGATTTGCATGTTCAAAAAGTGCTGGGAGGCAGGGGAGGTGTAGGCAGGGCAGGGCTTCTGGATGTGGTGTGCGAGAGGTGCATGTGGGGAGGTAATTGGGGGACTGTGGTGTAGTGGATGGGCAGAATAAGGGTGCCAATCAATCCCTGTGTCTCCTTACATCCTTCCTATCCGCCTGCTAATGGGAGGTGGGAAAACAAGGTGCTCCGCCTCTGCTCTCGCCTTCCATTCAGCAGTACGTGGACCACAACTGTGGCCTCTTGGTTCTAAGGTGTGTCTCCTCCTTCCCACACTTGACACTAGCACTGTCTGGCCCTTCATATTCGCTTGGGTGGTAATGAGTTTGTTTCCTGCAAAGGTTTCCTGTGCTCCCTCCATGCAGGGTTCGTGCTCCTCAGTCCCCCATCAGATGATCAAGTTCGGACCCAAAATCTCAAAGGAGAACTGTTGGCCCAAAAAAAAAAAAGGACCCTGAGTTTGGCTCAGTTCTTTGCTGGGAAGGAGTCTTGAGGACAGAGAATCAGGAGTATATTAGGCCGGGAGAAGGAACATGCACCAGGGGAGAATGTATCTCATTGGCATCCCTGGAACATCTCCTGTGGGCCGGGTAAGTACCTGGAAAGGAACCCTTCCAAGCCAGCTCTGTGCATGGGCTCTGGGAGAACACTGATGGAGTGTGGTGGCTTGGAATCTGGGGGATTTGTATCAGCTCGGCACAGAGATACTCCATCATCTGCATTTCCCCAGCCATTTGGACCAGGATGTGGGTGCAGATTTGCATGTGGCTTTCCATAGGGAGTCCTGTGGATCCTCTTCAAGTATAAATTCTGAGTGAGAACATCTGGGGAATCGTTCCTTAAATGTTCACTGGACATCCTGTGGCTTTTGCTTCCTGTGCGTTTGGGGTCAGGGGTCAGGAATGGTAGTGGGAGACTGTAATTTTACTAGAAAGGCAGCAATGGTTCAGGAGACCCAGGGCCTATTCTGTGCTCTGCCACTGACTTTTTGCGTGAGTCCGGGTAAGTCATTTTCCTTTTCCCTTGCCTATTTAGATTCTGAACTCTCTCTCTTTCTGGGGGAGGATCTGCTTCTTACTACTTGTTTGTGCAGCACCTTGCACAGCTGGGGTTGTGCTGCTCTACATGACTCAAATACAAATAATTGTGTAGCTATTGAAATTGCAGATCATAACTTCCTTCCTGGCCAATGGCAACTGTAGCTCCCCAAATAACTCCCAGTGAAACTGTCCATTTTCCTGCTTGAGCCATCTCCCAGCTGCCGTGCTACTGAGAGAGCGAGAGAGAGAGATGCCTCATCAGACTAATCTTGAGTGGCCAGCTTCCAGTTGTCTTGGAGCGTCTGTCAAAAGGAGACACACGTCAAAACCGGTGCAGGGAACATGATCCAGGCAATCTGCCACAGATCCCAGTAGGTGTGCTCAGTGCCAAGTTGGATCAGTTGTGAGACCCATCACTGAACAATTTGGCAGGATCCTCTTCACTATGCCTGCTTTATAAGAAACCTTTTTTTCCCCTTGCTCTGCAAAAAATGGCTAGTGTTGGTGCTGGGAGAGGGCACAATAGTTCTGCCTCTGTTCACTACTTCACCTGTATTCATGAAAGCTGCAGACCAGGAGATACCCTGTATTGCTTGCTTCTATCCTCTGATAAGCCTGTTGTCTCTGGAATGTACAGTAAACTCTTTCATATCTGACAGCCCTGGGACCAGGAGGTTGCTGGATATTTAAATATTCTGGGTAATAGAGAGGTACACCTAGCAATGCATAACACTAAAGAAAAACAAGATTAGATATTAAGAAACAAAGAAAAATGTACTCAGAGTGCATTATTTACCAGCAGTCGTATTGTACACTGTCAACTTGTACTGTATTTGCTGTATTTATTTGTATTTACTTTCACTATTCTGTACTTACAGAAAATGTAACTAAAATTTACTCATGGTTAAGATGCTGGTTATTTCAGAGTTCCGGATAAAAGAATGCTGGATATAAAGACTTTACTGTAGAACTTTGTGGCCTCAGTTTTGGCAGCATCACTGGTTAGGTCCAGGAGTGTCTTATTGAAAATGAGGCCCAGGCGCTAGAGACCTTTTCTTCATATCTGTTCTCCTCATTTGTGTAGAGGAACTAAACTTCTGGTCTGAACCATCTATCATCTGCACTGCTTAGGGCATGACACTGATCTCGAGATATTAGAACTTAGGGTACGTATTGCAGTAATGCCTGTTAGTCCCAGTCCCAGACCAGGATGCCATTGTACTAGGTCTAACCAATGAACACAGAACCAAGACTTGACCATGGAACTCATGTATTTTGTTGGATACCAGGAGGACAAAGAGATGAGGTCTTTGGTCCTCTAGATGGCCATGGCACCAGCCACCATAGGCTAATACAGTGTAAACTTTCATATCCAGCATTATGTCATCCAGAACTCTCAAATAATCAGCATTTTAACCATAAATAAATTTTAGTTACGTTTTTCGTAAGTACAGTAAAGTGAAAGTAAATACAAATAAATACAGCAAAAGTTTACAGTGTCCAATATAACTGTTGTTGGTAAATAAAGTACTCTGCATACATTTTCATTTGTTCCTTTATTTCTAATCTTGTTTTTCTTTGTGTTATGCATTGCTAGGTATACCTCTCTATTATCCAGAATATTTGAATACCCGGCAGCCTCCTGGTCTCAGGGCTGCCTGATATGAAAAAGTTTACTGTAGCAGGCAAAGAATTACCAGGTTGAGCTGTAAGTTTATTGTAGGAGTGCCTCAAGATTCTGTTGTAAGATGCATCAAACATAAACATAATGAGAAGACAGTTTTTAATCTTTTTTCATATTCAAAAGATAGTGAGTAGGTGGAGTGGGGAAGGAGGAGACAGAATTTCCCTAATTGCAGAGTTTGCTGGAGTTTCTTCCAGGGATCCAAAGATCTTTTGCTACAGCTTCTTTGGTCTCTTCTCCTCCCATCCAGGGAAAATAAATTCTCAACTGTGTGCAAGACCCTGCTGTGAAATCAGGGCCTGTTGGACATCTTGCTGGAGATGCAGAACAGACCCTCACCAGCTTGGTTCCTCTAATGCCTCTTTGTGAGCCCTTGTGAGCAAATAAAGGAGGGCATTGGCCTAACCAAAGCCTTGGATTTATCTGTAAGGATTACCAGATGGACAAAAATGGTGCCGTGAAGAAGAGTACAGGGGCTGCCTGGTTTTAGAGGCCTTGCTAATTTTCCTGAAGAGAGGACAGCCTTGCACCACTCAAATAAATGGAGGTGTTGTTGTGGACTTCAGTGAGGGCAGGGAAAAGACCTGTGAGACCTGGAAGCACTGAAACAGTTATTCTAACTGAGAGAAAGCCATGCTAGTCTGCGTACTATCAAAACAAAAAAGCAGTCCAGTAGCACTTTAAAGACTAACAAAATAATTTATTAGGTGGTGAGCTTTCGTGGGACAGACCCACTTCTTTAGATCATA
The DNA here is from genome assembly GCF_033958435.1 of Carettochelys insculpta. NCBI lineage: Eukaryota > Metazoa > Chordata > Testudines > Carettochelyidae > Carettochelys > Carettochelys insculpta. The sequence continues at coordinate 4,342,500 of NC_134160.1, forward strand.
GCCTATGATCTGAAGAAGTGGGTTTGTCCCATGAAAGCTCATCACCTAATAAATTGTTTTGTTCGTCTTTAAAGTGCTTTTGGACTGCTTTTTTGTTTTGAGTTATTCTAACTGGGCTAACACTGCAGGTGGTTTGTTCCATAGTAACAGAGAGGGAGCTGTGCTAGTCTCTATACTATCAAAACAACAAAGCAGTCCAGTAGCACTTTAAAGACTAACAAAACAATTTATTAGGTGAACTTTCGTGAGACAGACCCACTTCTTCAGAGCATTGCTACTTGACTGCTTTTTTATTATGGTTTGTTCCAGGTTGCTCCTTATTTTCAAGTTTGCCATCCTCAAGCAGGTAGGCAAATCCTTTACATTTTAAGGTTTTATCAGATTGCTCATTAGCATAGCATAGGAGCTGCTCCCATGTCAAAAAAAGAATCAGTCCTGTTTTTAATGCTTTAATTACTCACAAAGGCCTTCTGTCATTAAAGCTGGAGCGTGCAAGCTTAAAGGGAGGGGTATTGCAGATTGGCAGGCTGTGTGAGAGTGTAGTGATTCATATAAAATAAACATGAGTTTTTAGAAGGGATATAAAACTCCCTGCTCCAAGGCCAAAACCAGCCTCTCATTCATGGCGGTCAGGAGGAAAATGTCCTGGAAGCCAGGTTATCCGTGAGCTGAAGGGGTTCTTGCATGTCCCTTTGCAGCAGTTGGTTGGAGACCGGATGCTGGTTTAGCTGATGCGTTGCCAGGTGATTAATTCTTAAATTGCTGTGGAGAACAAGGGAGGTTTCGGTCGGCCATTAGGAAAAACTTCCTAAACCTCAGGGTGGTTAAACACTGGAATAAATTGCCTAGGGAGGTTGTGGAATATCCATCACTGGAGATGTTTCAGAGCAGGTTAGATAGACATCTATCAGGGATGGTCTAGATGATGCTTGGCCCTGCTCTGAGGGAAGGGGACTGGATTCTGTGACCTCTTGAGGTCCCCAGTTCTAGTGTTCTATGATTCTGCCAAGGCTGTATTTTATCCAGTAGGTTGATTAGGGAGGCTTTTTATCTGTCTTTCATGTTGATAGTAGTTGGTCCAGCAAGGTTTAAAATCCATCCAATGGTGTGCAAATACAGAGCACAGAGCCCCCAAAGTGTTCTATCAAAACTTTAGCTGTTAAGAATAAGAGAGCAATGGGTTGATTAACTCACAATAATCTTGTATTCGTTGAATCTGTCAGTTCAGCACTCAGTTGGCTTGTTCAGTCTATAGTGATTGCAAATGTCAGATATATTACCTCTGTTCAGGCAGAAGTGGGAGGCCATCTTTTCCAAGGGCAGTTTCTGACTGATGAAGATATCTGACAGGAGGTTAGCAGGATCAACAAGCCTCTATGTATTAGAAACAGGGACTATTTTGCATTTGCCCATTGGAACTCTGGCTGTGAAAAAGCAAGAGATGACCTTATCAGTTTTATGTCTGAATCAGAGACTTTCTTCTAGTTCTGTAGCTTCATGAAGTCTGTGTTGCTATTTATAGGTACAGTGGACTGTATGTTGGTCTTCTGTCTTTTTCAAGGAGGTGAGAAATCTACCAAGAGGGGTTCGCAACATTTGACTTCTTGCAATTGCAGAGCAAAGCCTTGGTCGGAAATACCATTCCACCTCTTGGGAGTCTTTTTGGGAGAAAGGATGAAGAGTTTTGTGGCACCTGATAGACTAATGGATTTAGATGTTGTGGGTTTTTGCCCATGAAAGCTTATGCCCGAATAGATCTGCTAGTCTTTAAAGTGCCACAGGACTCCTTGTTTTTGCAACTACAGACTAACATGGCTACCCCTCTGCTATTTTGGGGGAAGAAACATGCCCGGAGCCAAGCAACTCCTATGTCCTTTTCGGTCCCTTCCTTCCTCTGCTTCACCCTTTAATTTTAATTAGTGAGTGAATTCAGGGTTTAAGAAGGTGATGGGAGAACAGTGCTGGTGCCACCTCTTTAAACTGACTCAGACAGCAAGAGTGCATGCCGGAGTCCCTGTTAAAGAGCCATTTCAGCTGTGCTGCTTCCTGTGAAATGAGCTGACTCAAGTAAGTGGCCTCTTGTTGTTCCCTTTCTCCTGAACCTTTGTCCTTACTCCATGAGACTGTCCCTTCTTGAGTGTTTGCAAAGCAGGGCTGATGTGTGGGGGATGCACAAGGGGCCATGTGGGCCCCCCAACAATCACCTCCCTCCCTGCACTCACTGCCAGCATGGTGCTGCTATCGGTGAGAGCAGGGCTGGTACCATGTCTCCACCAAAGCAGCACAAGCCTCCTAGGAGGTATGGGGAGAAAGCGGGGCGTGGGCAGAGCAGGGGCAGAGAGGGGAAAAGGAAGTAATCCACCCCAGAAACTCCCTCAGCAGTCACCACTGATGGAAAGCACGTCATGGGTGCTGTGATAATTGACACTGCCGTCGCTGGAGCCAGAACTTCTTTGGGTGACTGGCAAACAAGGTTCCCTGTTCAACCAAAGAATCTCTTCCCCTCCTGGGTTCTTATGCAGCCCTATTCATGCATTCTGAATACACGGGAGCGCTCCAGGAGTTTGAGAGAAATAAGAGCTGCATTCTGCAGAAGTGCCCTTCTGGGGAGTAAGGACCATATCCCTCCAGTGTTCCGTCTAAGCTGGAGCATTTGGGCAGCTGCCAAGAAGACATTCAAATGCCATCCATCTGAGTAGCAGAGCACCCACAACCAGCAGCATGTGTGTCTATTGGTGGTGCATGACCGCGCATGCCTTGGTGCACATAGCAAAACTTATTTTGCATGCAGGTAGGGAAAAAAATAAAGGAAACGTTGTCTCCCTGTCCCTTCTAATGCTCGTCCTCCCACAGAGACCATAATTCATGCCTTCAGTGTTCAGATCTAACCAAAAGCAGGGCCCCGTTGTGCTCAGCGTTGTATATACACCTTGTCAAAGACAGTCCCCATCCCCGAGAGGTTACAATCTCAATAGACAAGACACAAAACCTAGGAGAAAGGAAGGATTATTAGCATCATGTTACAGATGGAGAATGTACACCCAGAGAGATTGACTTGCTCAAAGTTAGGTAAGGAGGCTTTGTCAGAGCCAGGTCTCGAGAGTCCCAAGTCTGTTGGCTTAACCACAAGATCATTCTTCTCTGATTTGTCAATTATAGTCTTTCTGCCTGTGGAATGTGAGTAACTTGTGATGGCTGCAAGCCTTCGTGATGGTTTTGTGTGTGCATACTTAAAGGTCTTTTGAGGCTCCCCCATCAATGTGGCAGCTGATCCCCTGTTATCTGGAGTCTTTTTCTGGTACCTGATGCAGCTGTGTTATTTTTATGGAAGCAGAATGCAGTGATTAAAAATAGTTAATAGTCATCCTCATAGTTACTGTATTTGCACCATGCTGCGTGGAGTGAAGTATGGTGCAATTATGGAAATCAGTGTACTTTGCTTACAATAAACACAATGCAGTGTAGTAATCTGGAAATATATGTACTCCAAACATACAGTGCAGCGGAAGACTAATTTGATAGTGGTTAATGTGTAACTTGGAAAATCTCATTGATTAAAGAAATCAAATTAACTCCGTTTCAATCTCTGCTGGCTGCTGTGGACACAGCCCGCCTGAATGGGGATGTTATACTTTCGTAAGCCCAAATGTGTTACTCTCTTTTAAAATATCTCCCTTGCATTGGAGCAGAATAGAGCGTGTTTAATACGTCACTTGGCAGTGGACTAAACTCAGTGTTCATCTGTGATTGGATTTAGCGACAAGTTCCCATTTTCCTGATGGCTGGCATCATTGACTATGTTTTATGGAGTGAAGGTTTTATTGGTGTGGTAATGAACTATTTAGTGTGCGTGCCCATCCGGCAGAGGGTAGTGGTGTGAACTCAGACCTGCACGGCTGTGTTATAAGCCCACAGCTAGCGGAGATGCTCCATGAGTGCACATTCTTCTGGAACAGGAGGATATAATTTGTATCTCTGCATTCGGGAGGTTCCTAATGGCCGTGTTTAGAGCCTTGCAAGGCTGCAAATATCTGCAGGTATCTACATCTGTGGATGCGGCAGCAGAGATCCAAGGCTTATTTTTGTGGCTGTACAGGCAGATGCAAATTTTGCATCCAGAATTCTGCAAATTTGCAGATGTCCATTTCATAGCCATGGTTAATTGCCTCCACAGGTGTGTGTGTGAATATCCCCGGATCATTTTTGCCAATGCAGACACCAGTTTTGAGTCCGTGCAGCTCTCTAGCTCTGGTTTCACAGCATAGGGATGGCTGTGTAGTGCTAGTTAGCTGTTCTAAAAAGCAGCATAGTAATTGGCTGGTGTTGCACAGACCTCTGGGAAGCAGGTGTTACAGTAAGTGGTGGAAAGTTGCCTCTTTCCCACTCTGATAAACATATGCAAGGGTTGCTGTTTTATTATTTATATTGGGCTTCTGGTTAATTTCACAAGTTGGAAGCGGCTCCCCCACTGAACTGGGTGCTGGGTAGCTTAGTAAGAGACAGGGCCTGTCCTGAAGGCACTTACATGAAGACTGTATGCCATAAAAGGGATGGAATGTGGGCGGGTGTTTGAAATGGGGTCATTGTATGACTGACAGGTTGCACGCACGGTTTACAAGTTTCGGAGTCTGTTTTCTCAGGGTCAGGATGGATTAAAGGTAGCAATAACCCCAGCTGGCTGCTCTGACGGGGTGCTCCTTTGGGTTGGTAGAGTGGTACTGGAGAGAAGTCACCAACTGGGAACTCTGTTGAAATCCTAAAGTTGAATGGATGCAGAGCTGCCAGTGTGGTGGGGGAGGTGCAGCTGTGCCAGGGTCTGGAGATTTAAAAGGGCTGGGGATCCTCTGCATCACTGGCACTAATGCAGCAGCAGCAGCTTGAGCAAATAGCTGCTGGAGCCCTGGGCAGGGCAGGCCAAGAGGCAGCGTAGAGCTGCCCGGAGGAGGCTAGCTCCAGTCAGGCCCCTTCCAACTGAGGTTCTGAGCCTTCCAGGGACTTGGAACCATTCCCTGACTTTGCCTGGGGGCCTGGCAATTCTGTTAGCAGCTCTGGGTATGTGGATGGGTCCATCAGGTGTGTATGGGCCAATATGCTGGTGATCCAGTCACATGGCCCTGGCTGCTTCTCTTTGTTTCCAGCTGCCAAGTCGCCGCATGATTAGCTCTCTTTCATCTCCGTGCGCTGTAAGATCGTTGTAACCAAAATGGTCCTGTGGGATAGAGTAGTTTTGCTAACGGCATTTTCATACCTAAAATTTTCAGGACAAAAAAGCAGTCAAGTAGCGCTCTAAAGACTAACAAAATAATTTATTAGGTGATGAGCTTTTGTGGGACTTTGTGAGCTTTCGGCTCTCTCTCTGTCACTAGAATTTTCAGGGTGTGCTGCTAGACCTGCAGCAGCACTTGGATGGGATGCAGAGGGAGCACATGGCATTCTGAGTCATTGCTGTGTGCAGTCAGCAGGCCCCTCACTTTATGTGCCCTTGCTTGATGTGGTTTGCCACTTGAGTAGCATCATGGCATGGCATGGGGGGAACACCAGGCCCTGCACCCCATCCCCAGTCATATGTGGCACTCACTTGGCAGGGAGAACAGGGAGGTTATAAGACAACAGGGACACAGCGTAGAACAGACTTGTCAGGACAGAAGCTGTCAGTACAATCCATCTCGGGGAGAGAGGGCCCAGGGCCTTCCTCCCTATAGAGTCCACTGAGACTCCCCAGCTCCACTGCCCACTTCCAGTTGAAACCAGCCAGACCCCTCCTCCATCCTTTGTCCTGTTTCCCAAAGAAGAAGGGTGTTGCCTGGGTTACAAAGAACATGGAGCACCATTGGCTATGTGTGAGAAGTCATCACACCGGAACTCTCCTCACCACTATGCCCTGATGCTATGCCTAGGGAAACTGAGGCACTCACCTCAGGTTACTATGGGACAGTAGGAAACATATGCCACCTAACCAGGGGAATAAAATCCTCACATCCCCCACTTTGTCACGTATCAGCAGGAAAAGTCCTGCATGGATGGAAATCGGCAGAATCTGCCAGCCCTGCACGTGGGTAACGATAAATAAAATCTCTCGTAGGCCACACACAGAAACCTGATGGCTGCAGGCTGCCCTCCGTTGTCTTTGATGCTAGGGGTCCCAGCCAGAAGGGAAGCCCTAGGGTGCTAGCCTGCCTATAAACAGTGAGAGGTGGAAAATGGCCTCTCCTAAATTAGCAAAGAACAGAACTTGAGTCTCTGGACTACATCATAGGGAGTTTACACAGCCCTTGATGGGAGAGAAGGTGTTCACGAGACACTCTATATGACAAAACTGCATCTGTTCTCATGGATCTGGCGGCATTTACCAGAGCTACAGTGAAACCAAATAGTTTCTCACTGCATTTATCAAAGTGCCTGCAGTCCCATTTCAAGGCAGATAAAACAACAATGAATATCAAGCGAAGATGCCTTTATCTGGAACGTTTCTTTAAATAAAAGCAAGGGAGAAGATCAGGGCAATTGGCTGCTGTTTGTACCAGCTCTGTGAAATAGTAAGTCTGTTCGGCCCTAACGAAATTACTTTATCTGGATTTCCCTCTGCTACCTCTAAAGCCATGGATTTTTTTCTAGGATAAATTGTGCTGCCGCCTCTCATGCTGACAGGGCAGGAATTGCGAGAGACAAGGCAGGTGAGGTAATTCCATTTATAGAACTGAGGTGTGTGTGTGTGTAAGGGACAAGCTTTCCATCTACAATGAGCTCTTCTGGCCAGAGCAAATTGGACCACTGAACAAATGAATCGAGTGGTGGGCAATCTGCTACCTGTAGGTCTGCGGGCCGCTCATTGGGACTCCACCTGCATTTTGCAGACTCCCTGGCTGCCTGCCCCCCCCACATGCCTCTTATGCACCAGGGCACCAGATCCCCACATTTCTTATGCCCCTTCCCTCCTGCCCAGCACTTTTGGAGGAGCCTCAAATCACCTGCTTTGCACTCTATCCTCGCTCCTCTCCCTTCCTCCCTCCCTCCCAGAGCTGCAGTGCTGGGAATCAGCTGTTCACAACATTCCAGCTCTGGGAGTGAGGGAGAGGAGCAGGACGGAGTGCGAATCCGGAGATTTGTGCTCTCTGAAAGTACTGGGAGGGAGGGGGAACTAGCAGGTAAGTGTGGGGCTCTGGTTCCCCAGTGTGTGAGGAGTGCATGGGGTGGGGGTGGGGGGCAGGGTGCAGGGCTTGCAGGTGCAGGCTGTGGGCTGCTGTGGCCCACTGAGGTGAAGGAAGGCCCATTCACGTTGGTGGTTGCCAATCCCTGATTTAATCTGCTAATCTGTCTTGAATAGTGATGCTGCTAGCAGTTGGTAATTCTAGACAGGGAAGAAAGATAGCCCTGTTAGATGGCTGGTCTGGGACTTGCTACAGATGATCTGTATGACTCAGGCCACTCGCTTAGATTTACTTTCCCTTCTGTAAAATGGGGATAACCGTATTCATGATGTTCTCAACCTAATAAGGCTTTTGAAATGATTTTCAGATTTACCTTGCCAGCTGTTCTTAGGCGAGTCTGCAAAGCTTGTTGCAGATACAGTTCAGCGTTTGCACCATTGATCAGTCACAGAAGTGTTCTCTTGTTTCTGTTTCCTGCATGGGCATAGTGAATTATGATTCTTGCCTTTTTTTAAACACACACAGAGCCTCACTTTCAATGACTATTAACAGTAAAGGTTTTGTGTTTATTTGAGCAGTTGAGCTTTACGAGTAGTCACAGAAAGCAAATGTGAATGGGGTTGTCAATAGACTGAAGTCCAAATCTGATTACTGCCCGAACAGATATTTCTGGGTTTTCCTGTCCATTGTTTTGCCTGTCTCTTTGCATGTTTGTGTACTTATTGTAGTGCCTTTTGCTGGACTATCTCAGAGCCCTTCATAATTGTCCCAGGCACTTGGGTATAGGTGAGAAAATAAAATAATCGTAACAGATTAACCCGGTGTTTTTAAGAGGTGGAATTGGTACTTGTCGAGGACAAGAATAGTTAAACATCAGGGATCTGGGCTCTGGTTACTTCAGAGGCAGGGTACTCATAAAGAATATGATCTAGGATAGTAATTCCCAACCTGGGGTCTGCAGGGGTTTTGCAGAGAGTCCATGAAAAAAAAAAAGATAAATAAAAATGATCATAGAAAATAAGTTTTAAATAAATGGCAAAGTTATAATCTATTATTTTAAAATTAAATATCTTCCAATAATGTCATTAATTGCTGCCTGAAAATCTATGTTGTGCTTTCCTTTTTCATTTAATGAAGTGTACATAGTGGCTAGATTTGACTTTGAACCTTTTGAACCAGGAACCTTTTGGGGGGGATAATTGGGGAGTCTGCACTACTGAAAAAAGTTGGGAACCGCTGGTCTAGTAGTTAATGTGCTGTCCCTGTCCGTAGGTGACTGGGGCTTTGTGTGGTCCCAGGCAAGTTATCTGCCATGTCTGTACTTCAGTTCCCCACCTGTAAAATGGGGATAAGACCACTTCCCTGCATGGGGTGAGGTGAGATAGCTCAATGGTTTAAGCATTAGCCTGCTGAAACAAGGGTTGTGAGGTCAAGCTTTGAAAGGACCATTTTTACTGGGGGACAGATAGCTTAGTGGTTTGAGCACTAGCCTGCTAAACCCAGAGTTGTGAGCTCAATCCTTGAGGGGGCCATTTAGCAATCTGGGGTAAATAAATTAAAACAGATGGTGCTTGGCCCTGCCAAGAAGGTAGAGGACTTGACTCGGTGACTTCCTGGCATCTCTTCCAGTTCTCAGAGATGTGTACCTCCATCTTGTTCTTAAGTATCATGACAGGCTCTGGCCAGCAGATGAGCTTACAAGGGGAGAGGGGCAGCTCTAAAAAGCAGAAACAGCCCTGGCTAATCAGGAGTTATCAAAGGCAGAGGGGGAATGGGCTGCTATAAATCAGTGAAAGCCAAATTTGAGGCTGCCAGGGCTCCTTTTAAAAGCCTTCCCCGCCCCCAGCATGGAGAGTGGAAGAGGAGGCTGGAGTGAGAAGACTCTTTGTGGGGAGGTGGGAGTTGAGAATGAGCTGTTTCCAGAGACAGCAGCATGGGAGAGGCTTTCTCACCCCCAGTCGGGTAGCCTGAGAGTTCAGTCAGTGGCTGGGGAAGACTGTTCAGCCAGCCGAGGCAGACTGGGGACGCCTACCCCAACACCCTCCTATCTGGGCGACAGAAGTCCAAACCCTGAAAGGGCAAGCGGGGCTCACGCTGCAGTGCATAAACGCTCTCTGAGACAATCTGAAGAGAGGCCTGGGGCCCCGGAGTGAGACTGACCACAGTTCATTGAAGATTGTGAAACACCACTAGTACTAGGGACGTAAATGTTTAATTGGTTAGCCTAAAGCAGATGAGGCTTACCAATTACCGTTAACCAGCAGAGTCTGGAGCAGCCCTCTGCCTGCTGTGGGTCCACTGCATCTAGCCCAGTTTCTTGTCTTATGACAGTGGCCGATGACAAATGCATCAGAGGGAATGACCAGAACAGGGCAATTATTGAGTAGTCAATGCCCTGTCTGCCAGGCCCAGTATCTGGCAGTCACAGGCTTGGGGCAAAGGGTTGTGTTTCTGGCCATCCTGGTTAATAGCTATTGGTGGACCTATCCTCCAGGAACTTATCTCTTTTTTAAAATTAGTTATACTGTGGTGGTTGCTGCTAGATAGTACCGTAGATGTTCATGGGAAGTTTTCCCCCATTTTGTAATGAACACGAGAAGGTTTAGAAACTGTATTTTTATGAAGTTTGCAGTGGAAAATGCAAGAACATTTCAAAGTAAGATAGAATAGGATTGATTGTGGGTGAATTATGGTTTTTGTGCAGACCAAAACTAGTGAGATTTGTATTGGAGATTTGTTGCATAAATCAATAGTTGTGTGGAAAGGCTGCCGTTTAAAGGAATGTATATAATTTTGCCCAAGATCACTGTGAAAGGTCGTATCTTTCTGGCTTGGAAAAACATTGTCTAAAACCTCTGTGCAGTTTGTTAGACTTTGTAACACTTCCCCAACCTTCTCTTTTGTTAGCAATGTGCAAATCAGTGCTCCCAATCTTGAGATCTAATCACTCATAATGAGAACCCTTTGTTAATGCTCTCCTAGTTGAAATTAAACACTCCAACTTGATTTTATGAGTCTAAAGGAATCTAGCCCTGCATTTTCAAAATGCATGGGAGTAGCAGGTGCTCACTCTGTTCTCTCCCTTGCCTGTTTTATGTCTCCAAATTCCCATTTGTGTTAGTGGAATTATACCTGGTTTACCTTACTTCATGTCAGAGGGGAATCTGGCCCACTGTTGGTTTGAAGCTTGATCTGACATTGAATGAGAAGTTAATGCCAAGTTGTAGATACAGAAAAGTGGAAGCTCATTTCTACTCTAACAAAGGCACATTTCTGTGTTCCTTTCCCTTTTAAGATACTGGATAATGCTATCAAGAAAAATATATTTCCTTCCAAATGGGAAGCATATTTCCTGGAAAGGGACTGGTCGGAAATCAGTGCTTTTGAGAACTGACAGCATCTTTGAAGACATTGCTCACGTCACACGGCATATTGATTGTCTCTCTGGGTTTTCTGCATCCATTATGTAAAGGTAACACAGTGATTGTGGACCCTGCACATCTGTCAGGAGCCGCTGGGGAATATTTTCATTAAAGAGAAGCATCTTTCAGAAAAAGACACAAGATATTAATAATATAATGGTGTCACCTCCTGACGTGCTTAACTTTGGCGATGTAGGGAAGCTGTATCCAACGGTATTGTTTTATTTTTAATCAGATGTTTAAAATGTTGCAACCAAGGGACACCTTCTGAAAAGCCTTATGGCCCTGAGCGTCCCCATTACTTATATGCTTATGCTTCTGCAGAATGAGGCCTCAGCTTTTCAGCCAAGATGAAGCATCGTATTTTCTGTTAATGGTGTATAGCAAAACTATCACATTGCACAAGTAGATCAATAGTAAATAAACTTTATTTTAATAGCAGAAGGTAAAAATGACAGTCATCTGCAGAGTGCTTTCAGCTCATTGATGGGCAACCTAAGTTAATCAGTGGGCACAATGAATGGCCCTTCTTTACCTCTGTGGGCCACAGGATGGTTGTAACAAAGACAGCCTCCCAGGAGAGGGTCGTTTTGCTAGAACATAAGAATGGCCATATTGGGTCAGACCAAAGGTCCATTTGGCCCAGTATCTTGTCTTCTAACCGTGGCCCGTGCCAGGTGTCTCAGAAGAATGAACAGAACATGTAATCTTTAAGTGATCCCTCTGTCCTCTATTCCCAGCTTCTGACAAACAAAAGCTAAGGACACCAGTTAGCATTTGGGTAGAAATATGCTCGTATAACTAGAGTTCGTTGGGTGTGTCAGCTGAATTGTAGCAGTGCTTTCATTGGATGCAGAGGGTGCTCACAATCAGTGCTGTGGGCAGTCAGTATGCCCCTCACTTCATGTGCCCTTGCTTAATGTGTGTGTCACGTTCGTAAAACTGGTATGGGGGAACAACTATGCACACAGAAACCAGTGGAATCTAGCAACCCTGTGCATAGGCAACAATGAACAAAATGTCTCGTGGGCCCTACAGAACCATGATGGGCCTCAGATGGCCGACCACTGGGCCAGCTGGTCTGTTAAAGAAAATGACTGATACACATTTAAAAATGAAAGGAAACCAGTGATGCAGCCTAGGGTAGAAGGTTAGTGGACAAAACAGAAATAGCTGAAGAGAAGAAAGTTGGTGGAAGAGGGAGTGCATCACTTATGGGTCATTTTGTTCTTCCGTCCCTTGTGAATAGTGTCAGAAAACCACTCTTGTCCTGAAGGCCACACAAAGGCTATGTCTACATTAGAAGCATCTGGCTACAGAAGTCATGGTCAGAGGAGATGGTCCAGCAAAACTTCTGTTGACAGATTGTGTCTACACATAAAAGTGGATCAATCCTTTGATCCACTCAGTCAACAAAAGGGCCTCCCGGAGTGTCTACACAGCTTTTTTGTCAACAGTTTCTGTTGACAAAACGCATTTTGTGTGAAGATGTTCTGTGAGTTTTGCCAAAAAAACCCCAGCTTTGTCTACGCAACTCTCCAGTGCAGACACAGCCAAAATCAGTTTGCCGGGGTCTGGTTTTCATGCCACACTTGATACTTAAGGCTTTACCTGAATTTTGCCTCTTTAACATTTCATAACAGTAGCCATCTAATTCTTTGGGCATCTAGATCTGCTTTAAGCTGGGTTAGGCAACAAGATGTTCCCAATGCCAGAGGCTGGTGAATGCTACTTAACGCAAAGAGCTGTGTACGTTAAAAGGCAATGCTGGAGAAAGAACAAATAAGTATAAGATGGCCGGGGTAAACTTAAGATGGAAATTAAAAGAATGTTTCTGGATGGAGGTTTCAGAAGAGGGAGGTTCTGGAATGGCCTTTCACTACGAATAGTGGAAACCACCAAACTAACTGGCCTTAAGATGGAGATTGAGAAGTTTGTAGATTGGATTATATGACAGGATTGCCGGTGATAGCTAGAGACTGGATTTACAGATGGAGGAGGTCCTTTCCAGTTCTACATTTCTTTGATACTAAGGTAAAAGGATCATTAGTGGTGCTTGGGGTAGTCCAGATCCACGTGGACAATTGGTACCAGAACCAAAGGCGGCTGATGTCTCTCCGTTGACTTTAGCAGCTATTGAAAGAAGCCCTTGTATGCTCATCGTTTGGGCCGCATCTACGCTACAGTGATCTTTCAAAAGATGACCATACAGAAGATCTTCTTTCAAAAGAGCAGGTCTAGACACACACAAAAAAAATGGACCAAAAGAGCAATCTGCTATTTCGAAAGAGAACATCCATATGGCCCCCGCTCTTTCGAAAGAATGGTTCAGGGATCGAAAAATCCGGCAGCCCAACGACCGCCCTTTCAAACAAAGGGCCCTGGTTGCATCTACACGTGCTATTTTCTGAGAGGATCTTTTTGAAAAGAGTACTCTTCCTCCTTTGGAAGAGGAAGAGGGACTCCGGAAGAAGCTCTGCGTTTTTTCAAAAGGAATTGGAAAGAGCTCATTTTGCGTCTGGATGCTCCCCTTGCTCTTTCAGAAGAGGGCATGGTTTTCTGAAAGGACTTGCTGGTGTAGACGTGGCCACATTGGTAAAGAAGCAGCAGGCTTTTGACAAAGAAGCTAAGGGGACGCAGCACTGGGAGAGAATCTGGTGTACTTCATGTGGCAAAGACAGCATGGATGAAAAGTGGAATTAGTTCCCAGCTTGCAGTCTCTCTGTGAATAGTGAGTCTATTTCAGATGATTTTAAAGGCTCTAGGAGCTAACGTTTTACAGAAGGGTCTGTCATTTATTCCTGCTAATTGCTGTGACAGTCTTAAACTAGAGAACACGTTATAGTCTTTTTATTTCTTTCCCCAGTAGGGCCATCAAACTGAGGGATACTGTTTTTCTTTGCATGAGCACAGGTAGAAAATGAGACACACACATCTATAAATATATAAATTTCATTTCTGCGTTAACTATGCAATTGAAAACTGAGATGAGAACTATTGATCTCTTTTTGGATTGAGAACTAGGATTACATTGAATGTATCTAAGGAGGAAAATGAGGTTTTAAATGATGTCAGAAGTAGGCAAAATAAAGTCATAAAACAAACAGATTCCAAAACCCTTTTTATTTAAATCTACATACAAGCCACAAACCAGCAAGCAAGACATTTTTACTTACAGTTCACAGATGTGAGCAGTTCATTGAAGTCAATGGGAATACTTGTGCAAAAACTTTGCTAGACGAGTACCTAAAGCAAGAATTTTCCTAATTACTGAATGCTAAAAAAGAAGTCACGTTTGAGTGCCCTAGACAGGTAAGAAGAATGAATTTGAACAAAAGGGCACTTATTTATAGAGCAGAGCAAATAGTTTGCAGTGAAGAATTCAAATTTAATTTGTGTAAATCATCCATGAATGTGGAAATTCTCACATAATCATTGCAGGTATTGAATGAAAATTTTTATTCTGCAAACAGTTCTTAATCTGTTCACAAAAAAGCTTGAGGTAGCTACTCTCAATTCAAAATTTTATACTGTGTTGACTAGCCCCAGAAGCCATGTGCTGTTACCTCTGGTTCCTGGTTGAATAGAGTAAAATGTGAATTTTGCAATTTGATATATAATTGGAGATTCACTTTCAGTGAGTATTCAGTGTGGATGTTTCTTATTATCTAGCAAAGCTCCAGTGCTCAAATAGTCCAAAATAGCTTTAGGACAAAAAAACGTGATTAATATCTCAAACGTTTACTCTTTGCATCTCTGTGTAACTCCGATGATTTTGTATTGCAATATTTAGTATTCATGTACTTATAGTATTGTCTTCTGTTGGAAGATCTCAAAGCACTTCAAAAAACCCATGAAACATTTATGTATAGATCTGAAAATAAGAACATGGGAGCAGAGAATAACAGTGCATTTTAAGAGGAAGTATTTGAGCTTGCCAAGGACAATCATTTTGTACATTTGAGAAAATGGACACTAGTCACTTGCAAAAGTAGCCCAGTAATTAGGGCACTAACCTAGAAATATGTATATCTGTGTTCAAATTCTGCCTCAGAATTTCTGTTTGACCTTGGGTGACTCACTTGCTTTCTCTGCTTCCATTTTCCTGTCTGTAAAATGGAGATAAAAAGCACTATCCTGTCTCACAGGGGAGTTGGGGGGATAAATAACTGAAGAATGTGTGATGCTTGGATTCTACGGTAAGCATCAGTAAATGTGTCTAAGACAGATGCTGGGTATGCAGGACTAATGCTTTGGAAATGGTAAATTGTACAAAGATATGGAAACAATCAGATTGCTACACTGATGTTTTAGGAACATCTTACCAGAGATTGAGACTTGAATCAGAACAATGGTTGCAACTCCATGTAAACTCATGTCAGACACATTTCTAAAATAAGAATGTATTTCCAAGAGGCCAATCTCCTGGTATGTAGTTCTCCATCTGTAAAATGAAAATACCAACACTTTCCTGCCTTGCTAAGGAGAAAATGTTTTTGAGACCTTCAAGCATCAGAGTGATAGATTCTGTTCCCAGTTCTACCACTAGCCTGTTGGATGATGTTGGGCAAGTTATTTCACACTCTGTGCCTCATTTTTCCCATCTTTTAAATGGAGATAGTGATACTGAACTCTTTCTGTAAAGTACTTTGAGATCTGCTGATGAAAAGAATGTCGTAAGAGAAAGATATTTATTATTATGGAAGTTCTATACATAGCTAGTTAGCTAGATAGGTGGGTGGTTGGAACTAGGTCAGAGAACTCTCCTATGTGGACTTCCATTCCCACCAGTCTTAAGAGTTCATTGAACTTTGTAGGTGTAGACTTTGCTTCATAGTTAATGGAGATGAATGAAATTACAGCTAGCTTTAAATCTGTCACCCCAGGGTGATGTTTTTTTGGTTTGTGTGTATGTGTGTGGGTTCTTTTTTAAACAGAAGACAGCAAGAATCAGAATCTAACAGGAGGGAATCTGTAAATTAGCTTTTTTCTGTGATTTGTGAGGTGGTTCAAAATTAAATCCTGTATTTCCCCCTTCCTGTTTATTCTTCTCAGAGAAATGAACCCCTACCACCTGAGATGAAAGGGACTCTCTATGTTTAAATGTGGTGTATAAGCCATTTAAATGCAAATAACCTTCTGCTGCAAAATAATTGAAATGCAGATAGAAAAACTTGTTTGGGGGATAATAATTAGTGTCTTTTATAAATGTGGGTGTATAAAAATGTTACCTCCATGAGAGGAGTCAGTCTGTAGGAGTTTGTGCAAACCTTTCTATTTTGATGGAATTCAGTTCTGAGTTTTTCTTCCTTTCCAGTTGAAATAAATTGCACAATTTAAGGCAAGTCACATTTTGAAATCAGATTGTATTATTCTTGTTACAATGTTTATACTACAGCCGGGCTTGGAAACCTGCATATAGGTCAGAGCCCCGGTGTGCTTGGTGTTACATAGTTCCTGCCCCCTAAGAATGGAAATCTAAACGTACAGTAGGGATCATAATTGTCTCCATTTTACAGATGGAAAAGGAGGCGCCAGATTGATAAAGGCGTTTTGAGGTGTAAAGATGCTCAGTGGGAAATACAAAACCACCTAAACAGGTTAGGTTCAAAATTCAAATCACTTGTCTGCATCTTCTGGTTCTTCTAGGCCTTTGTGAATCTGCTCCAAGTGGCAAAATGACTTTCAAAAATGAGACTTATCCTTCTATTCCACTCAAGCACTTTTGAAAGTCACCATAAAGAACTTGCCCCACGTCTTAGGGAAGCTGGAGTTGAACCTGTATCTACTAAGTCCAAATCTTGTGTCTTAGCCTTCATGTTTTGAGCCAGGTACCTGTTTTACATAAAAATAATTTGACCTGTGAGCTGGGATTCAAAACCATTGTACTACCATGCGGTGGAATGTAGTTCTTAATGGGCTTTTCTACACTTGCCCCCAACTTTGAAGCGGGCGTGTTTCTCAGGGTGACGGGTGATGACTAATGAAGTGCTGCACTGAATATGCAGCACTTCATTCGGCTAATTCTCCCCCATGGCAACTTGGAAGCTTCAAACTTCGAAGTGCTGACCTGCGTGTGCCTGTGGGCACTTCGGAGTGCCCGTGCTACTTCGCAGCCCCTTTACTCCTCAAAATTTTGAAGGGTAAAGAGACATCGAAGTGCCCGTGTCTATACGCAGGTCAGCACTTCGGAGTTTGAAGCTTCAGAGTTGCCGGGGGTGGGGGTGGGGGCAGAATTAGCCTAATGAAGTGGTACGTATTCACTGCAGCACTTCACTGGTAATCTCTCATACCGCCCTGATTAACATGCTCCCTTCAAGCTGGGGGCAAGTGTAGACCCAGCCATTCAGTTGTAAATGTTCTGACCCAGTTTTAAATGCAAGATCTGGAAGAAACAGCCAAGGGAACTGCTGACCATTGCATAGAAGATAACCAGGGATGTTTGAAAAACTGTGGCAAGAAATCACCGAGACAACCCAATGAGGCAGCAAGATGGCACGGGAAGGATGTGCATTAATTGGTTAATGCTTGTCAAGTGTTTTGAAGATGAAAATGGCTATATAAGTACTTGACCATTAGTATGGTGACAAAGGCTATACTGAGGGAGTTGTGGAGATAAGGGAGCAGTTGGAATTGATTAAGAGGCAATTGTGAAAGAATTTGTGAAGGGTGAAAATTATGTCTCTTGAGAAGAGGCCATTTGGGCATACTCTTAGGAATAACTGCCTTGCTTGTCAGTACTTAAGCACAAACTTGTAGAAAGTGACTTCTTTTCCCCTCTTTATGAACTGTCTGTGCAAAGTTCACAATTTCATCAAAATTATTTCTTCAGCTAGTTACAGGACAGTTGGTAACTTTCAAATGGTTGATTATTTGTTGCAAATAGAAGCCAACTTCTCTTGGATTCTTTTGAATAGATATATGGGTAGTGCTTGTTTTTTCCTTATTAAAAAGAAAAAAAAAAGCTGGTAATCACCTCCAGCGGGGGGAGATGGGGTGGGACCAAGAGTAGGGGAGACCCTGCAGGCCCACAGCTGGGGGCCAGCTGCGACACAGCGCCCTGTGGGCATCCCCAGCCATGGGAACCCCGTCCAGGGGGAATATTCCTGGTGAAGTGCTGGTACACACTACTGTCATGTACTGTCAGGAACAAAAGCCCTGTATATGGGTCATATGGTGCTGCTGCTGTTTTTGGTTGGATGACGCTACCCTTGAAAATAGAATATTTGCCAGCATGGGCAGAAAAATGTCACTTTTTTCATTAGAGGTGTTTCACACCCCCATCCCCGCAAGGTTTAGGTAAAATATGCAGTCCTGATGCATTTTAGCTTCCTTTCACAAGTTTACAATTTGATTTTCAAAACTAATGGCTTACATGTTTTTATCCACTGGCATTTCTGAAGGATGAATTTTGTAATAAATGAATTTATGGAAAGCAAACTTGGGGGGCACAAATGGACAAACCATATTTTATTTGTTGGAAACTCTTGGAAGTCTTTACCCAGATGCCACTGCCCATGATAAACCACAGAAGGCTCAAAGAAGGGTGCTAGAATTGAGGTTATTTTGCGTGTTACCAAGCTCTCTGAAGTGGTTGCACTTACAACCTCATGAGAGCCTCCTAGGCTATGTCTACACTAGAGCAATCTGTAGACAGAAGTTTCTGTCGGAAGATATTGTCCAACAAAACTGCAGTTGACAGGTTATGGTCAGGCTGCAAAGTGGATCGATAGAGTGATCGTCTCTGTCGACAGAGAGAGACAGACAGAGACTGCCCAGCTGCTCTCTTGACAAAACTGCCGACTGGAAGCACAGCAGACAGGGCTGCCCAGTGTCCTGGAAGGCCTGTCTGTTACCAGAGGGTCCCGCAGAATTTCCAGACCGGCCTTCTGTTGAAATAATCAGTCAACAGAGGCATTCTGCCTCATGGGGGAGTGGCAGAACACTGTCGACAGAATTGCTGCGTTCTATCGATTTACTATTGACTGTATGCCTTAGAAACCCCTGGACGCTGGTGTTTTGCTGGCAAAACTCTCTACTGTAGACTTAGCCCCAGTGGGCAAGAAATAGTGAGAACATCCCTTTTCATGATATTTTTAGCACCTGTGCATGTTACATTCTGCTGTTAGGACAGAACATCACCAGCCTCCTGGTTTAATTGTGCTGGATGCTAGGATGTTCTATCACACATGCTATGTTTTAATACAGAAGTTCCCTCAGTGGTATTTTGAAATGCTTTAAATTCTGATGGAGGCTATTAAAATGTGTGACCAACATTAATTCGTTCATCCATCCAACAAGCCCTTTGAGTTTGGGAAGTTAGGTGTGAGCTCTTCAGAGAAATTGATCTGCCCAAAGTCATTCAGAAACTCTTTCAGAGCCAAGAACTGATGGGATAATACCCTGACTTCTGCTTTAAGGTCCAGACTCTCTCTCTCATTTATAACCTTTGTTTTGTGCTGGTCCACTAGCAAATCAGGACAGTGGTATTAACACACGGAAGGAATGGCAGAAGTTCAAACTGGATGACTCCTGTGTAAGCCCAGCCATGGAGATTCTCCCAGTGTTTTCTGCGTTTAGCTCAACAACTTGTGGTCAGACAAGAGCATGAGTTTTCATCTTTGGTTGTAGACCCATTGGGGTCTGCAAAGAGGCCTCTGTGGGTTGCAGCCACTTTCATTTTGTTTATAACTAGATGAGGAAGAAAGGAAGTTTGCTGGCAAATGGAGGCTCACAGCCTCTGCTCCCATTAGGCTGTGCACTTGTACAGACAATCAGGAGAGAGTCCAGTGCTGCTCAGCTGAATAGCAGAGCAGCCTCAGTTAACCCCACCCCAATAATAATCCCCTTCCAAATGCTTTTTTGCAACAAGGCAAGTGTAAGTTTGCAGATTCTAAATACAAGCCCTGTTCTGCAGTGAAGTGGGAAAAATTGCCCGAACAAGGCCCTGGAGCAGAGCACCCCAGGATCAAAATCTAGGTCCAGGTTTTTTTTGGCTCAGGCCCACTGCTGGAAGAGTCGTGCCTGCTAAGGGCTGGCACTGTCTCTTTTCTTGCTTGCCTCACTCCTGCACTGGCCGACTGTCCTGTGGTGGAGTGAAAAGCAGTCTACGTTGCTGAATACTGACTGTATGAATGCTGCAAAGGAAGAGGGGGCAGAGCATTCTCTGTGCCCCTCATGAAACCTGTGTAGCGTAAGGTCATTTGCAGACTAAACAGTTTCCAAATAAGTGGTTAGGCTTTTGCTTAGCATTAAAATATATTTTTTAAAAATATATGTATCCTTTTTTTCTTTTTAAATTGCCAGCCTGCAATGGAACTGCAGTGAAGCAATGGCATGTGTGCCTTTGCTAAGCAACCATGCCTAGCGACGTCACAGCATCTTGGAGAACCCAACATTAGGGGCTGAGCTGCTGCATGTCGGGGAGCTGGATAGAATGGTAATTTGAGATGATAGCTACTAGGGCTTTTCTTTATGAAGCATGCAAACCCTTGTTCTGGTTCCTTGACCTGCAGGGTTCTTTGAATGCCTGCAGACAGCTTTTCAGTGCTGTCCCTCAGCAGATGAGACAGGGTGAGAGCAGCCCAGGGGTTCAGCCCTCCTGAAATGTTCCTTGGTGCTTTTTTTAAATGGGACCAAAATTTTGCAGGGTGTGTGCAAACTCTAAGGCTTCGTCATCTTATCATTTTCTTCTGGTAGACTCCACAGAGTTTCTTCTCCCGCTTTAAAAGACCTCTAGATTCTGGATAAAAGCACTTGTTAAGTCTCCTTCCTAATCAGCTACCAGGAGATCTGTTATTAAGAGCACACCGTGCCCTCCTGGTAAGAGCACTGTTTGCAGGCTGATGCGATTTGTTCTGCAGAGGGAGAAATGTTCATGCTTCAGAATGCTGAACACCAGTCCAGAATATCTCAGACCTTGTCTACATTCAAAAGGTGCACCACTGTAAAAGTATACTGGTGTGGTTAAAGTGGTACAGGTTGAACCCTTTTTGTTCAGCACCCTCAGGACCTGACTGGTGCCAGACGAGAGAATTTGCCAGACAATGGGAGGTCAATATTTTCTAGCACATTACCAACACTTCCACTGCTGACTGGGCTCTTAGAAGGCCTTTAGGGGTAAATTACAGCTAAATAACAGAACAGAACACTGAGAGACAGGACCGCTGGCTGGAAACAAACTTTATGGGACCATGGGAAACTTGGCCACACCCATGGTAAGTGGTTGTCTGGCGAACTAAAATCATGGCAGATTACGGACTTTGCCGGACAAGAGAGTTCCAGGTTAGAGAGGTTTGATCTGTACAGACCTTGGTGGAGATGCAGTAATACAAGATATAAAATGTTTTATACCAGCATATTTTATTCCCATATGGGATGTGGAATAAGTAATACCAGAATAGTATGCCATTACTAGTATGACTGTACCTAAGTAAGGGATTTTACCTATAAATGTTACGGGTATTTAAAAAAAAACCCCACCCTTATCCATCATAGTTATGCTGGCATGAAAAAGATATGAGCATCTGGCTGTAGCCAGAGAGGGAGAGAGCTGGTGGGCTGGACTCTTCCCTGCCTTCCACCTTTTGTTGTCATTTAAATCTGTGCAAGGTGAATGTGAAATGCTACTAGGTGTGTTGCATGACCATTTACACTAGAGTAAAGTGAGGGTACAGCGTGCATAACATGCTGGCAAAAGAGACAGGTAGCATCTGAAACTTGTTTTCAAGGGTGTAAGTCACTACACAAGCTGTGGGGCAATGGAGAAATGCGCCCGGGGGCATATCAGCATACATTAACAGGCCAGGACTACAGTAAGGACTTCTGCCAGCTGTGTCAATCAGGGCTGTGAAGAGCTGGGACCCTTCACTGGCATAGCTTTGCAGGCAGAAATGCTTAGGGACGATACATCTATCAGCAAAGGTACAGTGGTACTGCGTGGAGCAATCTGGACTTGCAAGGAGTGTGTTTACTGTACTGTTGCAAAGCAGTGGGACCGTGTGGACCCAAAGGCAGAAGCTGGCCCAAAAGTCATGATAAACTATTATAGCTGAAACATCATGGCGTTCCAAACTGGGGGACAATGAAGGGCCAGATGCTTCCTAGAAGGAATTTGGAATACTTCATTGGTACAGCTGTGTCCACACTTGGAGTTCTTTTCTGGTATGCTAGGTGGTATTCCTATACTAACAAAGCACTGCTGGCATGGACATAGTTATGATCTCATAACTGCAGGCCTAATGCCATAGTAATGTATGGTCGAGTTCTTCAAGGTAGGAATGCATTCTGAATTGCTGCTACACCTCCAGTCTCGGACCCCTTCTGTGCTAGGAAAACAAGATGCAGCTGTGAAGTGCTACTGAGTTCTGGGGCTGTTCTGCATGCATGGTTTGTGATTTGGGCCCCTCTTCAGATTTGACTGTTGGCTGTAGGGGTGGGTGATTTTTTTGCAACAGCCACAGAAAACACAGTGAGGGCTCATCTCAGTGACAAACAGTAAAGAGTACATCTGTGAGCTTATCAAGATGCAAAACAAAGCAAGCAGTCATGTAGCATCTGAAAGACAAACAGTATTAGGCAATGAGCTTTCATGGGAAAGACCCAATTCTTCAGAACTGCTCCAGAATCTGAAGAAGTGGGTCTTTCCCACAAAAGCTCATTACCTAATAAATAATAATATTAGTCTTTCAGGTGCTACAGGACTGCTTGCTTTGTTTTGTGAAGACACAGACTAACATGGCTACCCCTTTGAGACTTATCAAGAAAGTATGTCTTTACACTTTGTACCTGCTGCACAGCTGTGTGTGGGAGAGCTCTGTTTTCAGGCGAGCTGCCATTTACCACCTCCATTTAATTATTTTGGTGTATACAAAATTAGTCATGTACTTTGGCTATTAAACCATCTTCCTTTTATATATGATGTTGCCCTTTCCACAAGTCACTAGGCAAGGTCTTGGTCGTGGTCCTACCGAGAGGGTATGGTACTTGACTCAACCTCTAGAGGTCCCTTCTAGTTCTATGAGATACGTCTGTATAACGACATGGACAGAAGGGATCTGCTGTAATACCAAGAGAAAAATCTACCCTGTATTCTAATGACATCATATGTTCATTTCACAGCCAATAATTTATTTGAGGAAAAGGTGCTGGCCCTTAAAGTTGTCAGACCATCAGCATTACAGAGGGAAGTCTTCTGCTACTCTATAGGAGAGGTAGCAAGAATGAAAAGCTAGCTTCTCACCCAGCCCGCCCCCCCCAAGCCCTAACCTGTTGCTGCTAGCATGTCTCCATCCTTGTCCAGCTAGCTGAGTTCATGGCATAGTATCATAGAATACTATAACTGAAAGGGACCTCAAGAGGTCATGAAGTCCTGTTTCCTGCATGGAAGAGTTCATTCAACCTCAGATTGCCTGTTGAACCCTTCCTTTGCCTCTTTGCTGTGACAGTCAGGAAAGCAGGCCAGTTAGTACCAAATGTGTGTGTGGGGGGGGTGTTGGAGACCCTCCATCCCTAAACTCACATTGTAGAAATTGCCAATGCTGTGATTTTTTCAGCCCATCTGCTGCAATGACTTCCACATGGGCCCCTTATAGGTAGTTTCCTTCCTCTTAAATGAGGCTCAACTCAGGATGGCGTTGTAGGATTGGGGTGGTGGCCTGTTGGTAGATCCCTGCAAATATGAAGATCTCGACAGACCGTGTTTGCGAGTTGTGGATCAGATGCAAATACAACTTTTACAGGGCTCCACCTATTGGATTTGAACCAGCCGTTATTGCTGCTCCATTATTGTTTTTTGAAAATGTGTTTTTATTTCTCTGGTGGGGAAAGGATTTACATTTTCCAATTTTATTTTTTGATTGAAAGAGAAGTTGTTCTCTTTTTCCAGTCCCCTTTTCTGTCTTGTGTCCCAGTGGGGGTTGGGGTCAAGGGGTGGTGGGAGGGGAGTCTGTGAAATAATTTAGGACCAAGGTGTCCATTCAGTTCTGAACTAGCCATGTTATTCTACAAATATATTTATTGTTCAAGCCCACTAGACACACTCAACTGGCCAAATAGCATGTTGGACATCATGGTTTAAGAAGGAAGCCACTTTTTTCATTGCATTCCAAACATTTTGCAGCCCACCATCTAATGATGTGCTGCAGTTTAGAGTCATCACAGCACACTGCAGTATTTATTGCTGTTGTGTTTTCTGTCAATGGCCAAGTCTTTCTCATAATTGCTTTTCTAGGGCACGAAAATACCTCCATAATTTAGGCAGAGTTCTACTTTTGACATGGGTTTTTATTAAAGTAACTCTGACACCTTTTTCTTTGTCTGGAGACAGGCCAATGTTATTTGCTTGTTTGTGCGCCCGAGAAGAGACCGGTTTAATGCAAGGAGCTCAATAGGATAATGAAATTACTGATGAATAGCTTGCTCTGGTAGTTACTTTCATAGCAGGCAGCGCTGCAAGGAATTAGTACTCTAGCAGAGGGATGCTCTCCCTACCTATTGAAGTGATGAAAAGTTGAGCACCTGAACTCTTCACGGAACGGTTGACCGTGAAACATTTCAAACCTCATCAATTATTTGTGTTAAAATGGGCCTTGTGCGCTCAAGCGTTCTTATTGGCTAATTGTGAGCTGTGCCATTATGGTGCAGCCAGTAATGCCATCCAAGCAACCTGACTTTCTCTAAGCAGGAGTTCTGGAGTGACTTTATAGATATATTTTTAATAAAGTAGCTTAAAATGGTTGTTTTAATATAACTGCAGTAACTTGAGTCTGCAGAGTTAACCCCCACCAGCATTGTGTTGGCTTGGGGGATGGGAAATGAGCCATTCATTTCTCAGTCTGTAGCATCGATATTATCCAGATGGGTAGAGATGAAACATTCAAGTTCTTCCTCATAGCTACAAGGCCTTGTTTAATCTCGACCCTGCCTACAGCTCTGCTCCCCCACTGCTCTAGTTCATTCTTTTCTCATTCATTTTTATGATTCGCATTGCTGTAGCATCTCCAGTCATGGACCCAGGTACGACTGCTTTAGATGCTGTACAAATACAGAACAAAAATGTGGTCTGTGTACCAGAGTTCAAAACCTGACTACAGGTTGAACCTCTCTAGGCCAGCACCCTCAGGGCCTCGCTGGTACCGAACCAGAGAATTTGCCTAACCACAGGAAGTCAGCACTGTCTAGTAGCATTACAAACACTTCCTCTGCTGACTGGGCTCTTTAAAGACATTTAGAGGTAAATAAGAGCCAAATAACAGGACAGTAACAGCGAGAGCCGGGACTGGTTGCTGTAAACAAACTTTATGGGCCTGCGAGAAACTTGGACACATCCAGGAAAAGTGGGCCTGCGGTTAACTAAAATCATGCCAGACCATGGATGTTGCTGGACTAGAGAGTGCCAAATTAGAGAAGTTCAGCCTGTGCCAAATTAGAGAAGTTCTACCTGTCTTTCCAACTCTTGATTTGAGGCCTTCTTTTCTGATGACTCCATACATTCCCTGTGTGGACCACTCTTGTTGGCCAATATCTACCATCCCCCTGCATCATCTCTGCAGGCTTGCTTTCTTACTTGAATCTGTGCCACATCTTGTGTATGTCTTATTTAAGCAAGTTCCTATGGCGAGACTCTTTCAGGCTGAAAACAAGGTGAATTTTATAACAGTGTAGGTAATTCATCATTGGAGCAATTTTCCGAGAGGTGTGGGGATTATCCATCACTGACCATTTTTAAGTCGTATATGGATGTTTTAAAATTTCTTCTGTAGTCAAAAAGGAATTTAATTCAGGGATGCTCTCTGGCCTGGGTCAAAAGAAGGTCCAACAGATGAACTCTAAGATCTACCTATAAATTATAAGTCCAGAAAAGGACCATCATGATCACCTCATCTGAGCCTCTGTATAACATAGGCCATAGGACTTGAACTAGCAGTTCTGATTTAAGCTCAGTGACTCATTGAATTAGGCAGATCTTTTAAATGGGCATTCAGTATTGACTTAAAGGCTCCATCTGATAGAGGGATCCCCTTGGTTCATGTCTAAATGGCTATCATGGTGACAATCAGGTATTCTAGCACTTGCGTGCAAGGGAGATATCTCATTTGCATAAACCCATGTTCTCTGATCTTTATCAACCGATGGCAAAGTACTGCCCTTTGTCTTTTCATCTCCCGCCTTTCTACTCCAGAAGTCCTTAGAAACAAATGCTTCAGCTGGCTATTGCATTAGTGTGCATGAGGTCTTTCAGCAGCCAGTCTCTAAGATCGCAGATTCCGTTCTGAAGGTTCACACATGCCTGGCATGAGCACAAGTTTGTTGGCATGGATGGAAATTAACTCCTCTCTCTGAAGTGGCCCGACCTCAGAGCCCATCTGGTAGAGCTGGTCTGACTTACAATATTGCTGCATCTCCTGGGAGTACAGGTTGATCCTTTCCAATCTGGAACGCTCTCGTCTGGCAACATCTGTAGTCCGGCATAATTTAGTTAGCAGGATGATCACTTATGATGGGTGTGGCAACTTTCCCAGGGTCCCATAAAGTTTCTTTACAGCCACCACTGCTGGCTTGCAGTGTTCTGAGCTGTTAATTAGCTGTAATTTACCCCTAAATGTCTCCTAAGAGCCCCATCAGCTATGGAAGTGTTGGTCATGCTGCCAGACAAGAGTGACCTGGGTCCGGCAAATTTTCTCCTTCAGCCCTAGTCAGGTCCTGAGCTTGCCGGATTAGAGAGATTCAGCCTGTAGTCTGAAAACTCTTATTGCCACTGCTGTCAAGTAGGTTCAGAACAAGACAAGAACAACGCTAGTAATTACTAAATTTTAAGTAAAATATATAAAACCATGAAGGACATTAACATGCTATATGAAACTGTCCCATCTGTTCTATGCACTGTAAGTAAACTGCCCTGATCAGTGATCATCTCTTACCCTGTATCCTGTTTTCAGTTGAGGGAACTATCGGTATTGTACTCAGTTTCTGCGTTGTCTCATCCATTGGATCAGGCAGCAGAGCAGCTCCCCCACCCCCACCACAAGATGTTGGCAAATTGTGTGCTTTCTGGACTTGTATTCTTCTCTCTGCACAAAGACAGACAGGCACCGAGCACTGCAGATGGCAGGCGGCCTTTCTGTACACATTCTCCTTGGTTATGCTGGATTTTGAGTTAAGTGTTTTAGTAAATGGAATCTCTCTGCATTATTTATTATCGGGCTTTGCTTATGAAGCCGTAAGCTACGCTAAGGGCTATGGGAAATTGAAAGTTTACTGAAAAGAGACTTAAATGTGTGTATTGTGCATGTGTCCTGCGTGTGGATACATGTCAGCAGAAGTCATAGACACAAGTAAGCTAGCTTGCTATTTGTGTGGATGTAATAGTGTGTTGTGGATAAGATTAACTAATTACAGTTAATTCATGATCAAACAAAAAAACTGGAAAGAGCAAGTTTGGGATTTTTTTTTCTCATTTTAGCGTTTACTTGGGCTATTCGCAAAGTCAAATTAAATGAGTTTTGGGATACTAGACAAGACTCTGATCCTTCAGAACATGCATGTGAGTGAGTGTCACTAGTAACATGAGTAGACCTAGTCAGAAAAGTTACTCTGGTTCAGTGTTTTTAGGATCTCACGCTTCTTTGTATGTCTGAGTGGAACAGATGTGTGTGGAGGTAAAGTGTACAAAACGGAGGCTTTCGTTTTATGTGAGTGTCTTTTTATTTTGAAGTTCAAACATTTATAGAGTGGTAGCAAACAAAGCCACAGGAGAAAATATGAGTGTAAATAACAATGCCTAAGGAAAATCAAAACATTAAATGCATAACACAATAAGGAGAAATGATGGCTATGCATCCGCCACAGATTCTATTGCTCATGGAGAGGAAATGCATGTGATTTGATATTTGTCCCTTTTAGAAATTGTGCTGGTGCTATACCTCAGTGGTGTTAGATTAGTTTTTGTTGCTGCTGAGACATTAAGTGCCTCAGCTTGTGTCCGAGAAACTGCAGAAATAGGATTTTGCTTTCCCTGCTCTGCCATGTAACGGGCCAGATCCTTGGTTGGTTTCAATCAGCTTAGTTAATAGCTACATGGATTCACACTAGCTGAGGATCTAGCCCAGTCAATTTAAGCCCCCAAGAAGAGGCTGGAAGATAATAAAATATTGGGAATTGTATTTTGCACTTCATGTACTGACAATGTCAGGTGTTGGCCGTGGTTTTAGGTTGATCTGACAGCTAGGAGATTAGTAATGACAGTGTTGGGACATGGAGGTTGTCTGACTCAGCTATGCCGCCTAAACACTAAGGTAGGTGGAAGGGATTACTTATGCAGGAGAATCAAGTTTATTGAATGAGTGTTTCCAGCTAGGTTTGCTCCTCAGTGCTTGTTTTTTTTTTAAAATCAAAAGAGCCTAATATACATTAACAACCTTAATTTCCCTCTGCCTCTTTCCATTTTAAAGGTGATAAATGATGCTTGCCTCTGTTTTCAATTGAAACCTCCTTCTGCAAAGACCGTAATTCCAACCACTCTTACTTTGACGCTATGTCTACACAAGAGGTCTTTCCCCGCAAAACTGGGTGTTTGTCAGGAAAAAACCCATGGAGTGTCCATACGCAAAATGTGCTTTGTTGACAGTCTGTCGACAAAGCTTGGCACATCTGCCCACAGCATCATACCTCTCCCTGTTCAGGTATAAGGCCTTTCTCCACAGTTTCCTGTCAACAAAACAGCCATGTAGACCCTTCAGGGCCCTTTTGTCAACAGACAGGGCTTCTGGTGCACTGGGGAGCCCTGTTTGCAGAGCTTCCGGTCAGCCGTTCTGTTGGGAGAGGGCCAGGACGTCTGGCTGCTCTCTGTCAACAGAACAGATTGCTTTTTTGATCTGCTTTTATGAGTAGATGCAATCTGTCGACAGAGGTTTTGCCGGGACATCCCTTCTGACAGTGACTTTGGTTGACAGAGGCTTCTCATGTAGATGTAGCCTGCGTGTTTCTAACATGTTTTAGAACATGGAAACCTTCTGGGTCAGGACTGTGGGTCATGTTGTCCAGGATGCTGTTTCTAACAGTACAGGTTGAACCTCTCTAATCTGACACACTTTGGTGCAGTAACACCCATGGTCTGGCATGATTTTAGTTAGCTGGATGTCCACTTGTCATGCGACCTTGTGAGGTCAATATTGTCTAGCACATTACCAATACTTTCACTGTTTATTGGGCTCTCAGAAGATATTGAGGGGTAAATTACAGCTAAATAACAGTACAGAACACTGACAGCCAGGACTGGTGACTGTAAACAAACTTTATGGGACCAGGGGAAAGTTGTCTAAACCCATGATAAGTGGTTGTCTGGCTCACTAAAACCATACTGGATTATGGATGTTGCTGGACGAGAGAGTCCTGGATTAGAGAGGTTCTATCTGTGGAGAGTTAACACAATTTGTTCCTGCGCCTTCTCTCTTGGTGCTACCACAATAAAATGAAATGCATCCCTTTAATAAGACACATGCTTTTAATCAGTCATGGTAGAACATTTTCCAGCATTGAAAATGGCAGTAGGCATTGGAAGAACAAGAGTGGACATGGCATTTTTATTTTTTTAACCTCTATCACAAAACACGTCATGTTCCTGCAAAGGTGTGTGTGCTGATGTGATTCCCACAGCCACAGTGCTATCATGAAGCTATAAGCCATGAGCTATAGTATTAGAAGTTGGAAATAGGGTACATAAATATTTACACTGCCACACAGGGTTGGCTGACAGATGACATCCAATCTGTTAGCTTTATGTAGTTATCCTTTTTTTATTCACTGTTGTGGCTCTTGATTTAGTAGTGACAAAGTGTAACAGGAAATGCTTTAAAATACTTTAAATGCTTTAAACCTAGGGAGGTTGTAGAATCTCCATCACTGGAGATGTTTCAGTGTAGGTTAGACAGACATCTGTTGGGGATGGTCTAGACAATGCTTGGCCTTGCCATGAGGGCAGGGGACTGGACTCAGTGACCTCTTGAGGTCCCTTCCAGTTCTAGTGTTCTATGACTCTCTACTCCCCTGCTTCCCAGGGGTGGTGGGTATATAAAAGCAAGGGAAGGCGTTGCCTACCCAAACAGGCGTGGGTGCCCCCTCCCCAGGGCAGGCCCCCTCCTACCAGCATGCTGCTCTTGAGCCAATGCCATGGGGAGGGGATGGCAGGGATTCAGATCTGGCAGCATGACCTGTGCTTTGTCTGCCTAGTGCTCCAGCACTAGGAAGGCTGGGACTGCACTGTTGCCCAGCCACCTGGCACTCTGGGATGGAGGGTGCACTAGCCTGGGGCAGCAGCCACAGTGGGAGGGCAGGGGGTGCAGCAGAGGATGCAACAAGGGCAGGGTGGTGTCACTGCTCTAATACCCTTTGGCACTTCCTCTATTCCAATATATGTTGTAGGGAGAGCAGGGAAGGTCATGTCTGGAACCTGTGGGCTGGGGAACCCACCACTGAGAGATCGCTCTCCATTCAGCATTCCTTGCATGCTGCATGGTTGCATCTGACTCTCCCTCGCACGGACTGCTGTGGAGTTTGTTACATCAAGGAAAATGCAAGCCACTCACTCAAGGGAGGACAATTGCGCCTTATGTGGCAGTACAGAGGCATATGGAGTGGCTCATGTCATTGTACGAGGCAGTGGGTGTACGCCAGTTAGCTGCTCTGGCCACAGCGTATTTTGCAGGCTGTCTCTAGATGTTACCGTACTTGGAGAGCTTAGGTGTAGCTCAGAGTCAGGTGGTTGCCATTCATGGGGGCTGAAGCTGCAAGCAGGGTATAATGAGATTGGTTCCTGTGCGCATTAGCAAATATTACTTCTGCTCAAAAGTCTTCCTGGTTTGCACTGTGCTGTGTCTCCAAGCAAGAGAGAGGGCAGACCTGAGATCCCCTTTCTCCAACAGTGCAGACTTGATCTAGGTTTACCTACCGTAAGAGAAATGGCACAGGAGTTCAGTGGTTGTGATGCCATTCATCAGAGCTGGCTTCAGCTCCGCAACAGGAAGGGTTTGATCTGTCCCCAAATGATTGTATTTTGGAGGGCAGAGGGTAGTATTTCTAAAGCATGTGATGGCATTGGTGAGCCCATGCGAGTCATCAAGTTCATCCTGCTAGCCGCTATGCTGTAGGAGTGCCATCAAGGTGAAGTTTACTCCAGCACATGAGCACCTGAGTTTGAGGGTACGTAACCTGAAGCTAAGGCTACGCTGGGCAAAATAAGTTGCCCACAGATACGCAGTTCTAGTTAGGCATAATCGACATATCTGCACTCAGCTAGCTTGGCTGTCTCTACTGGGGAAGGTCAATGGGAGAGTGTCTCCAGTCAACCTCCCTTACTCCTTGCATCTCATGAGGAGTGCAGGGCTCGACTGTGACTCCTGAGAGGTCAGTTTTGTGTACCCGTACTAGATGCGTGAAATTGAACCCCAGAAGGTCAACCTGAGAGGGTTGGTCTTCTGAAGTGGTGTAGACATAGCCTAAGAAATGCAGGGGGGACCCCTCTAATGTCTTTTTATCATATTTAATTGAGGATATTGTTTTTTTTGATTGTTTGTATCATTTAGCAGTGCCCCAAGAAGGGATTGGTGTGGAGCTTTAGTGTCCCCCCATCTCAATCCCTCCCAGTGCATTGTGGGAGTATGCAGACGGAGTGCAGCTTACAGACTGCCACCATCCTTTCTCCTACTCCCTATGTTAGCCCTTGCCAGCTCTGCACTGTTTAAGGCATGATGTGGCATGCTGGGGGATCACTAGGAAGAGGTCAGCTCTCGCTTTTCTGTGAGTTGAGGGATTTTTGCTCTTGTACAGGACATGTACTCCCATCCCCCACGACTTCTCCACCCGAAGGCATGAGAGAGTGTGGATTTGTGCACACTCACTGGCAGGAACAATCAAGACGGCCCATTTATAACACAGCCCCGTGGGCTTTCAAGTTATTAGTGTGAGTTTCACTAAAACATACATTCCTTTGTATTTATTCATGCCCCTGGGCCATAGGGTGAAAGAGAATTGTTACCATGACTCTTCAAAGAAGAAATGGAACATTTGTAACAGAGGTTTGAGATTAGGTCTTGGTGCTCAAACCCAAAATGAACTGACTCAGACCTTAAATCAGATTATTGGGTATGAGTAAAACCTCTTGTGGTTCCTTGATCCATTTCCCATAGCAGCCAGCTGTTCTCATCAGTTTCAAATATAAACAAAGTACCCCACTATTCCTGAGGAAGTCTCTTATTTCATAGATTGTCAGCTCATGAGAAATTAGTTTTTGCATCCAATAAGGAATATGCTTTTAGCTATGTCCACAAGGAGCATAAGATCATCTTGGTCCAGAATCATGGAAGTGAAATTATTTCAGTCGATTAATTAGGTATAGGACTGCATCATCTTTTTCTGTTGCTAGTTATTGTGCTTCTTCGGCTCATAGTTTGAGAGGATGTAGATTTCTGTTGCCATTGTTTTAATCTCTGAGTTAGTGCTACCCTTGCATAACCAGATGGATAAACAAGATTTAACTTGTCAGATGACCTTAGAAATGTTGGGAACACAGGGTCTCTGACCTTGAGTAATCTTAGCGTGATATCTAATAGCATCAACTGTTTGTATACCAGCAACAATTACATAGTTACAGCCTCTTTAATTTACTAATTTTCCCAGTTCATTCAGATGACATTTACTCACGATTCACGTTAAAAGTGTTCTTAGAGAAAATGAAGTATCCACACTTCACCTGCTGAATAACAATCTGTGTGAAGGAAAGAGACTATGATCTGGTGGTTACAGAGGAAAATTGAGGGTGAGGACCGTTTATGGATCTCCATGTGGTCTTGTGCTCTGTTTGCAATTTGTAAAAATGGATTAATGTGTCCTGCTTTTCATAGCGATCACAGATCGCTATCCTGCCCAGAATACCAATGTCAGATTTATGCATCACATATGCTAAATCCAGAGACAGGTGCAATTTAAGTGTGCATGGAGATGAATTCCACACCCAGGCATTGCATGAGTGCATGATGATTGGTGTTTGGAAAGTCAGTCTCTCCACAAAGGCTAGGTGCTGTAGAAATGCAAAGTGCTGTTGTCTTTGTTAATGAGTGATGTGCCTGACTCAGATTTCATTTCTATGGACTACAGGGCCATCTTAAGTCTTATTCATAAAATAATCCAAAAACAAATCCAATAAATCTGATTGATTGCTAAGGTTCTGTAAAGGTTTGCATCTTGGAGGGACAGAACAGGTTTTACTAAGTGTTTTGTTTCCAAAGCAGTCCCATAGAATTATAATAGGCTGCGAGGCAGTGGAGAAAGGGGAGCCCAGCATCTCAAGGGTTGAAGAAAGCCTCTGGGCCCAGCTAGCCCTGCCCCCTTTATCTGCAACCAATGCCAGGCCTGCAAGGAGGAGAAAAGGAAGGAACCTGGCTCAGTTTGGGGGTGACTAGTGATGAAGCAGGACCCTGGATCACTAGTCTCAGGACATGAACAACAGTTTGTTTATTAAGCAGCCATGGGAGCAATAACCTCTCACTCTACAAGTCTGGGAAAATGGGGGTGGGAGGGTGAACCTACTGAGAAGCCCCAGTTAAAGGGAATTTGGACTCTTGGGGCCAGGCCCCACGGTTGAGGACTTGAAGAGAGAGTGGTTTGGCGTTTCTGGACCAGGAGCACAGGTGTCCAGGGACCCAGCACCTCCTTACTCAGTGGCCTAGCCACTCAGCATCTCAGGTGCCAGAGTCCTAGCCACATTGGCTTTAATTAATGCTACTATCATTCTTTACCTGTGCTTGGTTGGTGCTCAGAAGTGCTAATAGTGTTACTGCTTTGGAAAACAGCAGTAAGAAATCAAAGCCAGCATTTCCCATCAGTTCAAAAGCCTCAGCAAAGGGCAAACAAACCAGCATAAGTTGGGGAAGCCAGACTTTCTTTGTAGAGCCTAGCACGCTCAACAAGCAGTGATCAGTCAAACTCAACCTGATCACAGAACAACAAGGTAGGAGCGCTCTTGTTTTTTGCACTGGTAGGAAGAAATGTGTATTAACAAAGTTGGCAGTGTCAAATTTTATGAAGCATACAACAATAACATGCTTGTCTTTTCTCTCACCAGCCCAGAACTGCAGCTACGTCTTTCAAGGCCCAAACGGGACGATACAAAGTCCGGGATTTCCGTACGGCTATCCCAATTATGCAAACTGCACGTGGACAATCACTGCGGACGAGCAGAACAGAATACAGCTCGTGTTCCAGTCCTTCGCCTTAGAGGAAGATTTTGATGTATTATCAGTCTACGATGGACTGCCTCAGCAGGGCAATCTGAGAACAAGGTAAAGTGTTGTTATGGCTCCTTCTCCACTCTAGCAAGATAAATGCAGAAGTAGGGGCCAGCAAAAGTACCTTCAAACTCTTATCTACAAGATTTTGGTATAAACTTTCCCCCAAAAATCCTAAAAACCTTATATTTTGGGGATAAAATTTGCTGCCACCACCCAAGTAATAATAAGGAAACCAGAGAGAGACTTCTTTGGGAAATCTCAGCCCCAAAAGTAAAAACCAGGACACAAACATTAACCAATATCAGGTTAATAAAAAGAAAGAGAGAACTTTTATTATTACAACAATATTTGTGTTGCGAGCCTCATGACTAGATAGAAGAGTTACAAAGTAAAACACATGGGGAGTCTCCACCATGGACCTAGAACTTAGTTACAAGGAGAGTAAAAGAACATTTTTAAAAAGTGCAGAGACATTAGACCCTGCTTCCCAAACCATAAAACTACAAAGCCTAACGGATCGATCTAAGCTTTACCCTACTTACAGAAGATTGGAGGGTCTGTTCTTGGAGGGAGATATTCTGTGTCTTTCCAGCCATGAGGGAGAAAGAAGGAGAAGGAACAGAGAACAGAAGAGGGAGGAGCCACAATTCAATTTTTACCTACATTCCTATAGGCCAACCCCACCTGGCTAAGGAGGTTAACCCTTTTACTTCCAGGCTGCTGGCTAACCCTCATGATTATGACAAGTGTGCAGCACCGTAACATGATGGCATTTAGAATCAAGTTTAAGGTTTCTGCTGGTGGGATTACAATACTTAGGTTGGAGGGTTGTGTCACACTGAACCAGCAGCTCATTTGTGAGTGGGCATCTCAGAGCAGTTTTGATTTGATCTCTTATACTCAATAAGAGCCTAAATATTGCTAAGAGTGCCCAACAATTTTGGTTTATCAATGTGCTGTAGACACCTGAAGAATTTAATGCAGAAAATGGAGCTGGAAGAGTGGAGGTGTGAGTTAAAGCAGGTCCCCTTCAAGCCAAAGCTTTGTGTTGTCAGACAGAAGGTGGCCTTGTGGTGAAGGCATTAGACCAGGACTTGGGAGACATGGGAACAATTGCTGACTGTGCCACAGACTGCCTGGGTGACTTTGAGCAAATCACTTCAGATCCCTGCCTCAGTTTCCCCTGTCTATACACTTGGGGTCACAACCCATTAATTCTGTTTGCTTTGTAAATCTTTTGGGGGTGAGGCCTGTCACCGATAACATGTTTGTTGGTTGCCTGGTGCAGTGGTGTGCTTGTCTCTGTAAAAGAGTTGAGTGCTGTCATAATATTATGAATCATATGTTAAATGGAGATGCAGATAATTAAAAATGCGAAAGTGAGAGAGACAGACATGTTGATTGGACTTTACAGTTCACAGACACAATCTCAGATTTTTTTCCTACATTGTTGATTACGGTAGTAGTTTCCAGGGCTTCTGATTTTAGGTTTAAACCAATAAAACTGCATTTTGGTTCTGTCCTCACATGAAGAATTCTGTGATGTGAAGAGGAGAGTTTGAAGAAAAGGCTGTGATCGTCAGGGAGGAGGGTGTTTAAAGATTTTGGCTTATTTCATTTTAAGCTGCTTGTTCAGTGTGTGACTTTGGACTAGTCCTCTTGGGTAACCCACCTGGAAAATCTGGGATGGAGAATCATAGAACACTAGAACTGTAAGGGACCTCAAGAGGCTGTTGAGTGCAGTTCCCTGCCCTGGTGGCAGGACCAAGCACCATCTAGCAGCAACATTGAAGAAAACACTGTTGTATGCAGTGGGGTTCAGTTGAATGGATAAAATATGTCTTCACCTTGCGTCCATGCTAGAGAATTATCTTGATTATGGGATTTCAACATGTAATTAAGAAGCAGGGTATGATCTGGTTGACACTAAATTGTATCAGTATTACAAATGTTAGTGTGCTCAGAGAAAAGCACTCTTGCATTCTTAGATTGTAAATTCTTTTGGACAGAGAGAGTCTTTTCACTCTGTTTTTGTACAGCTCCTGGTGTAATGGGCTGCCAGTCCTTGAGTGACTGTTCTAGGCATTGCTGTGTTTCAAATCATCGTAATCGTTCTGAAGTGTGACTGCAAAAATAGCTCAGCAGAGGATTCTACAAAGATTGTCTTAGCAACCTTGGGTTAAATTTGCTCAGGTTCATAAATTTCTAGTTTACCAGCCCTGTAAGCTCTTTTTGTAATCTGAGGAACTGATAAGTTCTTTCTTCTTTGTGCATCATCGCTGATTGATTGGGTCCCAACTGAGGCAGGTTGCAGTACAGTGATAGTGTGTTGCCACTTGCAATGCAAAAAGTGAGTATGAATTTCACCCTCTCAGTTTTAGCTGGTGTACAGCTCATTTGCTTTCATGAGTACAATTGTGCAGCCATCCAGCTTTTCAAGTCAGCTCAGTCGGCATTTAATGTGAGATTTTCAAAAGTGTCAGAAGGGTAGAGATGCTCAAGTCCCACTGACAACCCTAGATGACTTCAGCATTGCCCCATACTTGCAGAATGGCTCTTCAAATGAGAAATACTATTTCTTCGGTGTTCAACATCTCGATCTTTGTTCACCTAATATTTTGCACATCAACTATCCCTTATTAAACTTTGCAGCTGTTGCCGGTGGTTGGTTTTCTTCTTTTTCTATGCTATCAATTTTATGTTTTTCCTTGGGTTGCTTTCCAAATGTACTCCATCATCTAAGTGCCATGCTAGGATTTATCAAAGTTCATCAGTCAGCTGGCCAGAATACGCGATAGGCAAGAGCAATAGGAGGGATGAAAGTCTGACTGTATGTTGTGAAAGTAACTGTCCCATTTGCCAGGACCATGTGCTTGCTTGGCTGTGCATATTTGCTTTCAAAGTCAACCCAAATGAGATAAGTGAAAAAGGTGATTTGTTGGGGGATGGGATGAATGTGTTTACAATGAATCCATGTAGGGACATGGGCTTGTTTACTGTGTCATTCCTTGCTCAACTTCTTGGTGCGGAAGACAGAGCTGGTTGGAAATTTGTATTCCCTGTTGGTGAAATTCACCCTTGTGCAAGAATGACTTTACAAAACCCTGCTATTGCAGTTGATCAAGAATTTCTCCCACTCTTTCTGCTGTGGCGTTTTGTGCGTCATGTCTAAGTAATTTCTGAAAGGGAGTTAGTAATTCTATTCTTTCCCTTAGCAAACACCCTATTGTGTTGCAGCTTACTGTGGTATGAAAGTTCCCTAATACGATAAGAGTGAACTTAATTCAATGAGACGCTTGCTAATAAACTGCTTTACTGTGCATTGGAGAATTTGCATTGTGTGTTTGTGATGAGGCCATGAGTATGAATGCATCTCAGTGTTTTTCTTAATTTCGACCATCTAGAGTGGCTGTTTTCTTTAACTATCACAGTTCTTCCTGGGTGGCTATCAGGAGAGCTGACTCTTGAGGGGTTGAGTCCTTATTTATTTCTGTAGCATTGTGTGAAAAATGATCTCAGATTCCTTTCTTTTCCAATGAAGAACAAGACTTTAACAGGGTTCAAAAAAGAACTAGATAAATTTATGGAGGGTAGGTCCGTCAATGGCTCTTAGACCCGATGGATAGGAATGGTGCCCTTAGGCTTCACTTGTCAGAGGCTGGAAATGGATGGTAAGAGGAGTACATCTGGAGTTTTCTAACACAAAGCTGCTATTGCCCCAGTTCCTCCACTGTAATTTGGTGAATGCATCATTGTTAGAGAGAGGCGCTAGTCCAGTGGTTCCTAACCTGTCGTCTGTGTACTCTGGGGCTGGGGGAGGGAGGGTCCATGTGGGTAATGCAGGGGGTCTGCAAAAACAGAATGATAAAAATGATGATGGAAAATAAGTTCTAAGTAAATTGCAAAGTTAAAATCAGTTATTTTAAAATTAAATACCTTCCAAGAATTTTATGAATTGCTGTCCGAAAGTCTATCTTGGTGTTTCCTCTTCCATGTAATGATGTATACATAGTGACTAGAGTTGGCTTTCATGGGGGTCTGCAGATTGTTTGAGGAAGTGATTGGGGGTCCACACTAATGAAAGGTTGGGAACCACTTCTCTTGTCATCTTAATTTGCCACAGTTGATGATTTCGCACAGCTCTGTGCTAAGGAGCACAACTAAATCCGAGTAATAACCTAGAGCTATTTACAGGGCTGAAATAACCTGAGCAAGGTGAGGAAATTTAGCCCTTTTTAGGAACTGTCTGTGTCCAGGACGTCCCCTAGAAGAGGCTTCTGCTTTCATTGCAGTGTTTTCTGATGCATCTGTCTAGCTGACATTTTCTAAAGAAATTTCACTGATGCTAATAGAGGTTGAAACTCCCAAATCCAGCATTCTTTCATCTGGTGACATCCGTCGTCCGTCAGGACCATGAATCATCCCAGGGCTGCGAGGAGAAAGGGCCAGCCAGACCAGTGGCAAGTGACCAGGGCAGGGCAGGGAAGGGCAGCCACAGTTGGTCTGATGGCAAGGGAGTGGGGGCAGCAGCAGCCAAGGA
Source organism: Carettochelys insculpta (assembly GCF_033958435.1). NCBI lineage: Eukaryota > Metazoa > Chordata > Testudines > Carettochelyidae > Carettochelys > Carettochelys insculpta. The sequence goes on from NC_134160.1 coordinate 4,380,892, forward strand.
GTCTGAGCTGGTAAACTAGCAGACCAGGCTTACGATGGTTCATCCCTGGGGCCAGGTGGGAAGCTGGGGCTGAGTGGGAAGCTGCAGCTTGGATAAGCCACTGCTGGGGAGGAGTGGCTGGGCCTGGGAACTGGGGTTTGGGGAGCTGGCGGGGGAGTTGCGAAGCTGCTGGTGACAGCAGGGAGAGGAGCCCAAGAGCAGGGGCTGAGGCCGGAGGGGGAGAATTGGCCACCCTTCACCTGGCAAAATCCCTTTTTCAGGGGTTGCTCAGGTTTCGAGGGTGCTGGACCAGGGAGGTTGCACCTGTAATTTACAGTGACTTTCCAGATTTAAGAGTCTAAAATTTGTCAGCACAATCCCTTATGTTAAGTCTCAGATGGCATTTCTCTACCTAGCACATGTATTTGCACATGTATACTTGACAGTTGAGCCAATAGGAAGCAATCAGCAGAGGTAAGTAGGCTTGACAAGCTGGTTAATTGACCGCCTATTATTTGATGACAGTCAAAAATTGTCAAATTTACCAGTAAAATGCCTCTTCTATTAGTTAAAATATATGAACTAAAGATGATGGCATAACTCAGTTGCTGTTTAACATAATATTGAACAAGGTTTGGAGTTGGGTATAGAGGGACTGTGGTTTCTTTGATCTTATGATGAACATACTATTAATGTTATTTTAACTTGTCGTTAAAGGTAAAGAGAAGGAAAACAGTTAAAATATTGAGAAAGTTTTAGTATGGAAGAAAACTCCCATAGAATCATAGAAGAGTAGGACTGCAAGGGACCTCGAGAAGCCATCAAGTCCAGCCCCCTGCCCTCATGGCAGGACCAAGCACTTTCTGGACCATCCCTGAAAGCCATCTATCTAACCTCTTCTTAAATATCTCCAGTGATGGAGATTCTACCACCTCCCTTGGCAATTTGTTCCAGTGTTTGATCACCCTGACAGTTAGAACTTTTTTCTAATGTCCAACCTGAACCTCCCCTGCTGCAATTTCAGTCCATTGCCTCTTGTTCTATCCTCAGAGGCAAGGAAGAAGAAGTTCCCTCCCTCTGCCTTATGACACCCTTTTAGACACCTGAAAACTGCTATCATGTCCCCCCCTCAGTCTTCTCTTTTCCAAACTAAACAAGCCCAATTCTTTCAGCCTTTCTTCATAGGTCATGTTCTCTAGACCTTTGATCATTCTCATTGCTCTCCTCTGGACCCTCTCCAGTTTCTCCACATCCTTCCTGAACTGTGGTGCCCAGAACTGGACACAATACTCCAGCTGAGGCGTAACCAGCACAGAGTAGAGCGGGAGAATGACTTCTCGTGTCTTGTTCACAACACACCTGTTAATGCATCCTAGAATCACGTTTGCTTTTTTTGCAACAGCATCACACTGTTGACTCATATTTAGCTTGTGGTCCACTATAACCCCTAGATCCCTTTCTGCTGTGCTCATTCCTAGGCAGTCCTTTCCCATTCTGTATGTGTGACACTGATTGTTCCTTCCTAAGTGGAGCACTTCGCATTTGTCCTTATTAAACTTCATCCTGTTTACCTCAGCCCATTTCTCCAGTTTATCCAGATCCTTTTGAATTATGACCCTATCCTCCAAAGAAGTTGCAACCCCTCCCAGCTTGGTATCATCTGCAAACTTAATAAGTGTACTTTCTATGTCAATATCTAAATCATTAATGAAGATATTGAACAGAACCAGTCCTAAAACAGACCCCTGTGGAACCCCACTAGTTATAGTTTTCCAGCAGGATTGAAAACCATTAATAACTACTCTCTGGGTACAGTTATCCAGCCAGTTGTTCACCCACCTTATAGTAGCCCCATCTAAGTTGTATTTGCATAGTTTTTTGATAAGTATATTATGTGAGACCGTGTCAGATGCTTTACTGAAGTCTAGGTATACCACATCCACCGCTGCTTCCTTATCCACAAGGCTCGTTATTCTATCAAAGAAAGCTATTAGATTGGTTTAACATGATCTGTTTTTAACAAAACCATGCTGGCTGTTCCCTATCACCTTACCACCTTCCAAATGCTCGCAGATGATTTCTTTAATTACCTGCTCCATTATCTTTCCTGGCACAGAAGTTAAGCTGACTGGCCTGTAGTTTCCCGGGTTATTGTTGTTCTCCTTTTTATAAATGGGTACTATATTTGCCCTTTTCCAGTCTTCTGGAAGCAGTCATGTTAGACCATTTTTGGGGCAGAGATAAAGATGGCAATAGCTGGTTATATGGGCAAAGAGAATTTCATAGGAGCATACGACTGGAAGGAATCTCAAGAGATTGTCAAGTCCAGTCTCCTGCACTCATGGCAGGACCAAGTGCCATCTAGACCACCCCGACAGGTGTTCAGAGATTTTGAAAAGCAGGCTGGGTAATGATGGAGATCCCACCATCTCTGTAGGTAATTTATTCTATAGGTTTATCACACTCTCAATTAGAAATTTTTTTCCTAATGTCCAACCTAAATCTCCCTTGCGGAAATTGGAGCCCACTGCTGCTTGTCCTAGCATGAAGAATATTTTTTGTCCCTCTTCTTGGGCACTATGTTTGAGATGCTTGGAAGCTGTTAGGTCTCCTCTGTCTTCTCTTTTCCAGACTAAACAAACCCAGCTCTTTCAGTCTTTCCTCCTAGCTCACGTTTGCTAGAATTTTAATCATTTTTGTGGCTCATCTCTGTTTTTTTTCCCCCACAATATGTTCACATCTTTCCAGAAATGTGGCTCCCAGGGTTGGATACAATGCTCTAGTTGAGGTTTAATCACTGTTGAATAGAGTGGAAGAATTAGTTCTTGTTTCTTACATGCAACACTCCTGTTAACACATCCTAAAATCATGTTTGCTTTTTTGCAACAGAGTTATCCAGTGGATGCACATTTAGCTTGTGGTCCACTATGGCTTAGCTCCCTTTCTGTAGCACTCCTAGGCAGTCGTTTCCCAGTTTGTACATGTGCAGCTGATTTCTCCTCCTTCAGTAGAACACTTTGAACTCACATTGAATTTCATCTTGGTCATTAGAGCATTGCCTGTAAACCCAGGGTTGTGAGTTCAGTCCTCAAAGGGGCCTTTAAAGGGTCTGGGGCAGTTTAGATTTGAAAAAAAAAAAACTGTCAAGGATGGTGATAGGTCCTGGTGTGAGTGCAGGGGACTGGACTTGGTGACCTCTGAAGGTCCCTTCCAGTTCTATGAGATGCATCTGTTTACCTCAGACTATTTCTCCCGATTGTCCTGATCACTTTGAATTATAATTCTCTCCTCCAAAGCACTTGCAACCCCTCACAGTTTGGTGTCATCCACTCATTGTGTATGCATGCCACTATCTAAAGGGATTAGGATGATATTGAATTGAACTCTCTAGAATCTCCGTCAGCATGACTGTGGACCATTGATTATTATTCTCTGGGAACAGTTATCCATCCAGTTATGGACTCATCTCATAGTAGCTCCATCTAAGTTGTATTTGTTTGTTAGTGGGGTCATGTGAGACAGTATCAAAAGCCTCAATATACCTAATCTACCATTTCCCTCTTATTCACAAGGCTTGTTACCCTGTCAAAGAAAGCTGTCAGGTTGGTCTGACATATATTTTTCCTTGACAAATCAATGCTGACTATTTCTTATCCCCTTATTAGCTTCGTGATGTTTGCAAATGGGTTCCTTAATTATTTGCTTCTTTATCTTTCCTGGTACAGAATTTAAGTTGACTGGTCTATAATTCGGTAGCTTTTCCTTGTTACCAGTTTTTATAAATGGGCACTGTATTTGCCCATTTTGTAATCTTCTGGACTCTCTCCCATCTTCCACTACTTTTCAAAGTTTAGTTGTTATTAGATATATCCTCAGTTAGCTCCCTGACTATTCTATGATACATTTCATCAGATCCTGGCATGACCTAAAGACATCTAACTTGTCTCAGTAATTTTTAACTTGTTCATTCTCTTTTTTAACTTCTGATCCGACCCCATTTTAACTGGCATTCATTACATCAGGTGTATTATAGCAACCAACGTTCTTGGTGAAAACCAAGACAAAGGAGTCATTAAGGATCCTTGCCATTTCCACATTTTCTATTATTACTTTACCCTCTTCTTTGAGTAACAGGCCTACCCCATCCCTGGCATTCATTTTGCTTCTAATGTATTTTTAGAATGTTTGTTTTCTTTACCGCTTGTGTCTCCAGCTAGTTTGATCTTGTATTGTGTCTTGTCCTTTCTAATTTTGCCCCTACATACTTGTGTTATTTGTTTATGTTCATCCTCTGTAATTTGACCTAGTTTCCACTTTTTATAGCAATATTTTTGGATTAGCTAATCATTGAAGATCTCTTGGTTAAGCCAGGGTGGGCTCTTTCTCCTGTTTCTTATCCTTCCCCTGCAGTGGGAGAGTTTGCTTTCGGTTACCTGAGATGGCTTGGAGCTGCTGCTGCTTGTTTGGTTTGGTTTTATTTTAGATGGTGTCTGGCATTTAGTTGGAGGCAGTGAAGTTGGTGACATCCTTTGGGCTTCTTTTTTTGGCCTGGGATGTTTTAGGACATGTTTTTGGATTGGGACAAAGAAAATACAGGATTTTAGGAGATAATGTGTACAGCAGTTGTATGGAAACTTGCTTTAGGAACTGGGCTTTAAAGATTTTACGTGGGGAGTAATGAGTGGAATAGCTCACTGTTGTTGTTTTAAGTACTAATTAGACTGGGCTTTTGCTGAATTAATTTTGGTTTAAGTTTTGTTTTTATGTTTCCTTAAGCATGATGTTGCCATAGTTATTGAGTTCTGTTAGGAGGCTTTTTATTAATTTAGCTTGTGCTTTTTACTTTTCTATTGTAGGTTGTTGTGATATTTTATGAACTTAAATTTATTATTTATAATTAGGATAAATTTTAGGCTTAATTATTATAATATTTTTAATGGACCAGTTCCACCAGGATTGTGTATTTGTTCATAAATAATAATTATTAAATAAATCCTTTATTTTACTATAAGCAGGTACAGGAAAGGAGAAAAAAGGATTTAGTTACATTAGGACTTGTGCATTTTTATTTTAAAGTTGGAATTTATAAATTTTATTTGACTATATGGTCATAAAAGTACTTAGCTTTCTTAAGATCTAGAAGGCTCAAGAACTTGTATCTTATCTGTTGCTACTGCTAGGATGGACAGAGATGGATTTTTTTTCTCCTATTTATGTAGTTAAAGCTGACCTTCTACATCAAATCTTATGCAACAGTGGTTAAGATAGCTTACTTGGAGAAAAAATAGCTTTGTTGGCATTTTTACCTAAATGTGTGGTTTCTTTTAGAAAGAAGCTATAAAATGATAGCTTTTTGGAGTCACTCTTGCATGGATGAGCCATTTGCAATGTAATAAAAACTCAAAGACATTTTTAGTCTGACAGATCTTCCTCATCTGTTTTAGTACTAACGCTTGTTAGGCCAATGTGACCTTTGGGTCGCTTGGCTCATTCTGGGGCTTTTCTTGTCAAACTAGCTCTGTGCTGCGTCTCATTCATAGAACAAGAAAAATTAATTTCCTTGGGGGGCAGGGAAGGGGTAAGAAGGAAAAATACACTGTAAAAACAAGGAAAAAAGAATGAAAAAAACAAAATAAAAAAGCTTGGTTTTGGTGACCTGAGACTTAATTCACATTTTAACTGCAGTAACATCCCTGAATTAAGTTGGCATTTGTTAGCAAGAGGGCTTTCAAGGATGATGATATTTGCATAAATAAATATTTGCATAAAAAAATAACTTATTGCTAGTTAGAGAAACTACAAACCTTAACACAAAGAAAAAAGCTTATTCTAAAAAAATTAAAAAATTGTTAAACCTCTTTTTTAAGCAAAAATATTAATGGTTTGCTTTGTGTGTTTGTTTTAAATGGTCTCAGTACATGTAGGATTAAAACAATTAGGCAAATGACTGCTTGTTGGCCCAAGGCGCTTTCTTTTAACTATGTGGTTAAGTAGTAAGCACTGCAATGAAATGCTGAAATGTTGTATTAATTTAGATAGATTGTGTATGCCAAAGGTGTTCGTATAACCCAATTGCTGCCTTATATTGCTAGCCAAGATTAGCGGTTTGATGTACAGAGACTTCCCCATCTTAGTCTCATGGCAAAATACTATTACAATTATTGTAGCCTTTCATTGAAGATAAAGAAAGAGAAAGAGTTACAGCATTTTGAATAGTAACAGAGAAGTAGCCGTGTTAGTCTGTACTCCAACAAAACAAAGCAGCAGAAACGTAGCACTTTAAAGACTAACAAAATGATTTGAGTATGAATTCCAATTCACAAATTTCTCTCTGTAATCCGTTTTAAAATCTGTTTTAGGACACAAGAACAAAGGGAATTTAAAAACGGATTACAGTGAGAAATTTGTGAATTGGAATTCAGATTCAGATTCGAAACATTAACAGTGGTATGAACAGAGACAACAACTACCTCACGCATTATAAGGCCTGCTTCCCTTCTTTTGATGCTTGTAATTATCTCAGACAGGACACTTAACATCCCCCATTTCTCTGCTGCCTACTTCAGTCCGATGTACTTGATTTGTCAGTTTTTATTGCAATTTTGTTTTAGTCGTCTGTACTTATAAATGCCAGTCTGTATTGGAAATGAGATTGATCTGATGAAGTGTACCACAAAAAGTGATCTGTCCCACAAAAGCTCATCATGGAAAAAATAATTTTTAGTCTTTAAAGTGCTACATTTCTCCTGTTTTGTTTAGTTAAAGCATTTGTAAAGTAAAATAAGTGAGGCTTTTATGTTACTCAAATCCCTTGCTTCCTTTCCCTTTACTTGGAGAGAGATTTTAGAATGTAAAACACCTTGTTTCACAGTTTCTTTGATGGAATTAGCTGGTAATAGCTCTCCTTTTGAGGAAAATAGAATTTTTTTCAGATGAGCTAGTAGTGCTGCTGTTAAAGTCTGATCCCATTTTATTCCAGATGGAATTTGGAAATGAGCTGGAGCTGGAAGAGGTAGCACTGTTAACGGAGTCGTGGTTTTTTTGTTGTTTTTTTTTTTGGCTGGGTCTTGGCAGAACACATTTCAGGTCCCACTAGACAGTAGGGGTGGCAGTGGCTGTCATGCTGGTAATGTTCATTCTAGTAGACCTTTTTTTCTCCCAGAGTCTTTCTTTACAGACCTCAAAAGGGAATGATGGGCAGAATCGTTCATTCCATTCTTATTTTGCCCAGGCCTAGTTTTCAGCACACTGGTTTGGTTTACTGATTTTTTTTTTTTTTTCCTATACTCTTTTTGGTTACCAAGCATGAGGATGGAAGACACCCATGCACTACTACAGAGTGGGGACTGACTGGCCAAGCCGCAGTTCTGCAAAAAAGGAGCTGGGGATTACAGTGAATAAGGAGTGGGACATGAGATAACAGTGTGCCCTTGTTGCCAAAAAAGGCTAATGGCAAATGGGGGTGCATTAGTAGGAGCATTGCCAGCAGACCTGGGTGATTATTCCTCTCTGTTCAGCACTAGTGAGGTTGCATATGGAGTATTGTATCCAGGTTTTGGCACCCACTACAGAAAGGATGTGCACAATTTGGAAGAAGTCCAGCAGAGAGTAACAAAAAAATGATTAGTGGGTTGGGGTACATGACATAATACAAAAATAGGCATCACTAAATGAAAGTAATTGGTAGCAAGTTTGAAACAAACAAAAAGAAGTGTTTATTCACACAACACACAGTCAACCTGGGGAGCTCCTTGCCAGAGGATGTTGTGAAATCCAATACTATAACAGGGTTAAAAATGAGCTGGATAAATTAATGGAGGATAGGTCCATCGATGGCTATTAGCCAGGATGAGTGGGGATGGTTTCCCTAGCCTCTGGTCACCAGAAGCTGGCAATGGGTGATAGAGGATACTTGATGATTACCTGTTGTGCTCATTCACTCTTGGGTACTGGGCATTGGCTACTGTTAGAAGACAGGATGCTGGGCTAGATGGCCCTTTGGTTTGATCCAGTATGGCTGCTCTGATGAGAGCTTGAGGGAATTAGGGTTATTTAGTCTGTAGAAGAGAAGAATGAGGTGGGATTTGATAACAGCCTTCAACGATCTTTTTTTTTTTTTTGGGGGGGGGGGGGGGGGCGTGTCCCAAAGGGGGTGGAACTAGGCTATACTCATTGGTGACAGATGACAGAACAGGAAGCAGTGGTCTCAAGATGCAGTGTGGGAGAGCTAGGTTAGCTATTAGGAAAAAAAATCTGTTTCACTGGAAAGGGGGTGAAGCACTGGCATGGGGTGCCTAGGGAGGTGGTGAGATCTCGATCCTTAGAAGTTTTCAAGGCCAGTCTTGACAAAGCCCTAACTGTAATGATTTAGTTGGGGTTGGTTTTATTTTGGGCAGCGGGATTGGATTGGATGGCCTCCTGAGGACTCTCCCTTTTCACGAGTTACATCAGGAGGTTGTTTTGTTTGCACTAATTCAGTGTGTCTCCTTTTATACATTTTCCCACTGATATTTGTTGTTAAAGGTTGCTGTGACATTTTATAAGCTTACACTAACTGCCTACCATTGAATATGCAATTAGTGTAAATTTATAGGCTCAATTATTACAACATGCTCTCATGTAGGTGCCATTCTTTCAGGTTTTTATAAATTAATGTCATTGCAATTCACATTTTCCTGAGTTGAAATAAGTAACTTTTTTAATGTAATTAGGCATAAATAATCTCTCTAAGACTAATCCTACTGCAGACCATGCAGTTTTAGTATTTTTTTATTCTTCTTTTTTACTGTTTTGATAAACTTGTGTTTTAAAATGTGACCTTTTTTTTTTTTTTTTACATTATTTGTCAATATTCATCTGATCAACTGACCAAGTACTTTTGAATCAGTCAAATAACCAGTGCCCTGAGAGAGAGAATTAGGTAACATATAACACAGCTCATACTAAGGTACAGTTCAGAGTTTATCAGTCAGACTCTCTGAGGGTGTGAGTTAGTTTAGTTAATTTGACTGACTTCAGTGGGAATACAGTGATTTATATGAGATGCAGACCTGGTCCTATGGACGTGGCATTATCAGAGATGGGTTTAGACCATAACATAGATAATGCACGAGAGCTGAACTTAAAATCTAGGCGTGTTTGATTCTTGGGTTTGTTTCAGGTCTTCCTCTTTAGACAGAACAGAAGGTTCTTTAGTTTCATGTTACCATAATAGATTTTGCATTAGTTGTAACACTTGGCATTAGAATACAGGCTGAACCTTTCTAGTCCATCAACCTCTGAAGTATGGCATAGTTCTCATTAGCCAGATATCTATTTGAGGTTGGCTAAGTTTTCTGTGGTCCCATTAAGTTTGTTTATAGCCACCAGTCCTGGCTCTGGGTATTCTGCGCCATTACTTAGATGTAATTTACTCCTACATGTCTCAGAGCCCTGTAAGCAGTGGAAGTGTTCATAATGCTGCTAGACAATATTGACCTCCCATGATCTGGCAAAATCTCTCGTCTAGCAATAGTCAGGTCCCAAGGATGCCAGACTAGAGAGGTTCAGCCTGTATAAGCTGCTGCCATTTTCTTCAGAGATGGAGAAGGATGGTCCACCCTTGGTCATAACAAGAAGTGCTTCTTAAGAGCATGTTTTTTACCTAAAAATGGCCACATTATTTGTCCTACAGGCCATGTCTACACTAGCCCCAAACTTCGAAACGGCCATGTAAATGGCCATTTCGAAGTTTACTAATGAAGTACTGAAATACATATTCAGCGCCTCATTAGCATACGGGCGGCCATGGCACTTCGAAATTGACGCGGCTCGCCGCTGCGCAGCTCATCCCGACGGGGCTTCTTTTTGAAAGGACCCCCCTTACTTCGAAGTCCCCTTATTCCTGTGAGCAGATGGGAATAAGGGGGCTTCGAAGTAGGTGGGGTCCTTTCGAAAAGGAGCCCTGTCGGGATGAGCCGTGCGGTGGCGAGCCACGTCAATTTCAAAGTGCTGTGGCCGCCCGCATGCCAATGAGGCACTGAATATGTATTTCAGTGCTTCATTAGTAAATTTACATGGCCATTTTGAAGTTTGGGGCTAGTGTAGACACGGCCACAGTAGTGTATAGAAGGTCTAGGTTAGATCCAGGCCACTTTTTGCAGTGCCCGACACAGAAACATGGTAAGGAGAAACTGGCACAGAGAGGAAAAGGAACTTGCCCAAGTAATGACCCAGTGACAGCTGTGCATAGATGCTAGCCTTAAGACTAGGGAGGACCAGAGTAGAACAGATCCCAGGTCTTCCAGCTTCCATTCTTGTGCCCATATGGGCTACCTTAATATTGGGCAAGTGGTATTGTTTAACTCTGGGGTGAGGAATGTGTTGCCTTCAGTGCCTAGTGTAATGTTGGTGTGACAGCAACCTAAACAGTGGCAATGACAGTAAGTGAAAACCCTGTTGTTCGAGAACACAGACTGTTTTCAATACTTATCAGTTCAAGCAATCACGAAAACATTGTTTCTTTTTAAAGATTAAACATTTTGTTTGAATATTTAAACAGAAACATTTTCTTCTGATTGTTCAACCAATAAAAGTTACTTGTCAGGAGGTCTTTTAAGGTCTTTTAACATGCAATGTGCATGTTAGCGTACTTGATTTTTAATAGGCTGTTGCGATAAGTGCCCTTTGAATAAATTTATGCATATTCAAGGATTTCAGCCATATGCTGCTGTTGTGTTTTAGCTAGACTGCAGTAGTGTGTGGAGGCTGCAGTTTAGATCTGGGCCTTGTACTACTGAGTGCTGTATTAATTCTTAGTAAGACACAATCTCATTATTCTCAAGGGACGTCTATAGCATGAGGGAAAAGACAGGCAGAGAGAAGGCAGAATTCTTCTGGCCGATTCTCGTAGTTCTGTGTCTGGATATCTCAGTCCAGATAGAGGCTCTGTGTGCTAAGAGCTTTAAAAATACTTGGCATGGAAATAGTGCTTGGCTTGCGAAGTTTACAGTTTAGATCAAGCACGAGAGAGGGAAATTGGGGTACAGCACAGAGAAGGAAAGTGACATGCTTAGAGTTGTACAGGTCAGTAACTTATCCAGGAACAGAATCTGTCACCAGACTCCCAGCCAAGCATTCTGTCTGCCAAATTGTGTTTCCTCCTAAAGCAAGTTAATTGTATTGACTAGCGCTCCAACATACATATGTCCTTAGATGGTAGAAGAAGGGGATGGTGCTCTTTGCCTTTATAATACCTGCCAGAAGATTGTTAAACAATATGCAGATATAAGTGATTTGAGACTCCAATGAGACTTTTGTGTTAAATTTAGAACCCGCTGAACATTCGTCTTCATTGTGTGGCGGAATGGGGCAGCACTTGCCTTCTGCAAGCTCTCCCTCCGGGCAAGTCCATGTGCCTGCACCCTCCCTGTTTGACACTGAAAGCCTCTTTGGCTCCTCTGGCCAAGTCTCAGACCCCCGTGTGGTAATCAAAAACACCTCCTCTGCAACACAGATTTAACCGGGGCTTGTCTTGGTGCCTTCTGTACAGTGTCTGAGTCTGTTCCCCTCTCTGGTAGATTGGTGCCCTCAGGGCTTCCCCTCCTGGAGACAGCTTCCTCACACTTGTCGCAGGCTATGTCTGCACATGCCCCCTTCATGGTAATCAGGCTGCTGGAAGATTACTAATGAAGTGCTGCGATACATACGCAGCAGCACTTCATTAGGCAACTTCCTCCCCGCAGCAACTTCAAAGTGCCAACGTGTGTGTAGCCCTGGGCATTTTGAGGTGCCTGTGCTACTTCGAAGTACCTTTACTTCCCAAAATTTTGGTGAAGGTACTTCTAAGTAGCTTGGGCAGTTAGAAGTGCCTGCGGCTACGCGCATGCCGGCATTTTGAAGTTTGACAGTTGGAAGTTGCTGCGGGGGAGAATTAGCCTAATGAAGTGCTGCATATGCATCTGCATCGCAGCATTTCATTAGTAATCTCCCAGCAGCCTGATTACTGCGCCCCCGAAGAAGGGGGCAAGTGTTCATGTGGCCTCAGGGTTTTATTTCAGAGGGCCATAGTGTCCTTTAATCTCCAGTGTGCTCTCCACTCAGACCTATCTTCTGGGATGCCCCTCTCTCGGTCAGCCAGACTCTGGTCACCACACCTTGAGGTTTCCAGAGGCACTGAATTGATTCTGCTCCTGCGGCTCCTTTTATAGGGCCTTTCTGCCTCCTGATTGGCTGCTTCTGCTGTAGGACCTCTCACCTGATTGGAGGACTTGTTTGTAGCTTCTCTGGGGTCGGGGAGGAACACAGGACTTCCGTCAGAGGTCCTCAGGACCTGATACACTCCATGACACATGGTCATCTTGAGTTAACTCTTCTCGAGCTATGGTTATCTCTTCTCGAGATAGAGTTTCCATGTTGCAGAACCCTGGAAGAGTAGTAATTCTTGCACTCACAGCACAGAATATCTGTCAGCACAGCATTATGAGCAGTTCTTAGATGTCCACCAACACCCCTAAGGAGGCAGCTAGCTTAATTTGAAAGCACTGCTCAACTCAGGCTAAAGATTTTGGCATGTGAACAGGAGTCTGGTTAAGGGCAACAATCACGTTCTACCTCAAACAAGCCTTAAGGACAAGCTCTGAGAGTGCCTTGCCACCAGATCATGTGTTCTGTCTCATGCCTGGTAATTGTATTTAGTTCGCTGCTGGTCCAGATTTTCAAAGGCACCTAGCTATGAAAATTTGGATTGCTTGAAAAGTTGCTTTGATAAAATTGAAATGTTTATTTAGCTTTTGAGTTTTCTGTGTGTATAACATAATCCAAAATAAAACATTACAACTTTTCATTCTAAAATGGCCTTTTATTTAGCTTTTTGATCTGACAGTACTCAAATGGGATGTTGGAATGTTTTCCTATTTTCCTCCTGAAATGGTATTTCAACAAAATTGACCTGATTTCTTAGAATGTTTCAATTCTGACCGTGGGTAAAAGGCTTCATCAAAGTGTTTTTTTACCACATCTACTTAGTGCACACCATTTCCACTGTTTGTAGTACTGGAGGAATTTTCCATTTTTCGGTAATGAATGCCATTGAAAATCATACTCATGCTAGTTCCCGCATTTTTCCTTACTGCCCCTTTTTAGTCATTTTAAATGTTTTTACCGTAAACTCTTTCATATCTGTCATTCTATCATCTAGAACTCTCAAGTAACCGGCATTTTAACCATAAGTAAATTTGTTACGATTTCCATGATTAAAACATAGTGAAATTAAATACAAATACAGTGTAAGTTAACAGTTTACAATGCCACTGCAGTTGGTAAATAAAGTGCTCTGTGTACATTTTTGTTTGTTTCTTAATATCTAATCTTGTTTTTCTATAGTGTTATGCATTGCTAGGTAAACCTGTCTGTTATCCAGAATATTTGAATATCTGCCACCCTTACAGTCCCAGGCTGTCAGATATGAAAGAGTTTACTGTAATATGAAACGATTGCAGCGGAAAAATGTGTAACATGAGTACAAATACAAAACTTGGTAATTTCTCTTGCTAATACACTTAATGAATGGAAAATGTCCAGAAGAAGTTTTCATGCAGAGGAGTCATTTAAGGATAAATGTTGAAGTAATTCCATGTATAACTGAATGGCAAACACCCTTTCTCTTTTATCTCTTGCCTTTTTGATCATTTAAAGGGTTCTCTTAGGATAATGAATTATTTGCAAGGGATATATTATGCAGCAGCTTTTAAAAGGACTGTTTCAGTACCATCTCATTCTTGGGTGCTTTTTGAGACATGTTCCCACCTTTTCTGGTCAAGATTTACTGTCCCATATATGAAATTTATGGCAGCCAAAGAATGTTGATTGTTTTTCATTCCCCACACAGTGGATGCCGTTCAACTGGTATAAAAGTGTTTTGTATTTACTGCCAAATAAAGTCCGACCCAGTATCCATTGAAACCTATGGCAAAACTCCCAAATGATTTCAAAGGAGAATGATCAGGACCATGGAGAGCTCCAGACCCTCTGGCTGCAACCCTCCCACTGTTTCTCAAATGTTCCATTCCTGATGCTAACTCTGCAGCATATGTGGCCCACCCCTGACCATACTCTGATACAATGAACTAATTCTAGCCAGGGCTTCTGAGTATCCATTGAAGAACCCAGCTTTAAAATATAAAGTGCCTTAATATGCTGTACAGTTCAGTCTTTAATTCAGCACAGGTGCTTCCTAAGTACTGACGATTACCTTCAAATTATAGGGTTTGAACATCCTGTTAAGATGTCCATGTTTGATATTCATATATGTGCCCCATGTTAAAAAGTATTCATAAAATTGTAACTCTCTCAAAAACACCAGATTGCCATTCAGGGTCGGAAAGATTCTGGAAGCATAACAATTATTGTTCAGAAATATCTGTTCCATACTAATATAATTAGCTATGTCTGTGTTGTTATAACTAATTGGTTCTCTGCACTTCTTCCAGTGTAGATTGGTCTTCAGATGGTACTGAATTCAGTTGCTTGAGGAAACATTTGGATGTTGGCTTCAAGAAAAGGGCGAGAATCCAGGTCATGGGTCAGATTGAATCTGCTACAAGTGGCTGTAGATCCAGGGAAGTCAATAAGATATGTGAACTTACACAGACTTGAGGAACTGATCTGATATTTCCCCAATATTTTAGAGTTTCTAATCTAGCTCAGGAATCTGTAGTATTAGAAATAACAAGAAGTCCTGTGGCACCTTATAGACTAACAGATATTTTGGAGCATAAGCTTTTGTGGGCAAAGACCCGCTTCATCAGATGCATGAGTTGGGGGAGGTTCAGAGGAGGATTTAAAGAGAGAGGGGTCTCAGAACAGAATGGTGGGGCAGAGCTCACAAGGTCTAGTCAGTCAGGGTGGATACGGCCCATTATCAGCAGTTAATGTAGTATTAGAGTCATGTGTGAAGCATTACCGCTGTAGCCTCCTTCTCAAGTCTGTAGAATCACAAATTCAGTATCGCTGAGTAACTGGCACTAGATTCAGATTTGAGTGGCAGCCACTGCATATAATGCAAAATATTGACAGGTTTATTGTAGAGAGACACCCATTCTTTTTCCTGAAGAACTCCCAAGGAGCACTGAGGGGAATGATTGATGTCAGTATACTGTGTATAAGCAGTTGCAAAATGCCCTCTCTTTGGCCACACTGAGTGAAAGATTTAACAAACTACTGTATCTAAAACTTGCACAGTGCTGCTTAAGCAGGTGAGTTACAGTTGGGGTGACCCACATGTTGATTATTCACAAATACCAGTTTCAAGCTGATGATCTAATTGTCTTTCTGAAAAGTTGGACTTGGCAATATGTACTTGAGAGCCAGAGAAGAAAGCAAAGTTTCCAAGTGAAAAAAAGTAAGATATGCTCTTCCATATTCCCTCTATTTCTTCTGTCCATGTGTGTAATAAATTTTGTGCACACTGAGACATGCACAACACCAGCAGAAACACATGCTACTGAACATGAATGTTCTGCTAATCAGCTGAGCAGCACCTGGCTCTTTCCTGGGCAGCTGCCCAAGTACTCAGCTTCCAGGGAACACTGCTCTCCTTCCCCCACTTGCTTATAATAATTTGCTGTCACTGTAAATCAGGCTTCCTGCAGTGAAAAATCCATCCTGGATAAGTTCACTTCCAAAATGTTGGCAAAAACTGGTCTCTTATTATGGAGATATACCAATCTCATAGAGCTGGAAGGGACCTTCAGAGGTCATGGAGTTCAGTCCCCTGCCCTCGCAGCAGGACCTGTTACCATCCCTGACAGATTTTTTTTTTGATCCATTTGCCCCAGATCCCTAAATGGCTCCCTCAAGGATTAAACTCACAACCCTGGGTTTAACAGGTCAGTGCTCAAACCATCAAGCGATCCCTCCCCACAAGTTTTCCTTTTTCAGCATCCTCGTAACTTACCTGTGGAATACATAGGCCAGATGCATGGTATTCCCTTTTGACAGATGGGAAAGTGAGAATACATGGATTGCTCAACACTTTGTGGGAAATCAGTGGCAGTGCTGGGTACGATCCAGGTTTCCTGACTCATCATCCCTTCACCTGGATCATGCTCACACTGTATAAGCAGAACTAAGTGTACTCTGTTTCTGAAGCTCTTCAGGGACTGTGTTGTAAAGTGCTGCATAAATGCTTGGATGGTTATAATTTGTCATTGACCATTGCCAGATGGGATACAGACCCCCTTGTCCTGGTTCTCCAGGGGATCTCTTTGCAGTCATCTCAAGTCTTCAAGGTGACTCTAATTCATTCTTTTAAAGTAGACATTCTGTTAAAATGGATGTTTGTCTGTCCGTCCTGGGAAATGTTTGCTTCAGAATTGAATCTCTTTTTTTTCCTCCCAAGCCGTATGTCACATTGTGTTAACCCTACAGAAATAGAAAGCACACAAATCCATGTCCTCTGACTGGGATAAAATCAAACTTTTTTTTTCTTTGAGGTGGTATTTCACCCAAGCTGCTCCAGCAACGGGAAAATTGTCAGTGACTCTCTTCTGTTGCTTCATGGAAATGCTGAGTGTATGAGTCTCATCTCTATAGCAAGGCAGTTGCTGGCTGTGTAGGTCAAGATCACCCCAGTGAAATTAGTCCGCAGTTAGAAAAGCTGGCCCTCCAAAGAAATGTTGCTTTGGGCCAAAGATTTGGAAGAAGGGGTTATGAGCTAATGGTAGAGTCTCCCATAGATTTAATATTGACTTCTGTAGGCTTTCAATGAGACACTATTCTTGGATGTTTCTCTGACCTGTTGCACTTTACATGTTGCCTCCCCCTACCACCCCTCCACAGAGAGAGAGAGAGAGAGTAGAATAGATATAGCATAGGGCCCTGGGCTGAGTGTCAGGAGGATTCAGGTCTGTTCCTGGCTGTCCCATTTGCCTGCTTTGTGACATTACTTGTATTGAAAGCTCTTTGGAACAGGGAAATGTTTGTATAACACACAGTGCAAAGAGGTTGAGGCCCTTAGCTGCCTGTTAATCCAATCTGTAGTGAAGACAAGCCTTATTGATCCAGCAGGCATCAAGATATCATTTCTGGTATAGATGTGATAGATCAATTGCCAAGTCAACTCTGGGACTCCATTGTAATGAGAGTGGTAAATAGAGCTGATGGGCCAACATCAGCTGTTGACTTACCACTGTGAAGACAACTGCAGTAAGCAGACCGAAGTACGTTGCCTTCAATGACGTTATTCGTGTAGCTGAAGTTGCATAACTTAGGTCAGTGGCCCACAGCAGTATGGCAACGTGTTAGGCACTGTCACAACACTAATAATAGTAACTGGGAAAGTCGCTTTCCCTCGTTTTGTCTCTTGTCTTTGGTCTAATTAGAGTTTAATCCCCTTAAGGCAGGGACTGTCTCTTGCAGTGTGACTGCTCAAATGGAGCACCAATCTCTGTTGGAGCCTGTAGGTGCTACCGTAATAATAGTGAGACTATTTCCTGCAATTGGTTTCTTGTTCATCCTTCCATCCATATTGCAAATAATTGGTTAACAAAGATGGGGTAGGGAAAACCCCCGGCAGTGGTGCTTGCTCAGTATTAAGGTGTGTGCATTGGATAAGGAAAGATTTTCCTTTATTAGCTAGTACTGGAAGGATTTAGTTAAGACTAAGTTGGAATTTTCTTAACATGGTCTCTTGGTGCTGGGTTCCATTAGTAATTGAGGAGGTAGATTTTAAAGGTGGGTGTCTTTTGATTCTCCTGTGCACAACCATTTTTGTGAGCTGAGAGAGACCAATTTCACTTGGATGTTTACCAACAGCTCTGAGAGGCATTTGCAGGGGATGCCCATAAATTGCATTGCATCGTTATTCCTTGTGCATTAAGATACGTTTTTGGTTTCACATTTCCAACTAAGACATCAGGCTGCTCTGTTTAGGGAGGTGGTGTGGTCTGATGGCAGTCCGGAGACATGGGTACTGACTTGGCTGAGCAAATTACTCCACATTTATGGGCCTCTTTCTGCAGCCTACAGTTTTTTTTTTTCTTTTTGTCTATTTGGGTAGGAAACTCTTTTTGGTGCAGGGACTGCCTCTTACTGTGAGGCTAGACAGCACCATGCACGTTTGAGCCCTGATCTCATGCTGAGATAATACAAAATAGAGTCGCAACAGAGACCTATTCATCCCTACAGATGATAGAAGCAGTGGCTCACTGGAGTGTCAGCTTCATTTCCAGTGTAGTAATGAACAGCTTTTAAGAAAAAGATTTTGGAACCTAACAAAGGTCTGATGGTTGGCATTTCCTGTAGTGCACACCACCACTGTGGTGGAGCCTTTTTATGTGCTTAGTTAAGATGTAGCCTCCTGAGACATATGATCTCTTTATGCTACTGGGGCGAGGCTGCTAGCACCACATCTTGAGATGTGCTCTCCCACCATGATTATTCCCATATCTAATATTTTTAATTTTCAAAATGTTTCTTTAAAAAGCTGTAGTTGCTATTTGTTTTAGGCAGCAAGTTTCTTCTATTCCTTCAGCAGAAATGGTAATTTACAAAAGCCTGTTTGGTGAGCCTTTGAGGTCACAGCAAGGGAGATTCCATTTCTAGTGCCAGAGAGATAGAGGGGGTACACGCAGTACTTTACACTTATACGGCGCTTTTCATCTGGGAGTTTTGGAAGACTTTATGCAACAGCAGAAGTTTAGAGCCGAACCTCAGAGATACAAACTGACAGATGAACCACAACAGTCATTGGGGACTGGAAGAACGCAATCAGGCAGCAGCAGAGGTCACCAAAAAATAAAAAGGGCAGATGCAGTGCAGCGTTGTATAAACATAAAGCAGTAAAAAGTTATTTTAAAAGTTTGATAAGGTAAGGAACCTGTTTCTCTGCTTTTTTCCTTTGAATGAAGTTGGTTAAAGCCAGCATTTTCCTTCCGCATAGCAACATTACGGAGTTGTATTAAGTCACTGTCTAGCTGTAAACTTTTTGAAAGAACCACCATAATATCTTATTGAGCGTTAAACACAAGGTTCATTCCTCAGGTTTTCCTAGTGCTGAGGTTTTATAGTACTGCACTGGCTCCACTTGCAGATGGGGAGGTGCAGCACAGAGAGGCCGTCTTGCCAAAGGCGGACCAAGGAGTCATTGGCAGCTGAGAACAGGGTCCGAGTCTTTTGCTTCCCAACCCTTGTGTTCTAGTTGCTAGATGGAGAGGAAGTGGAAAGAGTTTGGTCCTGGTCCTGTCGGAGTCCCCGGCAGAAATCTCATTGATGTTAGTAGTGCGGGATCTGGTCGTAAAGGAAAACCTTTAAATTCTTCCTCCCAGTAGTTTGTAGGTATAGGCCACACGTTGCATCACTATTTACACTTTTCTCAATAAAAACTAGTGGCTATTCTCTGCAAAGAATAAATTCTGAGCAGTGCAACCAGTCATAGAAAACGCATGTCCTAGTCAGGCTGTGTGAGACTGAGACACCACTGCCTAGGCAGAATTTGAACCTGAACCTCCAGAACAGATTTTCTCTCCACACATGGGCAAGTCACTTAACATCAGTTTTCCAATCTGTAAAATGTCTCTAGTAATACAAGAGGTTTGGCAGGATTTAACTGTGGCTTACAAAGTGCTTGAAGAGAAGATATAAAGGATGATTGTTTGCTAGGGTGTGAAATTCATAACCAGAGTTCAATATAGAGAGAACTTGCAACCCAGAGTCTGAACTCCTTTACCTAAAGGCATTAAAAGTGTGTGGCGGAGTGTGTATGTGGGCGGGAGTGTGTGGCCAAGGGGGATGGAACATTCTGAGCTCAGTTAATCTTTAGACCAGTGATGTTTTTCTCTCTGATTCTAAAGCATGACCTTCAGAGTTGCAGAAGCAGCCCTTCATGTGGTGTATTTCCTTTTTTATCATAATTAATGACTTTCTGAAAGAAGCAGTACACTCTTACTAGATCACAGAAGCTACAATGACAGCGATATGAAATAGTAAACTGACCAGTCTGCCGTGCCCATTGACTTTTAATTCATTACTCCTGCCGCGTTGCAGAGGGTGGCCAGTCCTCTCAACAGAATACTCTGAACTGGAACTCGTCATATGGGGAGAGTGACTGTAAAGGTTTGAACCTTTTTTGCAAACATGGAATGCGGTTGTCTGGTTTTCAGTTTTCAGCATTGTGGCGAGAATGTTCTTTCAGCTGTGGTTCCCATCTCTTCACGTCGGGCTCCAGGTCATTCTGACCAGTGAACTTGCATAGTTCCTGGATCACAGAGAAACGGTTTTATTCAGAAGTAGGGTCTCTGCCAAGTATCTAAAACCATTTCCATTTTCTTCTTTAGGAGGGTCTGTTCTGCCAGTCACTGTGCTGATTTAACATTAAGGGTCATGTGCAGTGATAACATCAGCATTTTGTGCTTTATTTTTGGCATCTGTTTTAACAAAGGCTTCAGAAATTCCACAGGGGCTTTCCAGAACTGATAGCTAAATCCCAGGGCAAGATCCTTTATTTGTGTGAGTGATATGGACAAATCTTTCTGGATTCTTCCACTGACAAATTGAGGAACATCTGTGCTTCGGCCGACTGTGCAGTATTTTTCTATAGGCACTCATATGGTTAGAGAGAAATGAATGCCTGAAAGAGACAAATATGAATGGTATCTCCTAGACTGTCAGCATCTGACTTTTACCTGGTCAGCTGAAATAATTACTTGCTTACTAAATGTCCTATATGCAAATATATTGCACTAAGGACCTCTCGTCTTATAGAGCATTGCAGATAGACCTTTGCTTGACTTAGTCCTTCCTTAAAAGATGGGGCATCAGTAGACATGAAGAAGAACTCTTTTTAGACACGTGCTAGCAAGAATCCTCATCATGGTCTCACATATACAATTACCCCGCTGTCACTTTTGGGCCTGTAACCACAAGAGGACAAGACCATTGAATAAGTGGCCAAAAATAAGCCTTCATTGACATTCAAATGCCAGTTGGTAAGAAGTGAACAAACTTTTGTAACAGTGGTAAAGTCAGGTGTCCGAAATATCACAAAAGTGTAAGGTTGGAAGGGCACTCATGAGGTAATCTAGTCCAGCCTCCTGAGCTGAGCCAGGACCACACATATATGAAACATCCCTGGCAAGTGTTAATCTAACTGGTTCTTAAAAACTTGCTATGATGGAGATTCCACAACTTCTATTGGAATCCTGTTCCAGAGCTAAACGACCTTTATAATTAGCAGGTTTTCCCAATGTATATCTCCCTTGTTGAAGATAAAACCCACTGTTCTTGTCCTGCCATCAGTGGACATGGAGAACAATAAATCATAGCTCTCTTCACAACAGCCCTGAATATATTTGAAGACTAATATGAAGTCCCCAACAGTTTTCTTTTCCCAAGACTAAACATGTCCATTTTTAAGGTTTCCTCATAAGTGAGATAGAACACTTAATTATCAGTTCTGTTGGTTCCCTCTGAAACCTCTGCCATTGGCTACTGTTGAAAAACAGGACACCAAGCTAGCTGGAAGACTGATCTGACCCAAAATAGCTGTTCTTACATTCTTCTGATACTCTTTTCAATTTGGTTTTACTTGATTTGTTCTTCATCAATCTGTTCTGGCTAGTACTGATGACCCATTTATCCTCTAGACACTTACAAATTGGGTTTTTTCATAATTTTGTTCCAATATCTGTGTGTATCAAAATTTGGCTATCAGCAGACTAGCCTTTGGGTTTAAGATCCAATAAGTATGCATGGTTAAACACTGCCTGTGGCAGATTCTTCTTCAAGCACAAGTTTTTGGACATGTTGCTGTTCACTTGCAGAGCAGCGAAGAAGGGTTTCTTTCAATGCAGGAATTCTGGGGTAAAATTCTAAATTCTCTGGCCTGCAAAACTCAGATTAGATTATTGCAGTGATCACTTTAGGTTTTAAAATCTAGGGATGAAATACTGGCCTCATTGAAGTCAGTGGGAGAAATTTCAGGCACCAACTCACCCGTCTTATCAGGTAGAGATGCTGCTTTCATAAGACGCCGCAATCTCATTTTGCTCCTCTCTCTTAACTGTACACAAACGTTTACTGTGGCGGACACGAGAGAGAGGGGAATTGTTTGAAAATGAAGATACTCCCACGCCAGTCAAATATTTATGGAGCAAGTCTGTAATAGCAGGCAAAATTCTCATTTGTTGTGCAGATTTTTACTGTCTATACATATTTATATCTGTTATCAGCTGCTGTTTATCACTGCTAGATCGTATTCTTTTGTCTTAATCCCACTTCTGCAGTTAATGGGCTGTGCATTTGCTTTCTGTCAAGCTCAGACACAGAGTAAACACATATTTCTCAATTTTGGTTCTAATCACCGAAATGACTGTATATCATGGAAACTTGTCATGTACACGAAGAACAGAATAATATTTTGAAATACACCCTGCCCTGTTGAGCCATTGTCTTCTGGCTGCTGAGTACAATTACCTGAGTGGGTCTTATCTCCCTTGTCCCATGTTCCGTACCACATTTGTGATACACCGACGAGGGGTAAATTTTACTGGCTGCTGAAATGCGAAGGTAGGTAATGAAAGAGACTAGCCTTGACCAAGTGCATCTCTGGTTGGCTTTGCTCTGTTGGCAAGAACCATTTTTCCAAGCCTCTCCTTGCTTATCAGTGGGCCAAGTCCCACACCAAAATTCATTTATCCCACCACCTTATTCTGGATTAAATCCCTCTTTAAAGCTTCCTTCTATGATCTCTGCACATCATTCCCATCTGGCATTGACTAGACTGGCAGCCTCCTGAGATTCTGGGTCTGCTAATTTATGCAAACACGCCCATTTTTACTGGCGCTTGTGCTTCCCAGAATAACTCTTATTTGTCAGTGTCATGGCTGATTCCCCACCCTGGCACTTTGAGTGCAGGTACTGGGGACAGTCTAGTCGAATAAAACACTGCTAGGCCTGTCTCTGCAGTTCCCAGAGACAGAAAGGTTTTCCTTTTTTTCAGTTTTCCCTGAAATCAACCAGTAGCTGCTACCAACAGGTGTGCAAAATCCCCCTTTTCCACAAGGAAAATCACTTAGGATCTTTTCCCCAGTCACTGACAAGAAATAACAAGAGCATCCCACAAAAGAACATGCAGGGAGCTGTAAGTTTGCAAGCAGGCACATAGTTTTAAGCCCCTGTAGGGTACACAGGATCAGCTAGTACTTGTTAACAAAGAAAAAGCACTTCTACTATTAAAACAAGACTGTCTTTGCAAGCATTGTCTATGGCTGGGTGTTTGTACAGTAACATCACTGCTAGAGTGTATATGTAGAACCCTGCACAGATAGAAAATGGGTATCCACCTCCGCTGGGGCAAAAATCACCTTTGGGTGTCTAGAAAGCAGATATTTGCGAAGTTGCAGAGTGCTAGATTTTCAGAGCTCTGTGTATGCACACTGTTGTCTCCATTGGACAGAAATCAGAACTGTGTACCTTTGTGTGTCAAACTTGTTGTGGCTGATGAAGATTTTCCTTTTGCTCTGGTTGCAGAGATTATGATTTTGAAGCAGGAAGCTGCCATCACTGAGTTTACAGGGGGTTCCCACTGTGACAGCCATGATGTTCTATGTCCCAACCCGCCTTTTTGCGTGTTTTTTTTTTTTATTCACCAAATGACCATCTCACAACATTAATTAGGGATGATTGGTGTAAAAGGGGGTAACATGGGCTGCTTGGAAGGTCCTCATTCCTGGGCGGAGGCGGGAGCACAATTAATGCTGTGTAGAGTATAAAATGGTTGTGCGGGTTGAACCTCTCTAGTCTGGCACCCTTGGGACCTGACCAATATTGAACAAGAGAATTTGCTGGATCATGGGAGGTCAATATTGTCCAGCAACAATAACAGAACTTTTTCTTACTGGGCTCTTAGAAGACATTTAAGGGTAAATTACAAGTAAATAACAGTACAGATCACTGAGCAAGGACTGGTGGCTGTAAACAAACTTTATGGGATTGTGGGAAACTTGATCACATCTGTAAGTGTTTAAGGGTGGCTAAAATCATGATGAATTATGGATGCTGGCAGACAAGAGAGTGCTAGACTAGAGATGTTCAACCTGTAGTTGCAAGACTGAACTGCATGTATTGCTAGCTATTTGATATAATTTGCTGCTGATGTGTTTGTGTGTTATGCACATGACAACCACAACTGTTTTACGACAAAGGTCTTTGTTGGTTAAGTGACACTTATTCTTTTTGAGCATCTGGGCAGCCCGTCTTTATTAAACAGACAGCCTTCATTTCAGCAACATTCCAGGTGTCGCAGAGGGAAATGCATGGTAATTTAGGCAAATCAAAAATAAAGGTGCTTTTAGGACAGAAAATGGTTCTAAATGAATCCATTATAAATCCATTACATAGAAATGGAAAGGAAAAAAGACAGGCACAAAGAAGAATGTTAAATTGACACTTACCCCAAATGGCTTCAAATTGTTGATCAGAATGATTTAAAAATATATGTAGTGGATGTAACTGAACCCGTGTTTAAAAAAAGAGCGAGAAAGGAAAATAAAAACCAACCCCAACATTTGCAGCCATGCCCCAAAGGGAATAATATTCTCTTTTGACATTATTGATTGCACCGTGTATATTCTCCTGGCAAGAAACATAATTAACCATTCTGTCATGCCCGCTAGATGGAACAGGCTGTCAGAATCTTTTCAAACTGACATTTTGTTGCTGCAGAAGGGAAAATAGCCCCACACACAATAAAAAAAAGACCTTTTGCATTGCACACTATATACGCTTAATTGAATACATGCTGGTTATGACATGGTTCTTCTGGTTAGTTTGGACATGGTCCTGATTCTTCTGATTAGTTTGTCACTAATCACATCTCCTCACTCAGTCTTCCACCTTAGAGCACTTAACCTTTCCTGTCACATGAAGCCTTAGAAATCCCTTCAGCGCACACTCTTCACCAGATGCCACGTGGTGGAAAGTTACCTGTTAGACTTGGGCTGTGTTTGCATTACTGGGCTCTTGCCTTGGTTTAGGATCCCTGGGAATAGACTGCACATTTCTAGTACAGGTTGAAATTCCCTGGTCTGGCACACTTGGGACTGGATGAGTCCCGAACAAGGGAATTTGCCAGACTGGAGAGGTCCTCTGACCGCCAGCCCTCCCTGCTGCAGTCTCCAGTTCCAGCACCAGCCACCCCCCCTGCCTCCAGCTCAGCTTGGCTTCCAGTTCTGGCCTGGCTGGCCAGCCTCCTTAATGCAGGCCCTGGGTGCTGGCCCCTCTGTTGCTATCTGCAGGTCCTCTACTGCTTGTGGCCGGGCTGCCAAACACCAAGCTAGTGGCTCTGCTGCTTCATGCCAGCCTGGGCCAGGCAGGCTGCTGCTGGACACTGGCCCTCTTACCACTAATCTCCCTGCCCCAGGGCTCTCAGGTCCAGGAGCAGCAGCCATGGTTCAGACAGATCATGGGCATTGACAGACCAGAGTCCCACTTTAGGGAGGTCCTACCTGTAATGCCCCTTAATTCACTGTTCTTTTCATAATACACCTACCTATGGAAAGTGGAGTTGGGTAGCTTGCCAGGTATTTCCCCACCCTGAACCACATAGAACTGCTGATGGCTGAACCTTCTTTACAGTTCACAGGGTCATCAGAGTAAAGCTTTTATCAAGGGATTGCATGGTGCTTCTCAACACTATGCAAGCCTCCTCAATGTGCTGTGAAGTCTGGGTGATTAGTATTGTCATGCTTATTTTACAGACCAAGAAAGCTGAGGTATAGCTAGGTTTAATGGAGTGCATAAAGCCACTCAGCAAATCTGGGAATGCAGCTGTGGAGCCATGACACCTAGGCTGCCTGCAAAGCCATGTTACTTCCCAGATGGGCAAACTTAAATGGGGTTTGGGATGTGATGTTTCTGGTTGCAGGACTTGGGTCTGAGGGTTTTCAAAAGTTTGTTATTTTGAGGGAAACCCCAAAAATTTCAATGCAAAGGCAATTTTTGTGTTAAAACATCCATTTCCCTGAAACGTAATTTCTGTTGGGATGGAAGGTGCAGGAAGTGGGGTGGGGGAAGAGAAGTAAACAGTCAATGAAAAGACTGCTGATATTGTGTGTCTCACTTCTTTGGATCATACTTCAACGTGACTAGAAAGGAGACTCTTTCAGAAGTATCTTGTTGGGTATCTGAGCACTGTAAAGCACTTCATGTCACTGGTCACCTTAGAAAATATTGTACAGCATTTCATATAAGGAATCCATATCAATTCAATCATCTCATGGGTCTTTTGTCTTGGCACAATATGGATTAAATGATGGCTTTTTTTTTCTGGTCTCTATTTTTCCTGATATTTTGATTTTCTCTGTCACTAACACCATCATTTATTTTCATTCCACTTCATTTTCTCTCATCCATTTGCAGACATTGAGTGACTCGCAAAACTGAAAGTAAATTTCTCCTCGCAAACCAAGTGAACAGAATTTGTTTCAATTTGTATATTTCACAGTATATGTTTTATTCCTATCTGTGATTTGGAAAAAGAACATTCTAATATGCGAATTGAATTCCGCAGATTCCTTGGCTATTAGTCATTCAGATTCACAGCTTTGGTGCTTCCTGGCCAGCAGGTGGTGACATAACTTATTATCGGGCTTTATCATACTTTAGGGAAGCTAATCACTGCACAGAAGAGTTAATTAGAAGATTTCTGTAGAAAGTTGGGAACGGTTGTAGAATTATAAACATTAAGTATTACTTAAAGGATAATGTTTTGGCTTTTGCTTTTTGAAGTTTTAAGCCTCTGAGTTGCATTGTTTGAACACTAGCAACACTTTGCTCACCCTGCATCTGTCTTGGATATTTTGACTTTTATCTCTTTGGGCTCGTAATGGTCTCCCACTCTGTGTTTGTATAGCATGTAGCACTGTGGACCCATTTCTTGTCCGGCTTTTTGGTACTACTGCAATAAATGTGAGTAATAATACAGGTTGAAATTCCTAATCCAGAACTCTCTGGTCCGGCAACATCCATAATCCTGTATGCTATTAGCCACCTGGATGGCCACTCATCATGGGTGTGGCCAGGTTTCCTGTGGTCCCAGAAAGTTTGTTTGTAGCCACCAGTCATGGCTCTGTGTTCTGTGCTGTTATTTAGCTGTAATTTACCCTAGCGTGTCTTCTAAGAGCCCAGTAAGCAATGGAATTATAGGTAATGTGCTAGACAATGTTGACCTCCCATGACCCAGCAAATTCTCTCATCTGGCACTGATCAGGTCCTGAAAATGCCAGATGAGAGAGGTTCAACCTGTAAAAGTGGGAGGTGTCCGCAAAATTACACCATCTGGCTTGAAAAGGAGCCATGCATACAGCAAAAGGCAGGGATGGGGGTGGAGGGCTGTGAGTCATCTCCCTCCTGCCCTGTTTGTCCCACCACTGCTCCACACTGCTGTTTATTAGCATGCCAGTTTCAGCAGATGTAGCATGAGTCTTTTTGCCCAGGCCTTCTGTCACACCTGTGGCTGAAGCATAGTTAAATACTCTTCATTGCGCAGGGCCTCAGTGACCTACCATCAAGTGGGAATGGCATTACCGTTTCCCCTTCTCTGTGTGGTGCATTTAAATTGTAGGCTTGCATGGGGCTGTCTCTTACTATGGGATTGTCTAACACCTAGAAAAAGAGTCCCGATCTGAGATGGCGTTTAGGTGTTATGGTAATGCTCCTACCAACAGCATTATGGCACACTTCATTTACATAGATAGTTGATGGTACAGTACTTAGAGTTCAATCCTGTGTGGTTGTGAGTTTGCAGAGGGTGGTGAACACTTTTTTCTCATATTCAACAGAGCCAGAAAAGAGGCAGAAACAGCCACACCTCTGAGCTTTGCTAGATTTCCATCCAGATTTGTCTAGGTAGGCCGAAAAGTCAGCTCCAGTTCATTCAAAAACTTTTGAAACTTGGTGTCCCTGTGCAGTTTGTAACTAAAACACTTCTTCGAAACAAAGAACATAGCTGGCAAAGGCTGGCATGGACCTACTTCCAACTCTGAAAGAAACTAAAGTAAAAAAATATGCGAAAGAGAAATGAGATAAAAATCTGAGTCTGTGGAGTTCGTACTCAGATGGCTATATGGCATGATAATCAGATTTACTGAGATTTGATGCTCAGATTCTGACTTTTATAGATGTGAGGGATGTCAAGGACTAATATATCTGGTGTAGATGTGGAGACCTCAAGTCCCATAAATAAGACTTGACTATCAGGGATTCACCAAAAACGTTTTAAATAAGCACGGAAATCCATCCCTTCTACAATTTATGACCTCTGTGACCGTCCCTAGGGATTGATTAGTTAATGAAGTCTCTATCAATGTCAAGCGAGCAAACAACTCATTTTTGGCTTCAGCCGTTGTGCTCAGGAAAGCCAAGAGAAAATGCAGGTGTCTTCTCTGCCATATCGCCCTGGGCTTCAATGGCAGATTCCGCTTTTGATCACACTATTTGCAAAACCTTAAAATGGGATTTCCTAAAGAGTCCAAGGGATTTGTCTCATTGCAATTGTTTCCTTATTTGTCTTTGAAAATTACAGCCATCGTGCCAGTAGCAGCGTGCTCTACCCTGGTTAAAAAAAGAGGCCAGGTACTACACCACCCACTGATCCAACACATGTATTGCGTTGCCATTTTGAAATTTCTTCCATGAAGATTACAAGGCATGAAATCATGTAAACCCTGCCAGACAATATTTCTGAAGCAACTGCACTTGTTACGTCAAAGCAATTACATGGGTTAGCTCAGTCTTGGTAATTTTCCGGCAGCAGGTTCCGTATCCATCAACAATATGCTGAGAAGATATCATTCTGGGCCTTGAGGATTGGATGCATACAATGGCCTAACATGCAGGGTGGGAGAAAATACTACATACTAGAGCCGAAACAAATGTGATTTTACATAGCTCCCAGTGAATCTACTCCTGGGCGCCTCAGATGTATACTGCACCTGATCCCAAGCCTATTGAGGTCAACGGGAGGCTTTCCATTTACTTTTTTGGTCTGTGGATCGGACTCCTGGTGCATTGTAGTCTCCTGTGGAAAATCGTCCATACCATGTTGCTAAGTGAGCATGCACAGGCCTTACAAAACAAACAGGGGCTACTTATTTTTTAATTTCAGATAGATGTAGTGAATGCTGTAATTGCAGCTTGTAGTTTACCTGGTTGTCAGCAGTTGGGATTAAACTTGCGATTTTGTGGTCTAAAGCCATGTGCTTCTAGCTTTCTAGCCCTTAGTTAAGGCTGTAGAGAAGATGTCACTTTTCCTTTCTCAGTGGGTTATGCAAGGTTGACTTAAAACTAGTTCTTTGAGAGGAGCTAAATGTAAGATAGCTGGTACAGGAGGAAGATCTTGTTAGTCAATAGAAAGTTATCTTCAGCTGTGGGTGCCAACTTTTTGGTTAGCATCCGGGACCAGCACAAAGTTAGCTTGTAACACTCAGGTCTATAACCGCTGAACAAGTATGGAAAACAAGCCGTCCTGTAGCACCTTAAAGACTAACACCTTTATTTATTAGGTAATGAGTTTTAAATTTGTTAGTGCTTAAGGTGCTACGGGACTACAATACTTGTTTTTTTTTTGGTGAAGCTACAGACTGACACAGCTCCCCCAAGGAGACTATTTACTGTGCAAGTGTGGAAAGAACATCAGTGATGTTGATTTCATTTAGACTCTCCTGGAAGCTTGTCTCAGCTCTCACTGGAGGTAAGAGAGGACAGCACAGCCTCCGCAGCCTATTCAGTTCTTGGCATTCCTTCGGATTCTGCTCTACGGAGATGCTAATTGTCATGGTATGATTTTTTTTTTTTAAATGTGAATACCCATCTGCTCAGAACTGGCCAGAAACCACAATGAATTTCACAGCAACTGCCGAGAAACCATCTGCAGGTGACAGCGAGAGCCAGATGAAGAATTTTGAATGTTCATAGTGTTGAAGAAATTGATTTTGAGAATTTTTGGATAATTTTTTCTCCTATTTTAAGACCATGCCTAGTAATAGTTTTACTTGCTTGACAGACCTTCGATAGTTTCAAACTGGTGGACTCTCTGGGCCGTGCTTTATTTATTATGGCCCCTTGTATAGATTAATCTTTTTTTTTGTTTAGTTTAGTTTTGTTTTTTGTAGAGCTGATGTTTTCTACAGTGATCTTTTTCCCCCCCCCCATACTAATGTGCTGTCTAAAGTGGTCAGGTATATGGGGACACCCTGTGCATTGTGCTGAATTTTACATCTGACCCTTTATAAGGATGCCCTGAAATAACTCATCAGAATCAGTTCTTTGCACTACTGGCAGGACCAAGCACCACCCAAAGTCTCTAGACCATCCCTGACTCTGGGTGTGCATAAACTACTCTTAAAAAACCTCCCAATGATGGAGATTCAACAGCCTCACTATGCACTTTATGCCAATGTTTAACTACCCAGACTGTTAAGAAGTATTTCCTAATGTCCAACCAAAAACTGCCTTGCTGCAATTTAAAGTGCGTTGCTTCTTGTTCTTTCATCAGATGTTAAGGAGAATATTTTTCTCCCTCTTGCTTGTAGTAATCTTTTTAGGTACTTGAGAGCTATTATGTCCTCAGTTTTCTCTCTCCCAGCCTAAAGAAACCCAGTTTTCTATCTTCCCACACAGGTCATATTTGCTAGACCTTTAATTGTTTTTGTTATTCTCTGGACTTTCTCCAATTTGTCCACATCTTTGCTGCAATGTAGTGCCCGGAAATGGACACAATACTCCACTCAAGGCTTAATAACCACAGAGTAGAGCATCAAGGAGTTACTTCTCATGTCCTGCTTCTAACACTCCAGAACGAGGTTTGCTTTTTTTGTAGCAGTGTCTCGCTGTTTACTCATATTTCACTTGTGTGTTTTAATACAACCCCTAGATCCCTTTTTGCAATACTCCTTCCTCGGCAGTCACTTCCCATTTTGTATGCATGCAGCTGATTTCTCCTTCTTAAGTAGAGTATTTTGTATTTGCAGTGAATTTCATCCTGTTTACTTCAGACCATTTCTCCAGTTTGTCCAGATCACTTTGAATCGAATCCTCCGAAGCACGTGCAACTCCTCCCAGCTTATCATCCACAAATTACATAAGTGTACTCTCTATGACATTATCTGAATCATTGTTGGAAATATTGAACCAAACTGGATGCAGAAGTCTGATTCCTGCAGAACCTCATTCGTGACCTTCCAGCATGACTGGGAACCATTGCTAACTACTCCCTTGGAATGGTTATCCAACCAGTTATGTACCTACCATTATAGTAGCTCCATTTAGGTTGTATTTCCCTGCTTTATTAATGAGGGGATCATGCAAGGCTGTATCAAATGCCTTAACGAAGTCTAGATAAACCAGATCTACTGCTTCCCCCTTATCCACCAGCTTGTTACTCTGTCAAAGAAAGCTATCTGGTTGGTTTGATATGATTTGTTCTTGACAAATCTATGCTGATGTTACTTATCACACTATTATCTTCTTCTTGTTTGCAAATCGATTCCTTAATTATTTGCTCCATTATCTTTTCTGGTACAGAAGTTAAGCTGTATAGGGCTGTTTTCCTAAAGTCTGTTTCAATAGCAGATGGAGCTTTCTCGTTATTATGAGTGACTTTGTACCTTCTTTCTGCTCTAGCCACTCTGCAGTGCTCTGTATTGAGATGTTCTTTCTAGTGTCAAAATTATACAGGCTGAACCTCTTGTCCAGCACACTTGGGACTTGCCTGGTGCCAGATGAGAGAATTTGCCAAATCACTGGAGGTCAATATTGTCTAGCACGTTACCAACACTTCCATTGCTAACTGGGCTCTTAGAAGACAGTTAGTAGTAAATTACAGCTAAATAACAGCACAGAACAGGGAGAGCCAGGACTGGTGGCTGGAAACAAACTTTATGGGACCACAGGAAACTTGGCTACACCCATGATAAATGGATGCCTGGCTAACTAAAATCATGCAGGATGTCGGCTGTTGCTGGATGAGAGCATTCTGGCTTAGGGAGGTTCCACTTGTACCGCAATGTTCACGAAGTCCCTTGCACTTCTGCAATTCACAAACAGTGCTTAAACATGTGCTTATGGTGCAATGAAATCGGTGAGAATGATGCATGCATTTGAGAGGTTTTCCTGAATCAAGGCTGTAATATGTTTTTGTCCATCTTGCAGAAACCTAATTGAATATGGATTTCTCTGCCCTCACCCCACATCTTTTCCTGCCCTCTGTGATTAGAACGAATAAGAGAAGATTCCAGCACTGGGAAACTGGGATGCTCTTTTTCTGGCACAGGACATCATTGGCTTTAGTGCTGCACAGTGTTCCCTCTAATTTTTTCCATCCATGGCTGCGATAAAATGTATGTGCACCAAGGCATGTGTGGATGTGCACAGCCAATAGAAACATATCCTGCCTGCTGTGGGGGCTTTGCTAATCAGCTGGGCAGTGCCTGAATCTCTCTTGACTGGTTGCCCATAGTGCTGAGCTTACAGGGAATGCTGGTGCTGCAAATACACTATTGCTTTGTTATGCAACAGTTCAGTGCAGAGTCTGCTGGAGAGAAGTGTTCACTTACAGGCCCATTCAGAATGTAACAAGATCTCCAAGTTGATATGATTATAACATTCAAAATGGACACATAGTTAGGGGGTCTTCTAATTTTTCAAGAGCACTTTAGGCCCGATGTTTGAAGATTCTGACCAGGAGCTCATCCATAATCTTGGAGGGGAGGGAGAGCTCAGTGGTTTGAGCATTGGCCTGCTCAACCTAGGGTTGTGAGTTCAATCCATGAGGGGGCCATTTAGGGATCTGGGGCAAATGGCAGGGGGTGGGGAAGGGATGGTGCTTGGTCTTGCCAAGAGGACAGGGGACTGGACTTGGTGACCTCCCAAGGTCCCTTCCAGCTCTATGAGGTCTGTATCTATCTCTATATATATTTATTTATTTTTACTGCTCTCTGCCTCAGTTTCCCTAAGGTCAGTAAGCAACAGAATTAGGAATAACAAGAAGTCCTAGGTATAGATAGCACCAGTGTTCCCTGTAAGCTGTGCACTTGTGCATCTACTCAGGAGAAAATCTAGCTCCACCCAGCTGATTACCAGAGCACCTATAGCTAGGTTTTTCTGTTGGTGGTGCACATTCACGCATGCATCGGTGCACACACAAAATTATCCCGCCCGTGGGTGTAATGTTGGGCAGCACTGGTTTTCTATCTGTTGAACTTACAGCGGCTGTTCTGTCATCAAATCCCCTTTCATCAGGTCAAATTGACCAAATGCTTGCGGTAATTCAGTTGGTCAACTTTTGTAGACCTCACCGATTTCCCTTGTATTGTTGTAAACACCAGAGTGGACATATTGTACTAGCAAAGACTGATTATGGGGGAGTGATTGTAAGGGGCAGAGAAAGATACTTGATTTCTTAATTCCTATTTCTGTCCTCTTAAGATAAATATATAGTAAGCACATTCAGAGCAAGCAGGGAACGAATTGATGCTTTTATTTAAAAACAACTTAATTATGAACCAGCTGGGGAGACAGAGTGATTATAAAGTGTCATGGAATAAAATAGGATCCTTGGCTTTGGTTGGCAGCAGAGGAGAGTCGAGTTGTGCTCTGAAGTGTGAAGAGTGAATGCACAAGAACTGTTGGTGCTGCTGGCTTGCTGTGTGCATATGATTGAAGGTGTTTGTCCAGGGATCTATTTGTGGCTTGACTTGAAAATAAAAGCAGCTTGATTTTGATCATAAATCATGCGAATGAGCCAAGGTAATCTCCATCATCCTAGTGATGCATTCTCTTTTGGGTGGAATGTACGTTTTGGGCATAGAATTAACACATATATATCACTAGGGACTAATTTTAGGATTTTATCTACTACGCGTCTGTGATGGGTTAGTTGCCTCGCACTGGGGTGAAAAGGGTTAACAGCTCTGGGAGAGGGCTGAGGCTGGAAGCCAATCAGGAGAGGGCTTGAGGTGCCCAATCAGGGCTCAGCTCGGGCCTATAACAAGGGCTCCTGGGCAGGAGGAAGTCACTCTTGCTCTGCCTGTGGAAGAAGAGGGACCTAGCTCCCGGCTAGCAGGCGTATCTTGGGCAGAACAACGACGGGGAAAGGTGGGGTGAGCCAGGAGAGCTCTGGCCTGATTAATCCCAGGCTGTGGGCCCATGGTGAAACTAGGGCTGCAGAGAAGCAGACAGAGCAGGAATAGGCAGCAGATCCAGCTCACCTCTAGCCCCCTCACTGTGGCCAATGATGAGTGGCCAGTTCAGACTTCGGTTTGATGACAATCCGTGATAGATCACTGAGCCATGGTAATTAAGGGTAATTGGGGTGCCGATGAGGGGAGGAGCCTGGCTGTGGGTACCACCCAGAGGGCAGTAGGCTAAGGGGCACTGCAGTCTAGGAGGGATGTGGAGCCTGACAAGTGGTGGAGACAGGAAGCAGGTGTGAACAGAAAAGACATTTACCGGCAGAGGCCAGAGAGCTATTTCCCAGACTGGCCCACAGGAGGTACCATGGCAGTGAGTCTGAACTGTAATAGCTGAGTGCCTTCCATGTTAAATCAACAGCAAATTCCCTCATGGACCCCCATGTAATCTTGGGCCTGTCACTTAGTTTCTCCATCAGTTCCCCACTTATAAAATGGGGATATTTAATTTTTCCTTTCTCCTATTCTTTGTCTTTTCAGATTGTAATGTTGTTTGGGGCAAGGTCTATATTTTAGGGTTTGTTTACTATGTCCAGCCCAATGGGCCTCTGACCTGGGTTGGAGCCTGCAGGTGGCACAGGTTGAACCTCTCTAATCCAGAACTCTCTTATCCAGCAACATCTGTAATCTGGCATGATTTTAATAAGCCATCACTTACCATGTGTGTGGCCAGGTTTCCTGTTGTCCCATAAAGTTGGTTTACAACCAACAGTTCTGGCACTCAGTGTTCTGTGCAGTTATTTAGCTGTAATTTACTACTAAATATCTTCTAAGAGCCCTGTAAGCAGTGGAAGATAATTGGTGTTGGTAATGTGTTAGACAATATTGAAATCCCATGGTTTGGCAAATTCCCACATTCAGTACCGGTCAAGTCCCAAGGTTGCTGGATGAGAGAGGTTCAATGCATACTCTAGTGTAATTAATGGGCACTGAGAGTGGGCTTATCTTATGCCTTAAAACCTGATCCTTGTGTGTTTGAGGACAGACCCAATGACTGGGCAGACTGGCACAGAATCAGTTTAAGGTAAATTCTTGTTTGCTGAGGAATTGCGTTCTCCCTCCAATGTTGTTCGTAAGTTTCGGGGGGGGCTAGCAGCCATGTTAGTCTGTTTCAGCACCAACAATGAGGAGTCCTGTGGCACCTCAGTGACTAACAAAATTACTTGGGCATAAGCTTTCCTGGGCTGAAACCCACTTTATACATCTGACAAAGCTTTGTTGCTTTTATGTGCTTGTCAGGAGTATGCTCTGTTCTGTTTTTCAGCCTGTTCCTTACCTCCCCACTTACCAGAACCAAAGAGTGTCTTGAAAATCTGACAGCCTCAGGGCTTGATTTGTCAAGGTGCTGAGCACTTTGGTGCTGATCCTCCACAGTGCTTAAGCATGTAAGGACACGAACAGCCTTGTGGAAGTATGTCTGGGTTAAAGCAAAGCAGAAATGTAACTTTGCACTCTGCCAGGTCAGAGCCTTCAAAACATCTCCATCACTCTGTTCTGCTAAAACCCAATAGCACGCTGGCCATTTTGCTTCCTATAGATTTCGTTTGTCTTAGCACCGTGAAGGTGGTGGTGGTGGGGGGCCGTTTAATCACAAGAACATAGAACAAAAGCCATTGCATGAAGACAAATGGCCCCCAGGACTTGAACTGAAACTGTGCCTCTTGTATGTCATTACAACATCGTTTTAAATGGGTTGAGTTTTCCTGGCCTGGAGCACCATTCTTGTCTTACAGGGACTCCAGATTAAAGGACAGCCATCTAAATAAGCATTGGTGAGTCTTGCCTTACAGTCAGCGCTGGCCTTTAAGCGTTCCAAGATACACCGCACTGCAGCTTTATCCGCGGTTTATACACAGTTCATTTTCTTTGCTGATTAATGAGGATGTTTAAAATATCAGTTATGTTTCTGCCAATATCAAAAAGTCCAACTAACATTTCTGACTGTAATTCGCTATTTTATTAAAAATTAAAGGAGCAGTAGGAGGGGGAAAATAAATTTGGAGGCAGAGCTACTGAAAAAACCTCGAAGCGGGAAAACAGTAGGCGTGTGTGTGAAATACATACAGTGTAGCTGCTGTCTCTGTAGGACAGCACTCTCTCTCATCCCCAGCTGAACAGAAGGTAGAAGATTGGTCCTTTCAAGGTGGCTGTTACCTAGTTATTTTGCAGGCAATATAGGAATTGAGCCAGGCAATCAGAGATGCACCATTTGCTGACGTTAGTTGTGGTGGGAGGATACAGGACAGGCCTGGCTGGTGGAGGGTGGCATGGAGAGAGCCCCAATGAGATACAGTGACCTTCACACCCTTTTAGTGGGCTGGTTTAAGAACTGTTGGTTTGCTTCTTTTTATAACCATGAGTATCCTTGTGCCTAGAGCAGGGGCAGACAAGATATGGCCCATGAGCTGGATCTGGCCTGCCAAGCCTTTTAATCTGGCTGGCGGCTGGCCCTTATGGCTGTAACGGACACTTATTCTTTCTCTGTGACGTGATCTAGGTACCATGACCGGAGACAGTTAACCACACATAGGTGTGTGGGTTACACGTGCACAGTAAGTTAAAATCTTTGTTGAATCCGACTTGCAGAACCTGATACTGTTGATGTCAGGGGACTTTAGAAGCATAGTCTTGTTAGTTTACATCCACAAAAGCAAGGAAGAGTCCTATGGCACCTTAGATACTAACAGATTTATTTAGGCATAAGATGCATTTGACAAAGTGGGTCTTTGTCCACGAAACCTTATGCCCAAGCAAATCTGTTAGTCTTTAATGTTCAAAAGGACTCCTTGTTCATTTGACATCAACAGGTGCCTTTTTACTGATACCATTTATGTTGGGATCCAGCCCATAAGTTTCAAATGCCTTTGCCTAACCTGAAGAAAGAGTTCAGATATTAATTAATCTTTACACATTATGTTCCCTAATATTCTCACCCTCTTCTCTTTCTTCCCATTGATGTTTTGAACATAGCTGGTTCCAGCTGACTTAGCTTGATTTTTTCCATAGGGTGATGCATCAGACAAGAAGATAAGTTAGGTTAATCATATTAGCAGCATATGGTTAAAAGTAAGAGCGGTTAATTTGAACAGAAATTTTCTTTAATGGGCATCTTTTAATTGCATGCAGGGGTAAAAATCACTGAAGCATGGTGTGGTGTAATTTAAAGCTGGGTTAAATGATGCAGTCCAATAGGTTTTTATTAGCGGCATATGTGCAGAGGTTTGGAGGCGTTTCTCTTCCATTTGTGCTACAGAGGATGTTGGATTGCCAGCTGCCATGACATTTTTTGATTGCAACACAAGATGATGCTGGGAAGCGTATCAGAAAAAGGAATGTGCACTTTTAATTATGGCACCTCTGTTCCAAAATGGAGCCCATGTTGTGTGACATGCCATGTTCACATATGACACCCTGGAAATGGGTAGCATGCATTGTGGGGAGACAGACACATTTGAAAGGACTGAGGTTGACATCTCTGTTCCTCAGGCCCAGTAGAGCTGACCAATGCAAGAGTAAAACTTGCTGTGTGCAGGTGACAGAAATTCACAGACATTCTGGTGTGAGACTGTAAAATAAACTCCATGTGTAACAAAGACCTCCACTTCCCCAGCCTCACCACTCTGCTCTCCTGAATGCGCTTTGACTTTGCTGTTCACTGTAATGCATAGTGTACTGTGCTTAGATACTGGAGATCACGGTTCTATTCCCAGCTCTGCCACTGCCTTGCTGAGTGATCTTGGCAAGTCACTTTGTCTGTTTCCCTGTGATAGTGATCACTTTTATATGGCTCTTTGGGACCTATCATGACAAGTGCTGTGTAAGAGCTAGGTCCTGTAATGAAAAAAACTAAGGGAGTGGGTTTAAAGAAGTCAAAACACTCCAATGCCCCAGCAGGTTTCCCCGTGGGAAAGGTTACGAGAAGGCACCGGATACGATGGATATTACTCACTTTGCTGAAACACTCTACTCCAAGGCTTATTCTCATCATTGTAGTATCTAGCATAGAACAGAGAGCATCCTATGGCTGTATAGCTTCTCCTCCTGAAGTGTCATCTTGTCTTTAGTTGCTCTCCGTTCCAAAGCAAGTCTTAATCTAATAATAATTCACCCCAAATCCAGTGTTTGTCACCTTCCAAAGCAAATGTTGCCTCTGCTCTGGCTAAGCAGCGTCGAAGAGGAGAGGCAGCCAAAGAAAATTCAAGAAGTTTGGTTTGGGCACAGGTGAGAGAAATGCCAGTCTTATGAAATGTGGCAGTGTGCCCTGGCTGTCTTTGCAAATAGTGGGGAGGGTCATGGGGTGAAAAATGGCAGGCTCTCTGACCAGCTGCACCCGCTCCTGCTGCAGTGAAGAGTGGCTCATAGTGGTTTAAAAAAATCTTCCCTCTGAGTGGGTTTGTTATGTAAGGATGTGTGAACAGGAACATGAATGAGGAAGTGTGGGTGTTGAAAAGTATTTTTTTGTAGTGGCTCCTACAGCAATGCAATGCACTTACTAGCAGCTGTGTTATGTTGGCATAATAGGTCTGTGAGTGTTGTCTCCTTCAAGTGTTGGAATGGGTGTGTGTGTCTGTATGTTCCACAGCAAAGAACAATGACGTGTTAAACTTTTAAAAGAAATATTCTCACAGACACACAGAAGGTGGAGAAGGAGATATTGGTGATGCAAAGTGGTAAATATGTGTGCAAACAGGCACAATACTAGTGTGCTCAAAGAAATATATTGTAGAAAGCAAACTTGTGCCATCATGGGGCTGGATTAGGTGACCTAACTACTGCCCATCAGTTTGTTTGGTTTCAGGAGTTATCACGCATATAATGACGTGGGTTTTTTTTGTTTTGTTTTGTTTTGTTTTGTTTTGTTTTGTTTTTTTTCTTCCCCCAGGGAGACTATGTTGTCTAGGGGGCAGAGCTAGGGTTTGGAAAGCAGCAGTTGAGCTTTTGGTCCTGGCTTTGTTACTGAATTGCCTTGTCACCTTGGGTGTGTCACTTCACCTTTTTGTTCCCTCATTTGGGATACTGAATTTGTGGCAGGGCAGGGAACCCAGTCAAGGTTCTGTCAGGACCTAGTCATGTGCTTTATGCACACAGCAATTCTTAATGTCTAAGGCCCTCCTTCAGGAAAGTACTCCAACAACTGTTTGAAGCAGGGCTAGCTCAATGGTTCGACCATTGGTCTTGTAAACCCGAGGCTGTGAGCTCAAGCCTTGAGTGGGTCTATCAAGGGGCAGGTTAGATTTTTAAAAAAGAAATCTGTCAGGGATGGTGATAGGTCCTGCTGTGAGTGTGGGGGATTGGACTCGATGACCCTTGAGGTCCCTGCCAGTTCTGTGGGATATGTATGTATATCCTTATTCAAGATAGCGCTTAAATCCCATTGTCTCCCAGGGGCCTTACATGGTTGTTGAAAGACAAACAGGTTCTGAAGTGCTGACCTCAGCTGTGGCTATCCAGGCACTCTGGGATTCCGTACATGTGCCCAAACTCAGGTGTTGTAATAGGCTTTTCTCTAGCCATCTCCACCGGACAGAGAACACCATCCCAGTGGCAGTGCCATGAAGTTTCTGCACCATTAGCATTCAGACTGCCCCTGAGGGTCATGGTGCTCCTGGATATGCTGCTATTTTCCATCCTTGGCCTTGTGGTGGGCTGACAATTCAGTCTCAGGCCAGCATTCGTACATCTGCAGTCCAAAACCCCATTTACTGCAAAACAGGAGCAACGGGCATTTGGCAGTGTCTGCGAGCCGCTGTTACTCTGCATCATCATTATCAGAAGTAATAATAGGAGAAGCTGGTTGGAGCAAGTCCAGTTGTCTTTTGGTATGTTTACTGGGGTTGACTGGAGATTTGCAATGCACAGTGGTGGGCTTACCTAATGCTTTTGTTTGTCAGTTAGTTTTAGTGCAGAACAGAAGCAAGAACGGTCCTGCCCACGGTAGTATGAGACCCAGAGTCACCCCGCTCTGCCCAGTTGTCTGTGTCACATGAGGTGGTGAGAGTCCGTGTCTTGTCTACATTCCCCTGTTGTTATCTGTTACCAGGATAGGCTATAGTAGCAGTCAGCTCGAGCACTGGCCTGGATGGCTGGTGCTAGGTGGGTGTAACAGGTGGGGGCATGTGACCTGGCATACCCAGTGAAGAGTCTTCAGCTCTGTCTGCACCATGCACCTCTGATAGTGACAAGGAATTTTGACCCCGGGGGACACGCTTGTTCTAAACTTTCAGACCATGGAGACAAGTGTGGATGGAGAGAGAGCACCGAGAGAAGGCCATCTTCATTTGTTGTGGGGCCTTTGGTAGACACAGTGTAAAATACTTTGTGTGATGGCATCCTCTAGTGTTGCACCCTGGGCAAGATAAAAGACTGACTACTGCAGGAAGCTAAGGGGTGATCTTCTTCAGCTCAGGTGGTACAGACCATTGTGGATCTAAAGGTGCAGAGTCCCAGTCCCTGCTCCCAGGATACTGTAATATCCATCTGTCTGTAGCGAGAATAGCCGAAGTTACTAACTCTCTGAACCCTATATGATAGTCTTCAGAAGTCTCGGAACAACAAGATACGCACAACTTGCCTCACAGTGCAATGCCGGCCAGAGCATAGGGATTACGCCCCGACGCTCCACCATGGGGCTAAAGGCTTTAGAGCCCACTCTCTGCAGGACAGAAACTCCTAATCCTACTACCCCACCCCAGGGCTGAAGTGCTGATCACTCTCACCCAGTGTGTGTGGCTCTGTGAGCCGCTCTTTAGTTGTGAAAGAGCCACATTTGGTTCGTGAGCCACTGTTTGGCCACACTAGGTCCATGGGGAGGGGAGAATTTAAGCAATTGTCTGTCCTCTGCAACACACGGCTTCATTAAAATTGCTCCACATTTCTGTTATGCGCCTTTATTGTGAAAAATGAAGTGCTTGGTGGTTTTAACGAGCTCTTCTATTTAACCCTAAAAATAGCCACCATGCTTTTCTACCCATCTGTGTGTGGTTAAAGGATAGAAACCCTTTAAAAATACACAGAGTTTGATTTTTTTTCTGTTCCACAGAAATATTACCATAAAATACTGCAGACAATTGCATTGTTTTTTTTTTTACTTTGAGTCTGTGCCCTTTGATATTTCATGATTTACATTAAGACTTGACTATCCTATTTAGCAGCTCTAAGGATAACTGAGGAATTTCCCTTTTAGGTTCTCAGGCAGGGCATGTCTGATTTCTTAATTCATTCCTTTTTGGCACAACATTTAGGCACATTGAAAAAATGGGTGCGGCGGGTGGGTGAGGAAGCCTGCACTTGGTTTTAAAGATTGAAATTTTCAAGTACAGGTTGAACCTCTCTCATCCGGTAGCCTCAGTACCTGACCAGTGCCGGACAATAGAATTTGCCAGGCCATGGGAGTTCAGTATTTTCTAGCATGTTACTAGCACTTCCACTGCTGACTGTGCTCTTAGAAGACATTTAGTGGTAAATTACATCTAAATAGCAGCACAGAACACTGTGAACGAGGACTGGTGGTGGTAAACAAACTTTATGGGACCACAGGAAACTTGGCCACACACATAAGTGGTCAACTGGCCAACTAAAATCATGCTGGATTACAGAGTTTGCTGGACGAGAGAGTTCTGAATTAGAGAGGTTCAACCTGTAGCTGGAAGGTATTGGTCACTGAACTCCCAATAAATTCCTTTAATAATCCAGCCCTAGTGGTTTTTTACTTGCTGTCAGGCTGAGGTAATAATCTGGTCCATGGGAAATGTGGGTCACTTTCCTGCTCTGCCACTGACCTTTCTCTGTAACCTTGGACAAGTCATTGAATTTCTCTAGGCATCAATTCTTTATCTGCAAAATGAAGATATTATCACTCCCTGGCCTCAGAAGGTGTTGCGAGGATAAATATGTTGAACAGACTGTGACATACTTAGGAGCTATGCGGGTCATTTAAATACATTAGATGCTATATATAACTTTAGATTGTGAGTGTATTCTATATGAAAGAGCTCTTAAAATAGGCATATCTGGGTATCATGAGTGTATTTGGGGGGGCTGTGTAGAGCACCTGATGGAGGTTTTCTCTTTCTAACCTAATGCTACACAAGGAAGAGGACGTATTCTGAATACAATTCTTAGTTTTTTAAATAGGATCATAGAAACTTCCAAACTGAACTTCACTGGGTAAATCTCTCTGGTCTAGTACCCGGTCTCTGACTGAGGCTAGCTGCTTCATTAAACCTCTGAAATGGGCATCTCACATTGCTCATAGTGGAAAACTCCTTCCTATCCTCGTTAATGAGCTGTTGGCTCAGACATGCTGAATGTCCTTGCAAAACTTTTTGAAAATGCCATCTCCACTAAGGCATTTCGGGCAACTCGCTGTCTTAGCTGGACTGAAACTCATGAGCTCTGCGTTGAGTCCTAGCTCTGTTCTGCTACCGCTATTCCCCATATGTAAAATGGGGATAATTACACTGGACTCCTTTTGTAAACCATTTTCAACTCAACTGATAATAAGTAAGAGCTAGTTTTTAATGTCTTTATTAACTAGGTCAAGATGAGAGTTCCTTTTGGGGTCAGTTGGTAGCTCTGTTGCCTAAAACCTGCTAGTTCAAGCCTTGTGTGTGGTAGATATATAGAGTAAAAGGGTCAACTTTTAAATCCAGCCAGCCTCATGGACTTTAATTGGCAATATCATTTTTGTTGCTTCTCATCCTCTGTGATTTTAGATTGATAGTCTAATTTGCTATTGTTGGTTTAACACTGTAGGCACTTACCTAGTGCCTTTATTGCCAAGGATTTTATTGCATTTTATAAATATCAAATGAATGAAGCCATGGCACTTGCAGAAGTTGGAGTATCATTCTCATTTCACAGGTGGTGGAAGCAGATGCAAGGAGTCTAAGTTACTTGCCTGAGGTTATGGTATGAGCCAGAAAAAGAATCGGGAATGAGAATTTGGACTCTGGCTAGGTCTATACTACCATGGAAATTGACCTGTGGAGGGTCAATCTTCCGGGGTTTTGTTTTGCCCATGTGAGAAATGGTGCTTCCCAGGGTCAAAGTCGACCCTGGAACTCCTTGTGAGTGGCAACCATTAAGGAATGTTGATGGGAGAAATGCTCTTATCCTCCACCTTCCATATAGACAGACATGGAGGTTGACTGGACACCATGACCTCTCAAGGTCCCTTCCAGTTCTGTATGGTGTCTATGACGTGTATAAAGCTGCTTTTGAAGTGCCCCAGGTAGATAAATAGAAAATGATTATCTTCCCTGTACTTTCTAGAGTACAAAGTGCTTTTTTATCATGATCGGTGTTCCCTGTAAGCTGAGCACGCTGCTCAGGAGAGTTTCAGGTGCTGCCCAGCTGATTAGCAGAGCACCCACAGCCCGGCAGCATGTTTCCGTTGGTGGTGCACACAGCAAAACTTATTCTGGCTGTGGGTAGAAAAAAAAATTAGGTGGCACTCTGGTCATGAAACTGCCCCCCCCCAGTGAAGAAATAATTATAAAATCTGACTGTACATAGACAGAATGGCTGTTAATGTAGATAATGAAGGAATTACTAACAGTTGTCATATCCACTAGGAAGCCTGTAAGGGGCCCCTATCTGTGCCTGTCCCACAGAGGCTATAGGTCTGTTGCAGATGAGTTGAATAGGTTTGCTGCTTAAGGTCAAACAGTAGAGAGACTCATGTCTTTAGGTCTGGAAGTCTCTGATATGTTAGCCAAGATGGTGACCATCACTGGAATTACAAGTTGTTTTAGCTGGTTGGCTAGTCCTATATTTGCCAGTCTAACCTTTCTCTTGGTGTCTTTCAGGTTAACGGGTTTCCAGCTACCTGCTCCTATTGTGAGTACTGGAGTTGTCTTATCTTTGTGGCTTGTGAGTGATTATGCTGTCAGCGCGCAAGGCTTTCAGGCGAACTATGAAGGTATGTTCACCCCATTCAGTTTGTCTTACTGCTCCATACAGTGTAGCAGGGACTCAAAACAAGAGCGAGTTGCAAAATATGGGGGAAAAAAGTGTGATTTTTTTTTTTTTTTTGGTCGTCTTCGTGGAAAAAATTACAGTATTTTTATCGCAAATTTGACTTTTTTCTCCCAGCTCTACCTGAAACGTTTGAAAA
Source organism: Carettochelys insculpta (assembly GCF_033958435.1). Classification (NCBI taxonomy): domain Eukaryota; kingdom Metazoa; phylum Chordata; order Testudines; family Carettochelyidae; genus Carettochelys; species Carettochelys insculpta. The sequence continues at coordinate 4,425,211 of NC_134160.1, forward strand.
AGTTAGCATGTAACAAAAAACAGAGCACTGTTTTGGGATTGGAAGGTAATGTAGAATTTTAGCTCTGGAATCCTCAGGGTGATAGAGAATGCAGCTCTCTTTCCAGTGCATGGACTGAGGAAAATGAAATAATGTGGACTGCAGTGCTACACGCAGAAGGTGGCCCTCAAAATTTCAGAGATTTGTTCATTGTTCAGATTTCATTTTCTTAAACACATAAAATGTGTGTTCATCTTTTTGCTGTACATTCCTTCTCAGCGGGGTAAAATGTTTTATAGGATTCAAAATTGGGTGGTGGGGGTAGTCTGTCCAGCTGCACAAAAAAAAAAATTTCTTGGATCTCAGTAACTGGTTCCCTGTAGATAGGACTGAGAACAAACTATAATTAACTGTGTTAATGAAAGGTCTTTACTCAAGCCTTTGTATAGTTATAATATGCTTTGCTGTAGCTGGGCACAAGAAAGCCTAAATCATGGTGTTATATGTTCAGGGCATTATTGTATTTAAGCACTTTTACCTCAGTGTTCTCATGATGCATATAGATGTTGAATTCTTCCTTGAATCTTGCTGAGCTAACTGATGCAATGTAACACCGAATTTCACAGGTTAATCACACCATAAACGAAAACCAGTATTCCTTAGTGCATATGTAGACTATAGTTCTGGTATAGCGTCCTTTCTGCATTGAGAAATCAGTTGAATTAAAGCATCTCAGCACACATCTGTATTTAGCAGAAGATCAATATTCTGGTGGTCGATATTCTGGGGTTTGACTTAGCATGATTAGTGGGGGTGCAATCTAAATCAAATAATCAGGGTGCCACTGTCAATTCCGCAACTCCTCACAGTCATGAGGAGTAAGGGAAGTAGACGGGAGAATTTCTCCTCTTGACCTCCTGCTTTGGGGATGGCAGCAAAAATTGAATTAAGAAATGTGGACTCCAGCAATGCAATTCTTGTAGCTGGAGTTGCGTATCTTAAATTGATTTTTTTTTCTTTTCTCCTTGTATAGGCCTGGCCTCAGTTAGACACTAATCTCTGGTTAAAATGTATCCGAGTCTTGACATGTGGATCAGATGGGGTCATTTTAGCAGCAATTTTGAGTGATGCCATAACATTTGGGTATTGGTAGCATCATAGCACAGTGGAAGACAGAGTTAAAAATGTTCAGCTTGGTGAAAAGCCATCCCCATTGCATTTGTGTAGCAAATCAGTTCTGACACAGTTAATTTTGCAGCGTAACTGAGCTTTCTAGCTGTGTGTTATATCCCTCGTGAGGAGGGAGAAAGCCACATACTCCTGCAGGAGCCACGCTGAGCTAGCTAGCAATGACTGCAGCTGATAAAGGTGGTGGTAGGTAGCATGGTCTTAATCCTTTTGAGGACTAGACTTAATTCTGTATGCTGCTGGATTTTGGAGTTCTGCTTTGTGCTTTCACTCATGTATGTATTCTGATTGTCATTGGCTGTTTCTCTTACAGCCTCTTGATGCAGAAGCCTGGTCTCTGTGAGCCTTTTCTTTTTAACTCAGGCACCTCCAAAGATGGTTACTTCAGCAATTCCCCCCCCTCCTTCTCTTTGCAGAAATGCCTTTTTGTTTCAGGAAAGGGGTTAACCAAAATGCTCCCCACCTCAGTCTTCTGCTTTTTTCCCTAGTGGTGTCTTAAAGCGATGTCGACCTTTCTCCGTCCAGCACAAAGGATTCAAAATCCCAAAGCACTGAGGTAACAGTCCACTGTGGCACTAAACAGAATGTACCGTGGGTAATACACATCCAAGGCATTTACGTACAAAAGGCACAGGGCTTTTTTCCCCTCCCAATGTCACATGGTTCTTCCATCGTGTGGAAACAAAGGGAAGTGTTTGAGCAACTGACTTTATGTACCTGCTCTTCAAATGAAAGTTTCCTGGCAGGAATGAGCTTTGGGAGCCACTACAGTAACCCTTGGAGACAATGTGAAATGTGAGAGAAGGAATGCAGAAAGGCGGGGGGAGGGGGAAGGAGAAAGAAGTTAAAATGAAAACCAACAATAAACAAAATCAAGCTGGCCTAAAGTGCCCTGCCCCCTCCCTTCTTCGGGATAGCTCTGCAGCAGAGGGACCCTGTACGGCTGTTCTTGTGATTAAAGGGCATCAGTAGGGGGTCTGTGAGGCCCAGGGGCAGGAATAGGGTGAGAAAAGGGAGGATGGTTGTAGTTAAAATTGAGGTGCCTTATTAGTGCTGTGTGTGCCGAGACCAGCACTGGATCATGTCTGGGGCAGCAGATGAAGCTTGAGAGGCGCTGGTGTATTTATATAGAGGCAGTGCACCCTAATACCTACATCTAGTCCATCTTTCAGATCCATCATTTTCCCATGGCATAGAAAGAGTTTTAATTTTCCATAGGTGTGGTGGGAAATCCCACAAATGGATCCACTTCTGATAAATTCAGTAGGAGCTGTGTACGATATTCACATTACATAAGATTAATTTTCAGCTTCTGTTTCTGACTTAAATAAGAAACATTTTTCCAAACTGAGCTCTTTGTCGTATTGGCAACTGGAAACTTACATGTTCCCCTGCCCTGTTGGCACTTTGAATTGATGAGGGAGAGATTTTTGAAATGTAGGCCCATTAAAATTAATGAGAATTGTGTGTCCCATTCCCTAGCTTGGCTTTGAAGGCTGTTTGCCCAAGGTCACAGAGAAATTCTGCAGAAGACAAGGGAAGTGAACCACCCAAGTCTTGGCTCATGGGCAAATTCATTAACCACAAGGGCATTCTCTCTTTTGGTGGTTACACCTCTGCCTTCAAATAGAGTTCAAGGAAAGCGAAGTATTTGTCCTTGGAACTTGCATTTTGCCCCAAACTGCTGGAAATGTCTTCCAGTTGATATTAAATGTATTCAAAAATTGCAGCAACCTTATTTTCTAGGCTACAATTCAGCTGCCTTCCATCTCTTTTAGTATTATTGTTTGTTGACTCGCCAGGCAACATGATCATGCAAGAGCTTTTCTGGGATTGATCTGTTGGCTTTAGTTTTAAGTAGGTATTTCACTACAGGCTCAAGTCCCAATGAAATGCACTGATCACCCTCAGTGCTGTTTGCTTCTGCATAAATTCTCCATTTGCTGTCTCATGTAAAGACTGAATTCATTATATATACCAGGCATGTTGTTTATTCCAATGACTGCAGGTTTGCAATCTTCTTCATTCTTGTTATTCTCAATGCTGGGTAGAATAATCATAGTGGAATTACAGGAAAAAATATGACCAACCCTGTAAACTAGGGTATTTTGGTCTGTAATGCTTTCATTATCAGAGTGGCTCTGGAGTAACATTTAAATACATTACACAGCCTTCAGTGAAACAACCCATATCTTGTATTTGCCACCAGAAGTGTCTATTAGCCCCAGTTGTTTTATGACACTAATGTGCTCTGTAGGTGTATGCCATACACGCTTCAAAAGCCACGTCCTGAGTCATCTCCCAAGGATTGTTTCAGTTATAAAGATGCTTGTTTTGATGTCCCTATTTCAAGGCAGTTAATGTGTGAAGTTCAGCACAAGCAGGTAAAGCAGCCTAGAGGTCAACAGGTTTTTCAATAGCTTGTTTTAGAAGGAAAAAGGAAAAACCCCTGTCGAATCTCATCTAGTCCATCTCCCTGGAAATAAAGGGGTATTTTCATACATGGTGCAACCCCAATGCACAACAGTCCTAGAACTGCTTTCTTTGGTTATTGCCTGGTCTGTACCAAGTCCCTGCAATGCAGTTTGGTCTCATATTTTATAAGACTTTTACCCACCCCCATGTAATCCTGTCTGAGACAGGCTGAATAATTTTAGCAGGGATGCAACTGAAGCCTTAAAGTGGTCATTTTCCAAGTGTCGGTATCTGGCTGCTTGTCTTTCCCTTGCAGCTCATAAGGTCCAGAGTGACTATTACCACAACTTTGTGTCATTTAGTTATTGATTTTTTAAACCATCCTTTCATCATTGACATAGACATAAAGAACCCAAAAACCATACACCAGGGAAAAATGCCCTTTGCACTGTGCTAGGGATTTTGTGAGGATTATGTGGCATATTTATCTTTCTAATTGTGCAACAAACCCAAATATTAAACTCCCCGCTTGTCTTCAAGGCTGCAGTATTTGAGTGTCTATTATTCATATTACAATGTCAACAGTTTCCATTTTTAATGATAGACATGTGGACTAGATAATCTCCAAAGCATCTTCTGTCTGACTTTTGAGGGAGAAGCAGAGAAATTGCAATGTTTATGGAAAGTCTGGTAAAAATCCTAATCCATATTTAAAAAAAAAATTTGAATATACAGGCAACAGTGCTTCCTGTAAGCTGAGTGCTTGGGCAGCTGCCAAGGAGAGATGCAGCTGCTGCCCAGCTGGTTAGCACAGTGCCCACAGCTGGCATCATGTGTTTTTGACTGGTGGTGCACATCCACATGTCTTGGTGCACATAACAAAATTTATTCAGCATGGGGATGGAAAAAATTAGAGGGAACATGGACAGGCGGATACTATTCTGCTGTGTATTTTGAATGGGAACTAGAGTTACAGCAGCGTTGTGCATTTTAAATGAAACAGCTGAGTCTTGTTGGGGTCACTGTTGTGTAGTAAGTCTCCTCAGAGGATACTTCAGACTCTAGGGCCATTCTTTCGCTGCTGAATGATAAATGTTTCCACACTGAGTTGTAAAATTCTAGTGAAGAGAGGGCACTTTAGATTTGATCTTGATGTGGCCAGATGGGGTAAACACCTGGTGAGGGGGGGATACTTTTGTCCATGTCTAGACAGTTGAAGGCAAAATCTGCCTAGGTTTTGTCTCCTTTTGGGTTTCTCATGGACTACTTCAATGTAAAAAAAGGCATTTTCTTCCTGAAGACAGAGGGACTAGGGCATAGTGTCATTGGAAAGAAACCCACCCAAGAAACCCTGTGGCAATGCATGGGTGTTGTTTTCTGTGTCGAGGTCTTAGTCCATGTGCATTGATGTTTGTTTGTTTTGAGCTGCTATTGTTGTCTGCCTTTCTCATCCCGTCCAGGACTGAGGCTGCTCAAAAAATCAGAACTATGAGTCTGGGGGGCTTCGGACATGAGGGGTGTGTAGGACTCACCTGGCCGCTGGGTGGCAGTGTTCCCTCACAGTTCTGGAGGTGAAGCACAGTGACAGTGAAGTGTGACAGCAGGCGGTTCAGGTGCCTGGCTCTCCAAACACTTCATTGCTCTTCAGTGCCTCAAGCCACGGCTGGTAATTAGTCTGGACTGGCTCATGTGCTGTGCCTCTGAAGCAGGAGCAGCTGGTGCAACAGTGGCTTCATGCCACCGGCGTGGCTCTGGACTTCTGTTGTGCTATCGGGGGCCGATGCAGGCCCTAATGTAAGTTTAGAGCAGTCCCATCCTGCACTCAGAGGGGGAGCCCTTTTAGTTTGTAGCTTCACAAACCACAAGCTGTCCTGTAGCACCTTAAAGATTAACAAATGTATTTATTAAGTGATGGGCTTTCGTGTGTAAGCCCCACGTCTTCAGATTCTGCACTGTTATAGCATCTTTAACGAGGTGCAGGTCTGCAGGTTGGAAGGACTATTGTGAGCACTCTTTGGACTTTTCCCAATGGGCCAAGCATGTTCATTATGCTAATGACTATGACGAGGATAAGATAGAGTCCTGGGGTAGGTATGTGGTGGGGGGAGCAATTCCAAGTGGCTTAGGGGCTGCCACTGTTGCAGCAGGGGCCAGGAACGCTGGGCCCCTTTGAATCTTCGGGCCCCGGCTGCAATTTTCCCCCTTACTCACTCCCATCGGCGGGCCAGCTGCAGACTGTGGGTGGAAAAGATCACTGTTTGCTTTGTGTGCAAGAAGTAAGATGGTTGAATATTGATGGAGCCACAGATTTCCTGGGTTCCTATCAGATCTTACACATAACATTGATTTAACGTGTTCCTTGAAGCATATAGGTGTGTAGAGGTTGGCTAAACTGGGATGGAAGGACCAGATTTCCAAGCACTTAGCTGGCACCCACATTTATAGGCAGATTTACAAGAGCTCAGCACCTAATGTAGTGAGCAATTTGCTGCAAGTGTTGGTGCCATCTAAGGGTGCAGACCTCTCGTGAAATATCTGGTCTTAGTTTTGACCTTGAACATTTTTGAAAATCCTGGCCTGATGTACATTTCAAAGATATATAGACCGGGGATGGAAAGCACTTTTTTATTATGCTGATGGAAGGGATTGAATAAGTGATTGTGCTTTTACAAAAAAATCAAATGCAGCAGTAGATGAGCAGCCATTGAGATAGCAAAGATCCAACATGAGTGACTTGAGTTTATCTCCCTAGTGAAGAAAAATAAACCACTCAAAACCCAGCCTGCGCAAGACAGAAACTCATGTTTTAATTAAAACTTGATCCTGAGAGCTGAGAGAGGAACGCCCACTAACACTTCAGCTCTACACCTTTTTCAAAGGGAGCACTACTCATTCGCTATTTGGATGATTGTTGGTTAAGAGTAAAGAAGGAGATAACTGTGTTTTTGAAGAAAGGGAACATGCTGCTGCTGCTGTTCTGTTTCTGTCCATTGGTAATCTATGACTTGCTGAATAGATTGTGTTGCCAGTTTGTGTTTAAAGACAGTGCATGAGACTTGATGCTGTAAATGGCTCTTTTATGGTCTGCTATCAAAGCATGTTCGTATTTCTCCACAATCTCTGGGAAGTGCCCCCGCTACCCACCACTTAAAAAAATAAGCAGAATAATAAAATTGGAATGAAACACTTCTCAATAATTTTATTATTCAAAGAGGGAAGTTTAATTTTTATAGGAAGAGCAAATGCAAAGATGGATGCATCGAAAAGGACATAAAAAGTGTATTTATTCTTGTTACACTGGTCTCTCTTCTGTCTTGTTCTCTTGGAACATGGGTGAATGGGGTCATCATATCTGGCTTTTTATATAATTTAACAGTTCTATTGTAGTAACACCTAAAGGTGACATCAGGTCAGGCTCCGCTGTGTTAGGTGTTATACAAACAATGTCTAACGTAAGGTATCACTTTCATTTATCTAGTTACCATGGCATCTGTGCAGGAAAACAATAGGCCTTTCATATTTGAATGTGTAAAAATCATTTTATTACCATTTTATAGCAAAATAATATTTCTAGAGGGCCAAATTCTGCCATCCTAAGTCCTATATACACTGAATTCAGTGGCACTACAGGTGAATAGCAACAGAGAGAGAGCCATTCTAGTCCATAGCAGAATCTAGCCAATAATGTCCATCACTTAAACATAAATTTGCTGATTTCTGCAATAACCCAGTCTAAGAAACGTGCTGAATGTGTGTCACTTGCTCACAGCCACAGGGGAATTTAGTAAAACAAAGCAGCAGAAATGCAGCACTTCAAAGACTAACAAAATGATTTATTCGGTGATGAGGTTTCATGGGACAGACCCACTTCTTCAGACCAATTCCTGTCTCATGAACGCTCCTCACTGAATAAATCATGTTGTTAGTCTTTAAAGTGCTACATTTCTGCTGTTCTGTTTTGTTGGAGTACAGACTGACACAGCTATGTTTCTGTTACTATTCAACATGCAAGGTGAATTTAGTGTGAGAGATGAGATTGGAATTCAGGAATACCTGATTTCCTTAAGGCTAAATCATGGCATATCCTCCCCTTTTCCTCATTGATACATTTTCTTCTTTTTTTTTTCACCTGCCTAATTGCTACGTCTCCGCTTTTACCTCTTTTCTCCCTTCCCATCTTCATAGGTCTTCATTCCTTTAGGTTTGCATCTCCAGTCCTTCATGGCTCACCTCATTTCCATCCGTTTCTATTTTTCCTTGCTTCTTTTTGTTTCTCATTCTTCTTATTGTGGTTTCCTGTGTTTTTAATGCTGGATAGATTGCTTTGAGCACCATGAAGTGCAAGGAAAAGCTCTTTGCACTGTCTCTCCAAGTTTTTAGTGGTGTGAATATAGCACTGGTTTAAAGTAGAAGTATTGTCCGCCCTGGAGGCTAAGACATGTTTCTGGAACAGGACAAGTAGAGCCGTAGGCAGATACAGAGAAAGGTTCCTTATTCACTTGTTTACATGCGTGTAAGAACATAACATAAGAACGGCCATACTGGGTCAGACCAAAGGTCCATCCAGCCCAGTATCCTGTCTGCCGACAGTGGCCAGTGCCAGGTGCCCCAGAGGAGGTGAACCGAAGACAATGATCAAGTGATTTGTCTCCTGCCATCTGTCTCCAGCCTTTGACTAAAGGCTAGGGGCACCATACTTTACCCTTGGCTAATAGCCATTTATGGACCTAACCTCCAAAAATTTATCAAGCTCTTTTTTAAACTCTGTTAGAGTGCTGGCCTTCACAGCCTCCTCTGGCAAGGATTTCCACAGGTTGACTGTGCGCTGTGTGAAGAAAAATTTTCTTTTATTAGTTTTGAACCTACTACCCATTGATTTCATTTGGTGTCCTCTAGTTCTTATATTATGGGAACAAGTAAATAACTTTTCAATATTCTTTCTCCACACCATTCATGATTTTATATACCTCTATCATATTGCCCCTCAATCTCCTCTTTTCTAGACTGAAAAGTCCCAGTCTCTCTAGCCTCTCCTCATATGGGACCCTTTCCAAACGCTTAATCATTTTAGGTGCCCTTTTCTGAACTTTTTCGAACGCCAATATATCTTTTTTGAGGTGAGACAACCACATCTGCACACAGTACTCAAGATGTGGTCGTACCATAGTTTTATATAGAGGAAGTATGATATTCTTCGTCTTATTCTCTATCCCTTTTTTAATAATTCCTAACATCCTATTTGCTTTACTGACTGCCGCTGCACACTGTGTGGATGTTTTCAGAGAACTATCCACTATAATTCCAAGATCCCTCTCCTGATGTGTTGTATCTAAATTTGCCCCCATCACATTGTATGTATAATTGGGGTTATTTTTCCCAATGTGCATTACCTTACACTTACCCACATTAAATTTCATTTGCCATTTTGCTGTCCAATCACTCAGTTTGCTGAGATCTTTTTGAAGTTCTTCACAATCTACTTCGGTTTTGACTATCCTGAACAACTTGGTGTCATCTGCAAACTTTGCCACCTCACTGCTTACCTCATTTTCTAGATCATCGATGAACAAGTTGAACAGGATTGGTCACAGGACTGACCCTTGGGAACACCACTAGTTACCCCCCTCCATTGTGAAAATTTACCATTTATTCCAACCCTTTGTTTCCTGTCTTTTAACCAGTTTCCAATCCATGAAAGGATCTTTCCTCCTATCCCATGACCACCTAATTTACATAAGAGCCTTTGGTGAGGGACCTTGTCAAAGGCTTTCTGGAAATCTAATTATATTATGTCCACTGGATCGCCCCTGTCTGCATGTTTGTTAACCCCTTCAAAGAACTCTAATAGATTATTAAGACACGACTTCCCTCTACAGAAACCATGCTGACTTTTGCCCGACAAATCAAGTGTTAAATATAAGCTACGTTCTATGCTGCATAGCTTCAGACAAGTTTTAGGACTGTGCTGAGTTTTTGTTTGGTGCTTGTCCATTACTGATTCCTACTGCTTTTGGTCCAAAAGGTTTTTAAACACCTGGTTGTGAAGATGAACTGACTTTGCATTAGCTTTCATTTGTATGCAGCCATTTTGGATGTACTTTATACCATATTTTTTAAAATGTTCCAGTTAAATTCAGCAGATACTTCACAGTATTTTCCTGTTGCTAAATGTATCCGCTTCAACAGCCTTTTCTGGTACCTACTTTTTTGTTTTCTCCTCTTTCTTTTCCTTTTTCTGTCTTTCTGTCTTTGCCTTTCTTGCCTGCCTTCCTGAACATAGTATCACATATGGACTGTTTCTGAGTCTGCTTCCCAAAGAGTTTTTCCTTCCTTCTATCTAGATCCTTTCTAGTCTCTGCAGACTCCTTTTGTGTCTCTTGTGTAGACTTGTATTCTTCAATGTGGTTCAAACAAACACATCGTCACTGGAAGAAACACGCACTGTTCCATGCATGAACATCTGCTATAACTCCCTCTTTACCAGTCAATATGTAGAGCAGAATCCCACAAGTATGTTAGCAGCCCTACTGCTTCCTTTGCCCATTAAATTAAACAGGATTAGCCATGATAACTGCCAGAGGCCTGACTTTTTTTTTTTTTTTTTTTTTCCAGAGCTGCTGATCACCCATAGCTTCCACTGCACTCTGTTGGCACTGTGCAAATAATTGGAATGAAAGATGATGCTAGCAAGGCTGGAAGCTTGTTTGGCTAAAGTGTTAGATTAGGATTTGAGATCTGGCTTCATTTCCCTGTGCTGACATAAGCATTCAGTCAGTCTCTCCGCTCACAGTTGCCCTTCTGTAAAATAGGACCAGTAATATTTGACTGCCTTACAGGTGTGTTGTGGAGATAAATGCACTAATGCTTCTGAAGCACTCACATACTAAGGCAAAGCAGGTATGAAGCAGATCAGATAGAATGCTTGGTCTACTCTAGTTTGGCATGCACATCATGTTGTAACAAAAGAATACAGTTAAGTATACAAATAATACCTGTTTAACACAGTTAATTGAGCAAAAATGTTTAGACTTTAGGTAAACCCTGACCCGAATCACAAGGTATTATCTCCTTTTTATAGAGAGTAAGCAATGTGTTTAATTTTCCTAGCACAGTGTAAGTCAGTGGTTAGTCCTTGGAACAGAACCCAGAATTCTTGATTCTTTCTGTTCTTTGGTAGGAGATGAAACATCTTAGGTGCTCGACCACACTCAGCATTGCAATGGGTAGGTCTGGCTATGACAACCACGGCATCTTACTGTAACTGCAGGGTGTATTAATAAATAATCCAAGTTAGGATTTAGCCAGGTCATCTTCCTACTCTTGTGAATGTCATGGGCTCCTTGAAGACCACAAGTGGCCAGAGCTTTGGTTTGAGGTGTAATTGGAAAAACAGACATTAAACTAATCTTTTGACACGTTCTTGGGGTGTAGGTATGAAATTAACTATAAGCAGCACCACAACATACCTGGTGAATACAAAGTTATATGTTTAAATGGGTCCTTTTCAGTAAGTGGAGAAGTGGTTGGAATTTCATTCTGTCCTCAGTAATACCAACAGTTCATCAGGAGCAGAGGATGTTTTCTAAATGTATTAATGTGAGTGTACGATGAATCTGCATTATAATTTACAAACTGCTACCTTCTAGCTGCACTGTCATTAGTTTTCAGGGCATGAAGAGCAATTGAGGTACTTAATGGAATGTTATGAATGCTCAGTCTTCATCATACGTGAATAAAGAGAGAGCAGTGCTATAAAACACTGAGCTAAGCTTAATAAAACTTTAATAGTCCTTTGCAGTTCTTTATAGCGCCTTCTGTCTGAGGCTCTCAAAGTGCTTAACAGATGCTAACTGAAGTTGTTGGGAGCCAAGGATCATATATAAAACTGGTTTTTACCTGGGGGTGTGTGTGAACAATTGTGTAGAAGGTGAAAATACTTTGACAGCTAGAAGTGAATGGACAGCTTTGCAAAGGGTTCCAACCCTGCATGGTACTGAGTGCCTAAAATTGATATAATTGGGTGCAGAGCAGAAGATTGGGCCCAAAGTCTGGTTTGGGGTTCCCTTAGTATGTACAAAGTCCAGCGCCTTTGTTCTGCATGAAATAGGCGGAAATTGCTTATGATTCTAAGCTCTTTAGAGGCATTAGGGCCAAGTAGTTAAATCTCGGGAATAACAGTCAGCAGAATTGGGTTCTGCTTCTGGTTGTCCTACTAGCTAGCCCCATGACCTTGGGCATGTCACATCACATCGCTACTGCATCCTCCATGGTTATATTTTCACCTCTTTTTGGCTAGAATTGACTTCATTTTCCAAGGCTCCCACTTCGGAGTAGCATTGTATGATTATTTCGATGTTCCAAATGATATCAGTGGACCATTGTGCTGGCCATACGTATAGTAAGGGACAACATCTTCCCATAAGAACTTGCCATCTAAAGTGAGAATGTAAAAAACAGTGTGTTCCCATTTCATAGGGACAGAACTGTGGGACATGGACATTAAAAGACTTTAAATGAGGAGTTTGTGGTAGACTGGAGAATTGAAGTTTAGTTTTGAATGCCAAACTAATGCCATTAGCTGCAAGACCATCTTTCCTCAGACTGGTAAATCAGGGCTTGTCTACACTCACTGGCAGATCGTCAATTTTCAGGAGGTTGATTCCACACACCTGGTAGAGACACACAAAATCAAACTCTGTAAGGTCCGTAGTGGACCCCTGTACTCCTTGCTGTCATGGGAATCAACAGAAGAATTTCTCCTGTCGACCTCCCTCAGGGAGGATGGCCAGGTAAGGTGATTGCAGATAAGTTGATTCTAGCTATGCAATTGCCTTAGCTAGAAATGCATATTTGCACTCAGCTTATCTGCTTAATGTAGACCAACGCTGATGGTTATAAGATACAACACTGTAGTCCTGCACATGAGAATTTGTTGAGGAAATTATTCCAGACTTTCCCTACTGGGAGAGTGTGTGGGCGGGGGGTGGGGGTGGGGAAGAAGGTAGCACATACAATGTTTTATATAAGAAAATGTTTAAATTTTTCTAAGCATGTTAGATATGTCTTCAGCCATGTAAAGTGAAGTCAAGGTCTTCCTAGACACACAGTCTGGTCAGCTACCAAGCCTACAACGTGTACCATGCCATTACAAACAGCTGGGTCCTTGGCTGTTGAGGCACTAGTATGTAATGCAACAGGATTTAACAGTAGGTGAAGATTTCCTTTTCCGAGATATCGTGTTTGATTACAGCTGCAACAAATTTGATAGCTGCAAACACTAAGTGCTTGATTGAAAAGAAACAATTATGTCTAGAAGAACACTGCTTATTTTAAGAAATTAGAAGCGTTTAAATACAGAGAGAAACAGCCTCAAGTAAATGCTACTGTTTTGCTCCTTAATAAATACCCTCCATTTCCTCACGTACAAATATCTCATTCTTTAGTGCTTGTTTGTAGACCCAGACATCTACATTTAGATAATCTACCCCCTTCTTCCCCTATCTCCTTAAAAGTAAATCTGAACTGGGACTCCTGAGTCCCTGTTTGCTGCACTCCAGCAGATGGGGACATTAGCTCCTGCACTGACATAATGCCGTGCATGCTGCCACTTAGGGTGTGCGGGGTGTGCTATTTCGCATCCGTGAGCAACACATTTTGCTGACGTCACTGGGAGCATAGACATGGCGTGGAGTATAGCAAGCTGCAGGTAAAATCTCACTTTGCTGGTAGGGGGAAGAATAGCAATTCAGCTGTCTTGCTCTTTCTTCTTTTAGAAGGTTGATGCTATTTCATTTGCCTGCTGGTGGAATCCCTTGAAGTGATGTAATCTAATCAAAAACAAATGACTTGCAGTGGGAGCCTCTTAGTGCTTTAAATTATTGTTTAGGTTCTGAATAGTTCTTTAATCTGCTGAGTATAAGCCTGGATATAAAACTTTTAAGAACATAAGAAAAGTTATTTATTTGTTCCCTTAATGTAAGAACTAGGGGTCACCAAATGAAATTAATGGGTAGCAGGTTAACAACCGACAAAAAGAAGTTTTTCTTCATGCAGCGCATGGTGGGCCTGTGGAGCTCCTTGCCAGAGGATGTTGTGAAGACCAGGACTTTAACAGGGTTCTAAAAAGAACTAGATAATTCAAGGGGTTGGGTCCATCAATGGCTATTAACCAGGGTGGGTAGGAAAGGTGACGCTAGCCTGTTTGTCCTAGGCTGGAAATGGGTGACAGGAGAGAATTCTGTTCATTCTCTCTGGGGCATCTGGCATTGGCCACTGTCAGAAGACAGGATATTGGGCTAGATGGACCTTTGGTCTGACCCAGCATGGCCATTCGTTATGCACTTTTTCCACAGAAGTCATGATTATGTAGAATTCTACATATTCCTCCTCTTTTCTAAGCTGAAAAGTCCCAGTCTTTTTAATCTCTCTTCATATGGCACCCATTCCAAGCCTGTAATCATTTGGTTGCCCTTTTCTGAACCTTTTCCAATGCCAAGATATCTTTTTTGAGATCAGGCGACCATGTCTGTATGCAGTATTCAAGATGTGGGTGTACCATGGGTTTATGTAGGAGCAATAACATAGTCTGTCTTATTTTTAAATGATTCCCTTTTTAATTGATTTGATGAATTAACCCCTTTTACATGATTCCTAGCATGACTGCTTTTGCACACTGAGTGGATATTTTCAGAGAACTATCCACAGTGACTCCAAGATCTTTCTCTTGAGTAGATATAGCTATGTGCCGTGCCTTTCAGGACTCGCACATTCAGCTCATTCAGATGACTGTTGCTACCTTTCATGAGACTATAGGTAGGTGACGTCATTTCTTTTATTGGACCCGTCTCCTTTAGTGGAAGGGACTAGCTTTCAAACTTCATAGTGCTCTTTCTTATGTATGGAGAAGGTAACCAGTGTTCCCTGCAAGCTGACCACTTGGGCAGCCACCCAGGAGAGATTCAGGTGCCACCCAGCTAATTCGCAGAGCATCCACAGCCACCCATGGCTGGCAGTGTGTTTCTATTGGTGGTGCACCTCTTCATGTGCCTTGGTGCACACAACAACATTTATTCCACCCCGGACTGAAAAAAATTAGAGGGAACACTGGTGTGCAAATGAAATACAAGGTAGGAGAGATTAAGTATAAGGGGTTACACTTGCCATAGGAGACATTTTAAAATGAAATGGACAGTGTAATAGACATTTAAGCTGCAGGTATGTTACAAATGGGAATGGGCCACAAAATCAGGGTCCTTGTTAAGTGCGTGGTTTTGAACGTCCGGCAGATTTGTGGTTAAGTTCCCAGGCTTGCATTTTAAACATACTGTTTAGCCTTCCTTGGAGGACAATGACTGAGAAGTCTGATATGGAGTGGTCACTTTGTGAAAAGTTTTTGCCAGTGCCTGATAGGGTGTTCTATTTTTCTGTGTGGGTTTGTTGAGTGTAGTGATTGTTTGTTTGATTTCACCCACATAGATTGCATAGTGTGATCTTGGGGCACAGGGTGTATTGTAGTAGGCATGTATAGGATCCAGGGATGTTGAAAGGTGCGGGGGGCAGAGAGGGGGAAGATTGATCATTGCCGCAGTGGATATTTGTCTGAAGGTTTGCATCTGTTGCTATGGCAGGTTTCTGGTGAGTTGGTAGATACTGATACTGATACAGTCCCTCTCAGGGGTGTCCTCTTTTTGGTATGGTAACCCTATGCTGGTGGGGATGGGTTCTGGAGAGAGTTTAATGACTGAGTGGTGACAACGGATGTTCCAGTGGAAATCTGGAGGAATCTAAAATGTCTGGCCCTGGAGTGAAAATATCATCAGTGAATCTCAGATCTCTTTTTCAGTGGTTACGCATTGTTTTTCCCAGAAATATTTGATCGAGGGCTCCTGAAGAGGTTGGCATATTGGGGTTGGGGTGGGTGGTGGTGGTAATCATCCTTGTTCCCATGGGGCTGTTCCCCTAGTCTGGACAAATTGTTTTATTCTTAAATGTATATTTGTGATGCGTGGCAGTGAAATGGACATGTCTGGCAATGTGTTTGGGCAGGATTTCTGAGCATTGTCTATCATTGTGTATCCATTTGGGGCAGGCAGCAATGCCCTCACATCATACGTTTCATGCTCTTTTTATTTTAGGGGTTATCATTTCATAATTAACTGCTGTTTTCAACGTGTCTTTAGTGCTAAAAATGGCAAATACTTTTGCATCCCTGCACTGCTCTTTTGTTTACTACACTGCATCTGTGCAATTAGCAAGAGTGGCTACATTACCACCTTTAGGCTGTTGTCTCTTTGCATCTTAGAAGCTAAGCAGGGTCATGCCTGGCTTAGTGCTTGGAAGGGGGATCTCTGAAGGGAATCCCGTGGTGGTGATGGAGGTAGTTTGTAGTGATTAAGTAGATGGCCCAGGGAGTCAGTACTGAACCTGACGATCTGACTTTTTCTTTCCTTTTTCCAACAAAGGAGACTGTGCATAGTACTAGCATGAGGAGCATGGCATTAACTGCCTAGATGTTGCTGCTTTCTTTTAACTGGGGTATGCAGTCCATGCTTCTGGCTACCAGTGGTCATTAAAGAGCCCATAACCTGGTCAACTTCCAGAGTGGGACAATTCCAATTCTCTTCCTCTAAATTTCTTCTGAGTTTACAGCAGATATTGTTTTTCCTCATTCATCTATTATACCATTGAGGTGCTGTTGATTTGTACTATTGAATAGTTTCCATGTTTCATTCCAGAAATGGTTGCATTTTAATGATGGGAGAAGTCATTCTGGCACATGAATGTAGTCCTGGTCCCTAAGTATCCTGCAGTGCCTCTAAATCCCCTTTGGTATTGAATTGTGCTCCTGGATCAAAGTTTTCATTTAAAAAAAGGTTTCTTGTCCTCCTGAGCATACAGAATGATTGATTGTAAAGGAACAGCAAATATGGAAACTGAGACAGTGGTGTCTCAGTGTACTGACACACTGAGATAGTGAGTTTGGACTGATTCCATTGTTACCAAGGGGCATTAAAACTGAAGTCTAAGGCTACATCTACACTACAGCCCCCAGTTCAGTGTTCTGGTTAGGGTACTTTTACACTTACTGGAAGTTCGACGAGGTGGCAGTCGATCTTCCAGGGTTCAATTTAGTGCAGCTACTGAGACCGCACTAAATCAAATCACTAAGGCTCCACCATCAACCCTGATACTCCTCACTGTTGTGGGGAGTAAGGGGTGTCAACGGGAGAGTTTCTTTGACCCCCTCCCCCCCCCGCCATGGGGATGGCAGAAAAAAATTGAGTTTGGATATGTCCACTCCATCTATGCATTTCACATAGCTGGAGTTGCATATCTTGATTCAGTTTTTCCCAGTAGCATAGACCTGGTCTGAGACTGATCCACCTGATTTAGTGCATGTGGTGAAGACCAGCCAAACTGCCCACAGATTCCTCTTCCATCAGCCCCGTTATTCTACCCAGGATGAGAAGAATAAGGGAAGTTGATGGGAGAGTTTCTCGTATTAACCTCTCTCGGTGTAGAGCCTGTAGTAGCTTGCTTTCAGGTACATAAACTCCAGAAGTGTTATTCACGTAGCTGGAGTTACATAACATAAGTAGACAGTCTGCTGTAATGTAAACATAGCTTTAAGATGCTAATGGTAAATGTCACATTAATCAAAATGATCAGCAGTGAATTTATGCACGCACCTTCATCTTGTGCGCTCTTCTCAGCATCTCTGACTGCTTTTTGTTTGCACCAGATGCCAAAATATTCAATAGTCTCCTATGCTGCTGCCAAAACTTCCAGTTTCAACCCTAGCTACTTGTATCACTGTGAGAAATCCACTGCCCTGCTGAAAACATGGGGAGATCATTAATTAAATTTAATTACATATAAAAATGTTAACATGGGGGTTGCTGTGCTCCATTGCTTTATTTTTTTTCTGTTTAATTCATTAAAATCTGTAATTAAATGAATCTGAAAAAATTTCCCATCTGCTACAACAGAGTGCTGCCGAATCAAGGGAACAGAATCTGGCTTGGAATCTAGGTCCAACTTGCAGAAAAATGTGTGGAGTCTTGAGCATCTGAAAAAAAAAAAAAAACATGATGGTGAGGAGGCCACGATTCTGATGGCTCCATGGCAACTGCCAGCCAATGACGACCCATCTTTGGCTAGGGCTGCTGTGATTGATTGATTGTTGACATTCCTTACAAGTGCTGGCTAGTGAGCCCTAAAGGAAAATCACACAAGGACACAGCAACAGCAAGGGGTAAAGTTTGGTCTGGGATTTTTCAACAATTTTTTTTTAATGTGGAAAATGCTGATTTATTGACAGCACAATTTATTATGGAAACGTGTTGGTTTCAAAAAGGAAAAACATTGTCAGGGATAGGATTGATTTTTGGACTGGGGGCTAAGGAGGAGCTGTGTAAGAGTCATCCACCCAAGAAGAGCCAGCTGTTTAGGGCTCTGATCCAAGTTCTGCCACCTGCCCAATTTGTAGTAAGGGTATGAACCTGTCTCCCTCAATCGCAGGTACAGGACCTAACTGAATGCTTGTAAGCTCTGGGCTTGGTTCAGGTACAGAAAGAAAAGTGTTTCCAAAACTGCACTGTATTTTGCAAAATGGCTTCGTGATTTTTTTTCAACTGCTCCTTCATGGGGTTACCAGACCAGCTTCTTCATGCTTTAGATTCTGGTCTGGTGTCGTGTTGAGGAAATAAAATACTGAGGGATGAGAGGTGAAAAATCATACATTAGAAAACAAATGAATGTTGTTTCTCTAGCTGTGGTGCAACATAACATACAGTGAACCTGTACAGATGCCCCTAAAGTTTATTTCACCTCCCGTACGTCTGTTCTCAGTACTGGTGGTTGATTATTTTCTGCTCTTTAGCTTGGTTTTTAACCCATTCATTTCCTTTTAGATGACCCCTTGCTTTGCCCAGAACTTTGATGCTCGGGGTCTGGTTCTCAACTGTCCAGCACTTTGTGGAGTCACTGACACCAGCTCAAAATCAGCATAAACCACAACCATTTGGATGTAGTCATGTTTTATGTTATAATGATTGCAAAAGGCAGAGGAGGATGCATTATCAGCGCCTAGGAAAACACAAGCCTGACATGTTCTTTGAGGCACTGGTAGTGATAACATCTCTTGTATTGATTCTGCCATGGTAACCTGTTTAGAGCATTTGAATCATCTGACGAGACACAAGTGACTGTCCTGTCCTATATCTTTTGTCTTGGTGCTTCTTAATTTCTGCTAGTCCCTAAGCTCTACTGCGGTGGTTTCCAACCTTTTTGGTAACACGGCACGCTTCAAGGAGACAAACACTTCTATGGCACTCCCACTTTCTTCAGCTGAATCCATTGCTCATAAATGTCACATTTACTATGGTTACAGTCTTACTAGAGAGGTTTGCAACATCGTAGTGCATACAACAAGCTAAACAAGGATCAAATGCATTCCTATTTCAGATCCGCCACAGAACACACCATCTTACGCAGGCGCGCACAGGACACATTTTCAAAATCTGCTTCATGCTCTGTTACGGATTGTTGAGTAAATGAGTAACCACTGAAAGCAGCTCCCCTCTCGATCAGCTTGTTGGCCCCAGGATGCAGCATATAAACCATGTCCCGGCTCCTACCCTCCCTCCTTCCCCATTGCCATGGCAGGGAGAGGGGGTGGGCTCCCGGCCAGCTCGTTCAGGCTGGGAAACATTAATTGCAGCTCCTCGTGGTGGGAATGGGTTCCCGCAGGCTCAGCATTTCCCCTCGTGGTGGCTGTGCAAAGAGCCACAGCAAGGGGGAAACTGATGAAATTTCACGGCACACTTGGACAGTTCTCACAGCACACTGGTTGACAAACACTACTCCACTGCACTTCAGTCCATTTCTAATATTGCTATCTAATGAGATCGTATAGGTTTGGGCTGCGTTGGGTTTCAGTGGACCTCCTTCTGGTTTACAAATAACAAGAAGGTTGAGAGATTTAAAACAAAATCAACCAAAATAATTCAATAGGTGGTTATTTGTGAATCAACGTGCCTAATCCTGGGGTCTGAAAACATCATGATGATCGGCACCAGACCCAAAATAAAGAGCAGGTGCCAGAAACCACCAGTAGTTCCTCACTGGCCTTTCTGCCCATTGGGGGCAAAAAAACAAGCTTTGTGAATTGAAGAGGAAATAGAAGAAGCGCGAGAGTTGCCAAAATGTGTCGGTAGGGGGAAGGTTGGTAGAATAATTTGTATAGTGGCGGTTCTGAGAGCTGTTGAGACTCTAATGTAAACCGGGTATATCAAGGGTCAGCAACCCCCCAGCATGGTGCCAAGAATGTCATGTAAGCTGATTTTCATTGGCATGCAAGATGGGAGCTCAGCCCCACCCCACCTCCCCCATGCAGCCAGGAGCTTGCTCAAAGCCAGGCTGCCTGTGGATTAACAAAAGACCAGCTAATGCTGCCAACCACCACCTCGACAGTAAAGCTCTGCATCTTTATATAACAAAGCTATTGTTAGCAGGACAATTAGTGACTTTAAAAAGTATCACTGGCACTTGGACGGTACGTAGAGGTCAAAAAGTCACATTTTGCCACTCTGCCTCAGAAAGGTTGGGTTTGTATAATGTAATCCGCTTGAAGACCAGGTGGTGCAGCAGCACCTCTTGTTCCAGAAACTGAGGGCAGCCGCCATGTCTGAAACAATTTGGTGTGACTGGGGAGTCTGTTTGCAAGTGGAATGAGAACAGTTGGGGTACTGCAGGGTAGGGTTGAGCTAATTAGCAGAGTAATAGGCAGAGAAACACTTTCCTGTCTGTCTTCACATCCTGGTCTTGCCACCAATCTCTCGTTTTCCTGAGAACTAAAGTTTGCTCCAATAATCCAGATGCTTTATTACCGCTCTTTTGACTATTTAAGGGATTTTCTTGGTCTTCCAGGCTTCGTTTTAAGAAATCTGACTGCTTTCTATATGCATCTCTGGTAATTTAAAAATCAGGGTAGGATATTTTTTCTAACATGCCTGCTCTAGTTTAGGGATGTCCCAGGGCCTGTGTTAAACAGGAGGTCAAACTAGATGATCACAGTGGTCCCTTCTGGCTTTATAATCTACAAATATAGGAAGGACAAAAGGTTTAGCTTTAAAATACTTAAAATTCCCCAGCTGAAGAACAATTTTCATCTCTGTCTATGTTGGAATAATTTTAAATTCTCACAATCACCAGTCAAGTCCTAAAGGGTTTGCTAACCAGCTTTTCTCTTAATTTTCAGCTCCCAGCTGTTTCCAAGATTTTCCTGACCTCTTCTACCTTCTATCTTCAGTTCTGCTTTTCTCTAGATGTATTCAGAATGTACTGATGATATTTCTGTTGCCGAAATGCCACACTCAATTCATAGAAATTGACTGTTTCATTTGCATATTGAACACGTGCTGCACAGTTTGAGTGCATATGTTCTGCATGCATTAGTAGCACTTCCTCACTTATGGGTGCCTTGAGGTTGCACTTACACTGGGAATTTATTTCCCCCCTGTTTTGGTATGAGAATGAATGTGCATCAATTCTAAGTTCATAACCTTTGTTCTTAAGGGAAAGACTGAATTTCCAAGACAAACTAGATGAGAACCTGTTGAGTGCCTAGAAGCAGTCAAAAATGAGCTCAGTACATTTAAGACTCCTAATGTATCAGTAGCACCCTCTAATTAACAAATAGCTTTTTCGTGCGAGCAGTATATGCGAGGACTTAACCCTAAAGAACTCTTTCTTAGAAACTTAGACACTTAACAGAGGCGTAGCTGAGTTAGTCTGTATCTTCAAAAACAACAAGAAGTCCAGTGGCACATTGTAGACTAACGGATATTTTGGAGCATAAGCTTTCATGGGCAAAGACCTGTTTCATCATGCATGCCTCAGACGAAGCGGGTCTTTGCCCATGACTTCTTATGCTCCAAAATACCTGTTAATCTATAAGGTGCCACAGGACTTCTTGTTTCTGACACTCAGCGAGAATGTTTGAAATGATTACATTTTCAGGAAGAAGTATTTTAGGGATTCCTTCCTGTTTAGTTCTGTAATTTTAAGGCTCATAGTGTAATTATGCAGTTCATGCTCACAGTGCTACCAGAGGCTTGCAAAGTGAGGCAACTATGCAGCCAAGGAGAAAATATTTTAATTTACTTCTTAGTTATAAAGTAAGAGTATTTGGGTGACATGAAACACAGTGTTACACAATAAGCAGTACAGCAATGAAATGTTGTCAATAATATTGAGTGACAGAATTGCTTTACAGTCTATCAGAAAGAGAAGTCATTGTAAAATTAGGTTGAGAACATATCAATGGATTGATTCTGCTGTCAGTTAATTAACTTAAGTGTTGTTTTCTACCTAACCTCTAAAAATGTAGTTTGGCAACATATTTGCATACCATATGGTCTTGGTTTATCTCATCACTGCTTTTGAAATGTGTCCAGAATATCTCAGCTGTATAGTTCTTACCCTTTCTATCATCAGCTGTTTACAAGATGCAATTTTTATGTAATGTACCATGTGCATATTGGGAATAACAATGATTTTCACAGTCAACTCTGCTGTGCCCTCACATTCATGTTTGGAAGCCTGACAAGAGAAATAGTAACCCATTTGGTTGGTCAAAGCTATTCAGCTGGGCTGCATATCCCAAATTAGCCTTATTTCCTGCTAAATCTTGATATCAGACTATACCATTGGCCAAGTGAAGACTGAGCTGTTGACCCACTCTTGCACTGGAAGGCTAGGAGGACTGTTGTGTGTATTGTAGATGTCAACAAGATAAGTGACTGGTTGAACATCTCACATATTGTAGCTGTCAACAGACATGTGAATAGCTGAATAACATCTGGCATACTAATTGTCAAGTTAAAGATTCAAGAGCTATTGAATCTAATGGCAGAGCAAAATGTGATTCTCTAGTGATTCCCACAAAAACCTATTTTCTGTTACAGAGAGAGATTTTCCTAGCATTTTCACATCACATAGGGCACTGGTTGTGGCATAAAATTGTTTTGCTCAGCATCTGGATGGTAGTACAGCTTCAGCATTTTTACTATAGTATTTTAAAAAATTACTGATGCTATAGATTGTATTCTTGGAAATGCTTAACTGGAAAATGTTACAAATACTGGATTCTCAACATGTATATTTTCCTGTTTCTAATGAGACAATCCAGAAAACAGAGTTGTGGACCTGCATAGAGGGAAATTTATTCTAACAGAAGTTTGCAAGTACTTAAAATAAGTAAAACTTTTTTTAGAAACGTGCAGTATCTGGGGTTGCTTTGCAAACTGTAGTGTACTATATTTCTTCACACCTGGTGAATTCTGCCATCTCACCTACATACATCTGCTCTATGAGCAGCACTGAATATCAAGGTGGGTAGTAAAGGAAGAAAGAAACCCAAGGGATGAAGGTGCGTCAGTCACCAGAAGGAAATGAATGACAAATTTGTAAGACAGCAGTGAGTCATTTGCATCTTGCAGCTGTGGTAAGAACATGTAGGTGCTCTGCAGTTTCATACTTGCAGGTAATGCTTAAAATAAGCTAGACTTTAGCTCTTTTTGCCATTACAAGTTTGTCTCTACTTCAGTGGTTATGAGCTTATAAAGTAAAAATCTGTGGAAGTGGACATTTCAGAGCTCAGGGAAACAACAGTAAATATTTACAGTGTCTGTATTGTCCCACATTGGCATGATTAATGAATAGAGACACTCAACCTGTTACGAAAATGTGCTTTTACAAAAAAATTATTCCTATTGATGTGGGCAGCATTCAGGGGTGTGCACCTACTGATGCACAGAACTGAAGTTCTCTCTTGTAAGAGATAAGGTGCAGTGCTGCTGTAACTAATGAGATCCTCTCTTGCTGGTTACAAGGTCAAGTAGCTTATGTGGATGGAGCTGACTGGGTAGCATTTGCTTAACAAACTGGGGCCTGGTGATTCATATTGGCTGGCTCTGAAGAAGAGTGCTTATGAAGTCCCACTTCAAGCAATCATCCTGTCAAAATTTACGTCTCCCATCTGACCTTTGTGAGCCCTGCTCGGATGAAAGTCATGTATAGAATAACAATACCGGATCTGCTCTTCAGCTGGTGTAAATCAGCGCAGCTCTTTTTACATCAGTGGAGCTCAGTTGTTCCACATCAGCTGAGGAACTGGCCTATTATAGGTTCTTGTTCTTTTTGCATTTGTAGCACTCACTTGTCTTAGTGTGTGACGAGAATAGAACCTCTTCATCAAGTCACAGAATTCTATTATTAACTAAATAAACATCTCTGCCTTAAACAAAACTAGCCATTCGTCTGAAATAGGCTTCTACAGCTGGACACAAAGACTGTGGAGTTCCATGGCAGTCTCTGAAATGGTTTTGGAGCTGGTTTGTTAAGCCTGTTGGAAGATTAGCTTACATCCAGGGACGGTTGCAAATTTGGGAGGGAGGGTGAGGCATTCCCCAGATGTGGGGCTCCAGAGCCAAACCTGCTCCCTGTAACCTTGCAGACAGGCCACTTCCCTTCCGCACCTCTCTAGTGTGGCACACTATAATCTGACAACGTCTGTTGTCCAGCATGATTTGGTTAACCAGTGGTCCACTTGTCATGGGTGTGGCCAAATTTCCCATGGTTCCATAACATTTGTTTACAGCCACCAGTCCTGGCTCTGTGTTCTGTGTTGTTAATTAGGTTGAATTTACCCCTAAATATCTTCTGAGAGCCCAGTTGGCAGTGGAAGTGTTGGTAATGCTGCTAGACAACACTGACCTCCCATGGTTCGGCAAATTCTCTTGTTCGGCGCCAGGCAGTTCCTGAGGGCTCCAGACTAGGGAGGTTCAATCTGTCAGATTAGAAAGGGATGCAGGCCCATCTTAGTACTGTGTTGCTTTGTTGTTAGGGTAGTTGCACAGCTTTACGCATTACATTATTTATTCCTGGGAAGGCAGTGTCGGTTACATCAGAGAGACTGTTGTGACCACTTGAAAAGTCTAGGGACACTGCTCTGTAAGCAATCTGCTTTGCCTCTGAGATCATTGCAAACCAAGTTCCCTGGTATTTAAAGAATGAAGCCACTAAACAAAGTAGTGGAGGCTTTGTGGTTGTGCATAATTGCTCCAGGTTCTGATTTCTATGGGTTTTACTAGCACCCATCACATGTTATCCAAATGGAGGCCATGGAATGTTTTCATTCCTTGAGTATTAGCAACAGCTGAGCTGGGTATAACAGACTCTTATAATGAGAGTATTTTTTTCCAATTATCATTACCAGTTTTCCCCCATGCAGTCCCAGGCAGACACCTTGCTTTCCATTATGACTCTAACTTGGAACAAGTTCCAGGGGACCAGGGGACGAGGAGTCTCCTATTTCTTTTTCTAAGCCTATACAAAAGATTTTTATTACTTAAATGAGCTCCCAGCAAGTCTGGCTTAATACACTGCTAATTGATTTTAAGGCTTGAAAGCAGGGAAGCTAATTAGCATGTGCTGACTCAGCTAGAAAAAGACAGGGTCCTAGAGGACTGAGTCTAAGCTATCTACCTTTTTTAGTGCAACACCAAATGCTGAGAAGCAAGGACTAGGGACTCTTAAATAGATTGTACTGGAGTGTGATTTACATATGCAAATGAAATCAATCCAGTGCAGGACAGCAGGAATAATAATGCCTACGAACCAGTATTAAGCATTTAAACAAATAGCAAGGGATGCTTTCTCATCAGCATTCCATAGATGGTCTACAGTCCTGAAGGTGCACCATGCTGCTTTCATTACAGTCCAGCTGACCTGCTGTTAGTCAGCCCCATATGAAAGGAGAATGCTAGCAGGGAGCACAGAACACGGTGCTTGAGTTTGCCTAAATTTCATGACCCACTCCTCTAGCTGTATTGCTGTTTACATTACCTTAACACCTGGAGACCTTTTCCTATTTTTCATATGGAGAGCTGAGACACACAGTTAAGTGTCTTACCCAAGGTCACACAGCCATCCTGTGGCTGAGCTGGGAGTTGAACCTCTGTGTGGGGAGTTCAGGATTGGATTGGCATGGTGCAGTGCACCTCAGGATTGAGGGGGGATTGATGGAGCTGTGGGTGGGGAAACCAGGGCTAACAAAAAACGATGCTGCAAAATCAGGGTTAACATACCTTGGAAGCGGTGCATGGAGTAAGAGGGAGCTATTGACATCCGTTTCATACTTGATTTTGTACTTGCAATGTGTTGCTTAGACCTGTGTGCAGTGTGCCGTGTGAGCTTTGTGGGAGGGTGCTGCAGTTCAGGACCTCAAAGTCTTTACAAAGCTGTCAAAGGAAATCTTGCAAAGGACCTCCAGTCTCAATGCCTGTCTCTCATCAGTGCTTTTGATACCTCGATTTCTGTCTCTCTCTCCTTTTCTTTCAGGTATAATAGAGAGCCATGTTCTTTTCAAGCGGGGAATCTATTTGCGGAACGTGCAGTCATTAGATGAGTTGGGTTTTTGTTTCAGGACTCATTTCCATAAAAAGTCACCACTAATGAGCTGTGAGAAAATTGCAGCTTCTCTGTCAAGCCGGTTTGGTTAAAAGTCCTGTCCATCTTTCATTACCATTTGATCTTATACATGCACAATGCACTCAAACAGGCACAGCCATGGTGATTGGAAGAGGAAGGTGAGGTAGCTTTGCTGGCATCTCAGATCTTTGAAAAATCCCCCTTGATTCTATGCAGCTGTTACTCTTGTTGTTGTTTCTTTTAATCTCCATATGCTGGGTTCCTGGTTTGTGTCTCATCAGTGGAAGCAAGTGATGAGCATTAGAAACTGCTTTTTTAAAGCCTGTGAAGTTTCTTTTCATGGTTAGAATTGGCTGATTTTTCTTCTAATTAGAGCCAGGGCTGAAATATTTTAGAAAGTCCTCTTATGTTTCTTTATCTCTGAAATTGACAGAGGATGAGAAATAAACGAAGCACTTTGTGGCTGATTGCAAAAATATCCTGGGAGATGAAAATTCTTCCATTGTGGTTGCTGTCCACCTCTTTATAAAGTTAGGGAACTTTGTGTAGTGTTATGGTAGAGGGACTGGCACAGGATGGAGTCAGAATTGGGGTTTGGGAAGTGCAGCCCTTCCAAACAAACATTTCATGAGACATGGAACTTGCTTCCTGATATCTAAATGTACTATCTTCACCCAAGTTCTATCAAACGTGGATATTCTGGGTTATGTTCTTGCTAATGCAAATCAGCATAGCTGTATTGAAGTCAATGGATCTCGGCTGACTTACAACAGTGATGAGACTATGAGGGGGCTAGTGCTTCCCTAGGGGAAAATAGGTTTCACCCCATCTAATCTCTCTCCCATCTGGATGGGGAGGAGCACAGAGAGGAGGGAAGAACCTAGAGGAGCTGCAGCAGCCATTGCAGAGTCCAGTGGTAAACGGGAGCAGGGAGTGGGATCCACGGGGGCCGGAGTGCTTGACATACCAGTTGAAATCAGGCTTGGGAGCAGGGCCCTCGAATGGGACTCCAGAACCCTCCTTCACAGCCTAGAGCTAAGTCAAAAGTGGACTAAGAATAGTTCTCACACAAATGGGGGACTGGGCAAGAAAACAGATGAATTCAGTGTTGATAAATGACAAGTAATGCACATTGGGAAACATAATCCCAACTATACGTACAAAATGGGGGTCCACATTATTTGTTACTGCTCAAGACAGAGACCTGGGAGTCACTGCGTGGTTCTCTGCAAACATCCACTTGGTGCAGCGACAGTCAAAAAAGCTAAGAGGATGGTAGGCACCATTAGGACACGGATATATGGTAAGATAGAAATATCATAGTGTACTATATAAATCCATGGTGTGTCCAGACCTTGAATACTGAAGGTGGTTCTGCTGATCCCATCTCAGATATATACAGGAACTGGGGAGCGTACAGATATGGGCAACAAAAACGATTGTGGGTATGGAACAGCTTCTGTATGAAGAGAGATTTTTAAAAACCTGGGACTGTTCATCTTGGCAAAGAGGCGCATAAAGGGGGATGTGATGGAGGTCTGTAAAATCATTTATGATCTGGAGAAAGTGAATAGGGAAGTGTTATTTATCCACTTCACATAACTTCCTGGCCCCCAGTTCTTGTGTTAAGTGGCAGCAGGTTTAAAATAAATAAAAGGGAGTCCTACTTCAAGCAATGCACAGTCTGCCTGTGGAACATTTTCCAGGGGATGTTTTGAAGGCCAAAAGTTTAACAGAGTTTAGAAAAGAGAGGGAAAGTCCATTAATGGCTGTTAGCCCAGATGGTTAGGGAGGTAACCCCATGCTCTGGGTGTCCCAAATTTTTGGCTACCAGAAGTGGGGAGTGGATGATGGGGTGTGGGTGTGGATCACTTATTAACAGCCTCTTCCATTCATTTCCTTTGAGGCAGCTTTGGCTGCTGTTGGAAGACCGGCTACTAGGCTGGGTAGATCATCGATCTGACCCAGTATAGCTGTACTTACGTTCTTCCTGCTTCCTCGTCTCATGGTGGGGTCTCGGAACCTCTTCTCACTGCCTCCTATCCACCTCATTTCGCCCACTCATTGGGACCTTCAGGCCCCTTGTTTTATCTATGTATTTATATGCAAATCTCTACAGAAATACCTGTGCACTTATTTCTATTTCAGCACTGTAATATTGAGAGAATGTATTAGCTTAAGTGCTGTGAAGTAGATCTGCAGTATTATCCCATTATACAAGTGGGGAAACATAGCACAGAGAAAGTAAAGGTGCAATTTTCAGCTGTACCTGAGTAACTTGGAAATCTAGATGCCATTTTCAGAAGTATCTTAGGAACCTAAGTCCTGTTCACCCTCACTGAAATCCTGGATTATTAAAGCCTAGATCCTCAGAGGCTTTTAGGAGTCTAACTCCAGTTGAATTAGTGAGAGTTCGAGAGATAAGCATGGTTAAGGATCTGGGCATACAGGTGCTTTTAAAAGTTTTTTACCATAAAGGACATTCCCAAATGCACACAGAATGTCACTAGGTAATGACGAGTAAAATGCCTGAGTTCTAGTTTGATGTCTGTCTTTACCACTTGACCCTCCTCCCTGTCCCCTATGGAGAGGTTGAATGACCTCTCTTGGGTTCCCCATTTCTTACCTTCCCCCAATTTTCACATTCTTCCTTCCTTGGCTCCCTTCAGTGCTTTACACTTGACTTTGAATTCTGAGAGGGTATTTTGTTTAATTATGTTTCTATTGTGTTGTAATTGGCTTTGATGTTGCACAGCAGCCTGTGCACCTGGGCAGGAGAGCAAATTCTGTGTCATGATGGTGTTTGTTATTTAGGCCTTTTTGACCTGGACAGAGCCATTGATGCTAGCTCGGTCCCAGAACTCTCTGCACAAATTCACGGGCATGGGAAGTGCTCCTTGCTCCCCCCTCCCCTCAAGCCCAAGTTCAGAGATTGATTTCTATTGATAAATTTAATCCACTGGCTTCTGTGATGGAAAAAAGAACCCTACGGGTGTGTTGACACTGCAGTTAAACACCTGGGGCTGGCTCAGGTAAACTGAGTCAGTCTGCCTGGGTTCAAGCAGCGGATCTGTGAAATTAGTGGGAGGGTCATAGATCTCAAGCCCAAACGTCTACACTGCAGTGTTTAACCCCGCAGCACCATAAGACCAAATCTGCTGCTGTGCTGTGGCTTTTTGACTCCAGTGCACGCATATTCTTAGGGTCAACATCCTCAGCTGGGCAAATCTGTGTAGCTCTGGCTGAAATGGGGTGACTGTGCTCTTCGCAACAGAGGATCTGACTCTGCTAGTGGGAGAATGAAGACAATGTAATTATGAGCAGTTGCCCAGGTTTTTTTATGGCAGCTTGAAAATTGGCTCCTAAAGTCAGATTCAGGCACCTGAAGAGTCCTGCCTGCCTTATTTTTTCAGAGCTGCTGAGCTCCTGAACAGTCTCAGACTTTCAAGGACATTATTAGGTGCCCACAGCTTCTGAAAATCCAGGTGCATATTTGTGTGCCCAACTATAGATCCAAGAGTCCACTCTAGGCTCCATCCAGCCTCTCTGGTGAGGAGATGATACGTGAGTGATTGTGTGTCCAGTGCATGTATTCAGGCTGGGTGATGAAGGGGAAGAGGGGCGACTGCATGGGGGCCCAGTGTTTCAAAGCAGCCTGAGCTCCCAGCTGCTGCTGCTACCACAGTAGCAGCACCGGCAGCTAGGAGATCCATGCCCCTTTGAAGCATCCTAGGAGTGCCTCTCTTCACAACTTGTAAGGGCTGGGGAAGGGGTCCATGCTGTGGTCCAGGCCTTCTGTCCAAGGCTTTGCCCCTTTTGGGGGGCCTGGAGCCAGGCTCCTACACACCTTGGACCCCGGCCCACAGTGGCTATGGGCCCTCTTGCATGTGGTTGAGGGGGGTTGCCCACTCCCTGGCTGGAATGCTGGGTGAGTGGAGTGGGGTAAGTCTGCATGCTCTGCTCCCTTCATGGGCAGGTGGACCAGGCTTTGCAGCTTGCAGCAAAGCCAGGCAACTTTAGAAGATTGTGCGACTTTAAACAAGTAGGTTCTCTAATATCTCAGCAACCAAGTAATGAAACAATGTTCACCTGGACAACTTCAGGTGACGGGTTACTGCAATGCAGAAGGGGATAGCTTGGAGCGATAGGTGTCATGGGCAGCAGGTGAAGGCCCAGTTGAAGAAGGCAAGCCTCACCCTGGCCATGAGGCTCCACCCCTTCAGCAATCTTCTCCCACCCCCATGGAGTCAAGCCCCACCCAACCCCAGCCTGATCCTTCCTGGCCCCTGGAGTGCTGGACTTTCATGCCACTGTCCCAGCCTTCCCTGGCCGCCTGGAAGTGTAGGCAGCTTTGGAAAGGTGATGCCTTCCCTGCCCTACATTACCCACCATCCTTGATGGGTGTTCTTAAGTAGCCTGCCCTGACGTTGGGCTTCTATCACTAACCAAAATAAGTGGGAAATTCCTGCTAGTCTGCAGGGAGACTGATCCAATGGCTGCTTGCAACTGTGAATAATGAAGGGATGAACCTCTCCCATGAAATCCGCTGACCCAAGCTGATTGGATCTAAGCCCCCGTGAGGCATCTTGTCTCAATCCGCTCCAATCTGCCTGGCCTGTGGATGGTAATTTGTTTCCCTCCTCCTCACCCCATGGCATTTCTTTCCTGTTTTGAGATTAAAATGTCATCTGTCCAAGTAAAACCTAACTTATAAAGTAGTAAATGATTCCAAAGCAGTTTGCTGGAACTTATCTTACAAGGAGAAGTCACAACTCTGATTTCCTTTGGGTGTACATGTGCTCAAGGGAGAGACACCCTTTGCTTTATTTGAGCTTGTGGTGCTTACTGGGGTCTTTGAATGAGCAGCAGGAGTAGAAATCCTCCAGCAATTAATTGAGACTCTGCAGAAAGGAGAATGTAAGGGGTCATGGAGACAGAAGTGCTCTGCCATCCCTTAGTACCAGGGCCAAGCTTAGGATTTATAGGGTTCTGTGCAGTACTGGGCTATTGCTATGCTCACCCCTAGTTCTGGCAGCTTGCAGCAAATGACCAGTCTTGAAAATGCAAAATGATTGTTCATTTGCAAATTCACAGAGCTTATTTGCATATTCACAGAAGAAAACAAGCCGTGACGGTGTGGTTCTGCCAGTAAAAACCCACTTTAGTGGCAGCCCCTTATCCTTGGAAACTGGCTCTTGTGTCCCTGTGCTTGATGGCAGCGGGGCGGGGAGAGGGATGACTTTTTAGAGATGTGATTTTTGTAATCTTTAGCAACACACTAATAAAATATTTTTAAAACAAATGTTAAAGCAAAGTTCAGTAAACTAACACAATAGGATCAGAAACTGGCAGTATAGACCTGGGGTTGGCAAATGCTTATTCAATGGCTTTATTACCACTTGAATGGCTCTTTCATGGGTTGGCTGTTCTGCTGATAGGTCTGGCATTTTTTTCACTTGTAAGTTAACTAGATCCTGTCTGGAGGAAGCAGAGCCACAGAAGAGGGGTAGGAAGAGTTAGGTGGGTGGACATTGACACCCAGTGGTGCCCCACATTTTTAATTGCTCTATGCAGTCGTGTATTCAGCATATGGATAATAACAACTCTGCTTGCATGCTCCATCCAGAAAGAGCGGGTCTGTGTAGGAGGAGATGGGCTTGGGTTGAAGGACAGGACTTTAGCATCAGGGAGTGTATGATTATGTGTCAGCTCTGCCATGTATTTCCTGTGTGACCTTGAGTGGGTCACTTCCTCTGCTCCTCATCTGTAAAATAGGAATAATACTTCCGTGCTTTCATCTTTTATCTTCCTTGTCTAAATAGATTGTGAGTTCTCTAGGCAGGGGCAGTCTCTTATTTTGTACTATGCCTAGCTCCAGAGGGTGGTGATCTTTGCTGAGGCTGGCAGATGCTACTGGAATGAAAAGAATCAATGAGAATATTGCTGCAGGAGCCTTGGAAAACTTGCCAGCCACTGCCTGCTTTGTAGATAAATTGCGGGTTTCACAAGGACCCTCTGTCCAGTACTTTTCGTCCAGACTTAACTTGACATGCCCGTGTTTGAAAGAGGAAAGCTGTTCTGTTGGACGACCTCAGACACTGATTTGGAGGATAATTTCCTTTTGATGAGGTAAAACATTGAGATGGTCTATGGTAAGGGACGTCAGCTGGGGTCCGTAGCTCATGCCCGTCTGCAAGCTGAAAAAAATATTGAAAACTATATTCCTCCTCAGCCAAAAAAGCCTGTTGTTGTCTGGAAAAGGGTAGGTGTTTGGGGGTTTAAAAGCATTTCAGGCGGTCCCTCTAATATTTTCAGTTCGTGGGCAGAATAAATTTTATGTGCACCAAGGCATGTGCAGATGTGCACCACCCATAGAAGCATTTGTTGCTCATTGTTGGTGGCTGTGGGCGCTCTGCTAATCAGCTGAGTGGCACCCAAATCTCTTCTGAGCAGCTGCCCAAGCACTCAGCTTACAGGAAGCACTGCTCCTCACCCCCTTCCACACTGCAGGGTGCATGTTCTTTGGACAGAGCATGTGTGTAGCACAAACAACTGCATTCTGGGAGCCAGAGAACCAGAAAGTGAGTCTGTGTCCTTATCTCTAAGTCCTGGGTGCTCACTGCCCGGAGAGGGGATGTGGGGTGGGTGGGGGAGGTAGCCTTGACTGATAGTTTGCTGAGCCTGAGATGGGGATACAGAAAGAGTATTGATTTTTAAGAGTCACAGGGAAGCTGCTTCCTCCGTCTCACTGGGGTATTCCTTAACGAGAGAAAAATCCCAAGAGAAATGCAGCGGAAATCACTGCAGAGAAGCAATGGGGAACTGGAAGGAAGAAAGGTTTGCAGGTTGAGAAACTGACTTTAAAACTTTAATATGTGATATAAACAATGTTTTGTTTCGTTTTTTTCTTGCCAGTACTTGCTCGTACCGGCAACTTGGCAGCCCAGCCATGGGATTGGCCGAGAGGTGGGGGCTGGGAGCTCTCTGAGTATCGGCTCTTCTTTTTTATTTCTTTTAAACAAAAAAAAAAGCACTGGATATAAGTAGTGGTGGGTAGTGTATCCTCTAAGCTGAGCGCTTGGTGGGGCCGCCCAGGAGAGATTCAGGTGACATCCAGCTGTTTACATTAGAAGGTCTACATCAGAAGTGTGAAAAGGTCTCGGTGTACATTAGACTATGCAATTAGCGCATTACGTATTAGACGTGAAATGAGAGTGGGACTGCTCCTATATGCAGTATACCTTTCCTTTGAGGTTTTGATCACCTCAAGTGGAATGAAAGCATCTTAATTTAAATTAAATGACTGTCTAATTAACTTTATCTCCACTTCCAGAAGTGAGTTCACATGCTACGTGCTCATCTGCATGTCTCTGATTACTGCATGTCCTTACCTTGATTAATATTTGGAGGAAGAATGCGCTATGATTAGGTGTTAGCAATTTAAAATATTGGGCTCCACTTCCCTGCCCATACTACCAAAAAATGACCCTCCACACGTCCAATGTTCAACTTACACCAGTAACTGTAAAATCAAAGCACATGAGACTCTTCCCATTGAGAGCTGTTTGTGGCTGAAAAATACATTGGCAGTGATCACTTCACATGGTGGCATTGGCTACCTTGGAACTGGAAGGACCCTCAAGGGGTCAATTCCAGTTGCATGCATTTATGGTAGGACCAAGCACCTTCTAGATTATCCCCGACAGGTGTTTGTCCAACATGCTCTTAAATATCTCCAATGATGGAGATTCCACAGCCTCCCTAGGCATTTTATTCCAGTTCTTAACCACCTTGACAGCGAGGAAGTTTTTCCTGATGTCCATCCTAAACTTCTCTTGCTGTAATATAAGCCCATTGCTTCTTGCCCATTTTTCTCCCTCCCCTTTGTAACAGTCTTTTTGGTAATTGAAAGCTGTTGTCAAGTCTCCGTCAGACTTCTCTTTCAGACTAAACAAACCCAATTCTTTCAATCTTCCCTCCTACGTTATGTTTTCTAGACCTTCAGTTGTTTGTGTTGCTCTTCTCTAGACCTTCTCCAGTTTGTCCACATCTTTCCTGAACCGTGGCACTGAGAACTAGGCACAATACCCAGTTGAAGCCTAATTAGTGCTGAGTGGATCGGAAAAACTGCCTCTTATGTCTTGCTTATGACACTACTAATAATACACCCCAGAATGATGTTTGCTTTATTTTGCAGTGGTCTCACGCAGTTGATTCATGTTTACCTTGTGGTCTGCTCTGCTTCTGAGATCCCTTTCTGCAGTACTCCTTGCTAGAGACTCTGGCAATTCATCCTTGGCAAACTGAGCAGAGGTGAAGGGAAAATGAAGTGATGGTCCTGCCTGCAATCCAAGTTAAGGGAACAGAGCTGTACAAAGTCACTCCACAAGCTACGTGGCACTTAATCTTTCTGAGGACCAGGTGGGGTGGCTGCCCCAGCACCTGAACTTTTGGGGGCCCCACAGCAACCCCACCACCTGCCTTACGGTTGGGGTAGGATTACCTGGAGCAGGGGGTCAGAACAAGTGGCAGCAGCAGCAACCAGAGGAGATCACTTCCCCGTGGCCTCTTCCCCTCCAAGCACCCGTCAGGCGGCGGAGCTCAGGGTGGTGAGCTGGGGAGGAGGGAGGCTGCTACTCTCTGCTGCTACTACCTTGCCACAGGTAGTCCCCAGCCAGGCTGGCCTGGGAGGGGGTCAGGGTGAGGGCTGAGTGTGGGGGGGGGGGGGGTGCTGGACTTGTAGTGTGGGGGTGGGTGCCCCCCTCCAGACTGCCCTGCCACCCCGACAGCCCTGTCTTTCCCATTCAGTGGGACTGAATGTTGTCAGTGGTCTCTCACATGGAGACAGAATGGGCACCCATGGAAGCAGGCAGGGCAGATGTTTTGGGATGTTGCCCTTTGGTTACTGCTAGTTCTCTGAATGCACTTAGTGACATATAAAGGATCCAAGCTCTGCACTTTCTGTTGTGGGATGGCTGAAATCCTGCTTCCGTGCACACATCCAGTGCAAGCCTGTGCCCTCTTTATTCCTGCAAAATAGGACTAAGAAGTGCCTGGGCTTTGTGCTTACCGTCTGCCCAGGAGTGAATGTAGTTCTCCACCAAATCGGTGGGAGTTGCAGGTATCCCTTGGGAGCCGGGTCCCTCTGTCTCGACTATTGTAATCTCCCTGGTTAAATTTGGCTCACAGGTGGTGCCGGACAGCCTTTCAGTGCTGGCTAGACATGGAGCTGTTGGGCTTTTAGTGCAAGTGACAGCGAAGAGCCAGTGGAACAGAGCGACAGCCTGCAGCACCTGGCTGTGCTCAGCCTGACATTCTGCTTGGCCGGCTGTCATCGTCTGCAATGAAACATTGCAGTTGGTTTTGCTAATCTCAACTTCTGTACTGCTGGCATTTTCTGTTGCATCCCTACCATATGCTGAGTGGCTAATTAGTACTTCCCACCCTATTCTAATGAGTTAAATCAATTGCTCCTCACAGCCTTACATCCAGTTCCACTCACAGAGTGAAAGTATGGCTCTGGTCTAAATATAGATGCTGCAGCTGGTGAGTAGTGTAGATTGGAGAAATAGTTCTCAAAAATAGTTATCAATGTTTGTCATCTACCAAATCCTCTGGCAAACAGAAGCAACATTTAAATTGGTTTTGTTTTTTGTTTGCTTGTTTTTTTTTAAAGTTCCAAACAAGTCTAAAAAAAGGTCTTTATAATTCAGAAGTCAGCTTTCCAAAAGAGCCCGGGGAGGGAGGGGACAAAAAAAATGAAACCAGTTTCTGATCTTTGTTGACCTCTGCAAGCAAATTAAGAAAGCTTAACAGGATCTGTGTATTCTGCATGAAGTTGCACAGATCACTGACTGACTGCTCCAGTTTTTGTAAATAAACACTGCTACTACTGCTAGCACCTCGCTTTTTTTGTTTGTTTGTTTGTTTGATTAGTCAGTTGTTGTTTTCTCCCCAGTGACAGCAAGAGACGTAGATAGAAATGTTGGAAGAGCTTAACGCCTCAGGTGACCTTTCACACTAGGAAGGAGGATGTAGAAAAGTGTCAGTGTATAAAAATGGAGCAATAGAGATAACGCTCTTGCCGTTTTACCTCCAGACACAACAGTGTGTAATCAGAATGATCAATGCAAGCTGGTGGCAAAAAGGAGTCATGATTTTTCCCTTTTTAACTGCATTTCATCTCTACATCTCTCATTCTTAAAAAACAAAACAAAACAAAACAATTTGCACTTTCCATGTGGTTATGTGCTTTGAGACTCTCCATAATGCAGACAGCCATGTACAAACCAGGCAGTGCCTGTCTCAATGCTGAATTGCAGAGCAGTTTGCCATATACAGCTGCATTTTCAGCTTGATGCGAGCAGCTACAAAAACAGTTGAACATTAATAATCTCTTCACATATCAGTGGCTCACACACCAAATGATGCTCCCGTGCATTTGCTTTGTCTAAAATATCTACATTGGCCATTTTCAGATATTAGAGCTGCATCTTCACAGGCATAGATGCTTTTGCATATTCCAGAAAAATAATGAATAATCAAAGAGGGAGGCTGAAGCTTTGTGAAATGAAGTAGTTTTAAACTGCTAAAAGAAAAGTCATTACACATGCAAACATCTCTGTCGCATGTAAGCGCACACATACACACTGATGTATGCCCAACAAAATTGTGACTCTAAGGAAGATGCTGTGATCCAGCAAGGCTGGAACTTTCAAAACCATGTAAGTCATTTAAATCTCATTAAAAGTCAATGAGACTTGTCAGTCATTGTTGAAAATCCCATCCTAATAAGGAATGCGTTACGTGAACTTTGGGGCAATTTAAAGCGTGATCCTGCAGAATCACTGAACTTTTGTTGTGTGTGGGAATAAAGGACCTGGTGAGCCTGTGAAGAACTTGGTCCCCAGGACCTATACATCGCATTAACCCTTTGAGGATGGATCTACAAAGTGACAGCAATTTAAATTCAAGATAGGACTTAACATTGATTTAAATAACATGGGTGTAATCCTCAGGTGTGGCCACCCATGAACCAGGTTTAAATGTCAAAACAAAAAAGCAGTCCAGTAGCACTTTAAAGACTAAGAAAATAATTTATTAGGTGATGAGCTTTCGTGGGACAGACCCACTAGTATATAGACTAGTGCGGGTATCTCTCTGTTACTATTCAGGTTTAAATGGTTTTGAACTGGTTTATCTTGTGCTTGTAAACATCATTCAGAACACAAGTTGGTATACCCAGGCTGAAACCAATGTAGGCGAACACAAAGAGAAGTCTGCACTGTTTTTGAACAGATCTGTGTTAAACTGTTAACTTGTGTGTTGGCCAATCCAAAGAGAAATCATTTATAAAACCTTTGTTTGGTGCTTTCTGTTCTGTTGTGATGAAGATCACCAGTGCTGTTTCTTAAAGACACTATTTATGGTGGACTTTTCATAACCTGTATCAGCACTGACCTAACTCTGCACCAATGGAAACCAACAGTAAAACTGCCAGCGTCCATGGGAGATGCTGGCGTGGAGTGCAAGAATAGCTATCTTACATAGCCAGAGGAGTTCCAGTAATACCACATCCTCCCACAACCTCTCTACAACTGGTATGTTGGGATTGGTGGTGCACATATGTTCATTCCTTGGTGCATATAACATTTACTCTGCACATGGATGGAAAAAATTAGAGGCAACGCTGGTAAGCAGGTGTTGATTTCAAGCTTCTTTTGCTCTTCAGTTTGACTAAGTAACCATGTTAATGTGTTGTGTGTGGAAGAATCCCTTTAAAGGAATAAGACAAGGAGCTGAGAGCCAAAAGACATGCATTGCAGTGTCAGCCTTTTCCTGGACTTACTGCATTGCTTTGGGTCAGTTGTGATTTGTGTTCCCTCAATTTTTTTCCATCCCTGTGCAGAATAAATTTTCTTATGTGCACTGAAGCATGTGGAGATGTGCACCACCAGTAGAAATACATGCTGCCTGCTGTGATTAGCTCTTGGCTAATCAACTGGGCAGCACTTTAATCTCTCCTGGGCAGCAGCCCAAGTGCTCAGCTTACAGGGAACACTGGTGGTGATCTTTCTGCAACTCTGGGAGAAGGAAATTACTACTTATTTTTCCCTGGTTTGACCTCTCATCCTATAACACATTTGATAAGAAAGGTGGAAAAATTACTTGGGGGAAAAAAGTCAACAGTATTTCATTTTTTTAAGCCACTGTTTCCATGGTGAAAAATACTGTAAAATTTTTTGATTGTGTAACCTGTTTTTTTCAGTAACATTCTTCTCTACATTGGCTATATTTTATGCCTCAGTTTTTCTATCAATGCTGCATTTTTGAGTGAAGTATAATTAATTACTTCATTATTAGTCATTCTGGGCCAGAGATCAGTGCCTGTTAAAATCATCAGTTATTCCTGTTGATTTAAATAGACATTGTATTAAATGCTAAAAAAAGACGCGCAGGCATCCATTCACAAAACTTTTGAAATTAAACCTTTAAATGAACTCAGGGAGCCTTTTTTGAGTGTTTAAATACTACAAGAAACCAGGTATGCCCAAAGATAAAGGGGAGAAATGTCCAAGTTAGATACACAAACACATCTTCATGTATCC
Source organism: Carettochelys insculpta (assembly GCF_033958435.1). NCBI lineage: Eukaryota > Metazoa > Chordata > Testudines > Carettochelyidae > Carettochelys > Carettochelys insculpta. The sequence continues at coordinate 4,463,895 of NC_134160.1, forward strand.
AAACTCTTTACTTTAAACAATATATGGAGATACACATCTCATAGAACTAGAAGGGATATCAGGAGGTCATCAAATCCAGTCCTGCCCTCTTGGCAGGACCAAGCACCATCCCCACCCCCTTTTGTTTTCCTCCTATTTGCCCCAGATCCCTAAATGGCCCCCTCAAGGGTTGTGCTCATAACCCTGGGTCTAGCAGGCCACTGCTTAAACCACTGAGCTACTGTCAAGACAGCTAGCAATCCAGTTAGCTGCATGTGAAGGTGACACATGTAAAGAGGACATATTTGTCTTGGGTGCTCTGCACAAATGGCTAGACACTTGTTTAAACTGGTGAAGCTCTGATTTCAACTGAGCTATGGAAATTTACATCAGTGTAGGATCTTGCTTAGTGTTTTAATATATGCACCAAAGGATAGGAGTTACAGTAAACTTTGTTTTAACTGGTATTCAAATAACCGGCCCTCTCAATTAACTGGCATTCTATCCCATGTGTGAGTTTCTGGCAGTTCCTCTGCTCTCCTGCCCAGCGTCTGCTGCCCCGAGCAGCTCAACATGCAGCGTGATGCCCTGGCCAGGGAGGAGCGTGGCGCGGCCATGTGCAAATGGCCCAGAGTGGCTCCCCATGTGGCACCCCGCCCAGAGCAGCTTGTGGCATGGCCACGTGCGAGCTGGCCAGAGTGGCTCACTGTGTGCTGTGGTGCTCTGCCCAGAGAGGTGTGTGGCACGGCCATACGCGAGCCAGCCAGAGCGGCTCCCAGTGTGGCATGCTCTCTCTTCCAGAGCAGCTCATGGTGTGGAAATGTGCAAGCTGCCAACATAAATCCCTGTTCAGCTCCCCACCCAGAGCACATTGGAATATCAAGCAAACTGCCAGTCCTAGGGCTGCTGCGTATGAAAGAGTTTACTGTACTTTAGTTTGTGTGTGTATGTATATGACATCTTATATGCAATATGTAGCATGTAGGTTCCTTATATAACATGTATGTTTTAGTTGGTTTTTAAGCTATCCCAGGGCATGTGCCTGCTGGAATTCATTATATGCTGTCTGATGTTTGTTTTAAATGCCCACTAAAATGTCTATGGTGTGTGAATAAAAGGAAGTAACTTAATTTTCATTGGGTGGAAGTTGCAGCTGTTTTTCGATGTTTTGCTTCCCTTTCCCCATCTGTAATATGTAGAGAACACAACCTGCTTCTCTGGGGGAGCTGTGAAGGTAGGCAAAGCACTCTGGGAGCTTCAGCTGGAAGGTGCCATAAACAGTCAGATGTTTTAAAATCATTGGTTAAACATTAATTATTTCGGCACCACGGTGAAAAGTTAAGTGCTGCTGCTTGAACAGGTGCTGTGCTGGGATCCATGAAAATGTAGTCACTAACTTGTCTGCCTTCAGTAGGGTTATGCTTTGCAGAACAGAGAATAAGAGTGGCCACACTGGCTCAGACAAAAGGTCCATCTAGCCCGTGACCCTGTCAACCAACGGTGGCCAATGTCAGGTGCCCCAGAGGGAATAAACAGAACAGGTCACTACCAAGTGATTCCTCCTCTGTCACCCATTCCCAGCTTCTGGCAGACAGAAGCTAGGAACACCATTCTTACTCATCCTGGCTAATAGTCATTTATTGACCTATCCTCCATGAATTTATCTAGCTTATTTTGAAACCTGTCAACATCCTGGTCTTCACAATCTCTTCTGGCAAGGAGTTCCACTGGTTGTGGGTTGTGCAAAGAAATATTTCTTTTTATTTATTTTAAACCTGCTACCTATTAATTTCATTTGGTTACTCCTAGTTCTTGTATTGTGGGAACAAGTAAATAACTTTTCCTCCTTGCTTTTCCCATGCCATTCATGATTTTATAGACCTCTATCATATCCCCCCTTAGTCTCCTCTTTTCTAAGCTGAAAAGTCCAAACCTTTTTAATCTCTCCTTGTATGGCAGCCATTCCAAACACCTAATCATTTTTGATGCCCCTTTCTGAACTTAATAGCTAGGTGTGCCCTCCCTGAGTTTTGACTTTGATTTAGGTGACCTAGAAAAATGTGGCAGTTAAGTGTCACTTGTGAAAGTCAAGCTTCGAAGCCTAGGTGTGGCTTAGATAAGGCTCTTAGAATACTTGGTTTGTGAGCTGAACCTTGCAGGTGTTTCAGAGAATTTGTGCAGAGGGTCGTTTGCCATTTTTTGAGATGGGGAAATATTTTAGCCCTGATTTGCCAGCTGAGCCCTTAAAACTAGAGGTTGATTTGAATGAGTTTGAGGATGGAGAATAATATGTCACAGACTCCTGCTCTGGTTCATTTTCCACACTTTTATGCTCAGAATTAGACACCGCGAGTCCTTGAAAATTTTACAGTAAATATGTAAGCTTGGAATCATTTTTCCATGGCTTATATGGTGCTGGGATAATAACAACTTGCTTCTAACCTTGTTGAGTGGTTTCTTTTACATGTCTTTTCTGTAGTTCTTGAGGCATGAACACTAAAAAACCTGGGTGTGAAAAATAGCCACTTAGCTTTGTTGGTGCTCATTTTTCCTGTAGCTGTCCAATTATCAAATTGTCACGTATTTTGTATGTTACATCTTTAATTATGTGTTTATCATATTTAGTGACATCTGAAGGTAGAAAAGATAACACTGTACTTAATGCTTTTGATGTTTAAATATGGGTCTGATCTGAAACATCAAGAATCAGAGAATCACAGGGCTGGAAGGGACCTCAGTAGGTCATCTAGTCCAGCCCCCTGCTTCAAGCAGGATCAACCCCTACTAAATCATCCCAGCCAGGACATTGTCCAGCTGGGACTTAAAAACCTCAAAGGGTGGAGAACCCACCACCTCTCTAGGCAACGCATTCCAATGCTTCACCACCTGCCTGGTGAAGTAGTTTTTCCTAATATCTAACCTACACCTTTCCCTCTTCAACTTCTGACCATCACTCCTTGTTCTGCCATCTGACACCACTGAGAACAGTTTCTCACCCTCCTTTTTAGAGCTCCCCTTCAGGAAGTTGAAGGCTGCTATTAAATCACCTCTAAGTCTTCTCTTCTGTAAACTAAACAAGTGCAAATGCCTCAGCCTATCCTCATAGGTCTTGTGCTCCGGCCCCTTAATCATTTTTGTTGCCCTTCGCTGAACCTGCTCCAGCAAATCCACATCCTTTTTATACTGGGGGGCCCAAAACTGGACACAATATTCCAGATGTGGCCTCACCAGTGCTGAATAAAGAGGAATAACTACTTCTCTAGATCTGAAGAGGGACTACCATCAAGGGAAGATCTATTTCTTGCCCAAAAACTCAAAGGGCTTCATTATCCCACTGCCCTGCACTTGGTGCACATGTTTACACCTGTGCAGAATGTGGGTAAAATGCCACTATTCTGAGAGGGTAACACATTCCACGCTTGCTGTGTTGGTGAAAGTCACTCTCCAAGGTGCAGCCATATGGAAAATGGGGCCCAAACAAATCTAGAGGAAAAAAAAATATTGTCAAGGTTATGGTTGTCACCACATTATTATTATTTTTTTTAAAGCAAGAAAGGTGCTCTGAAAATTTGTAAGTGGTTGGTTTGTTGCAGAGAAGCCTAGAGTCTGATGTATGGAACCTCAGCCACCCACATCAAGCTGAGTTAGAAGTTTCTCAGGTTTTAGAAGAAGGAACTGAATTATTGAGTGTGTGGCTTGCTTGGTGCGATGGAAGATATGGCAGAAATGATGGTTCCAGTTAGAATGTCTCATGAGTAGGGGTTTTGGTTATTATAAGTTGATATTCTCATTGTGTGTGCTGCAGTAGCACCTAAAAACCCTACCTGTGATCAGTGGCATGTTGTGCTAGCACAGAGTGAGAGGTGTTCTTTGCCCTGGAGTTGTTACAAGCTAAGTAGGGAAGACAGCGGGTGTTATTTCCATTTATAGATGGGAAACTGAGGCACGAGGACATTAAGACGCAAACTTTAAGGTATTTAGGCATTGCCACGCTCTGTGCTTCCATGCTTAACTGGTTTAGGAGCCTAAATGTATCTTTTTTCCCCCAAAGATTTAGAATCATTACTAGGTTTACATAATTCTTGAGTTTGTGTCCTATAAGTAATGAGGCTGCAGGAAGGATGTAACTGGGGTGACGTAACTTCCTTTTTAACAACCAGAATTCCTGGGCCAGCCAGCCTTGCTCAGTCATCTGATCTCACCTGGAAACAGGTCAAGTGAGGAACATGAGAAGCTAGTGGAGCACAGCTGGGAGTGACAGGAAATACACTCCTGCAGTAGTAAGGTTACTCAAGGGGCAGGGCAGTTGGGACTGGATGTGTTTAATGTTTTCTTGGCACTGAGAGAGGCAAAGGGGTCAGACACTGGGGAGCTGTAGCCCAACGTGAGCAGAGGAACTGTTTGGATGGTTTGCCTCAGTTACTGGTGGTCATTGTTGTCCCAGGTCATGATGTTCAAGAATGGATGTGAGAGCCAAGGTGTCAGGTATGAAGAGCATCACTTTCTATACATTTCCTTCGCAGGCGTGGGCAGGTGTCAAAGCCTGCCTTGTATGCAACTTGCAGAATGGGTGTATCTTGGTCCCACCTCTTTAGTGAAGATCATTTCTCCCTAAAAATAAGTCCCTGGCTACTAGGGTGCTGGCAAGGATGTTCCAACCTTGGTGTTTCAGGAGGGTTTTGTATTTCACAGATTAACTGTCCTCCAAAGGAAAGCCTGAAAAGATTCTGCGCATGGCATTATCCTTTCGTGGCTAGACTGATGGGCTGGCAGCTTGCCGGGGTTGAGTTTGGTGGATCAGCATTGTGTGGGGTGGTACGGAAATGGTGTAAGGCAAAGAGGTGGTTGGGAAGAAAACAGATGGAGTGGTGTAGACAGGTTGCCATTGGCTGGAGGCAGGAGATGAAGGTTCAAGGGACTTGTAAGAGAGCCCAGGAGAATGTTTGGTGCTACAGCCTGCAAAGTGGAGATTGTGACTGATCTAGAAAGGCTAAGTCCTACTAACTGAAAGAGTAATGAAATGCACCTCCAAAGTCTGTCCACACTGGCAGTTGAGCAGTAAAGTGCTTAAACCCCTCCCAAGGTCTAAAGTTTTGCTGCAGCAAGTACTAATGTAAACTGTGCAAAGCAAACACCCCTTGTAGGGGGTGGAAGTTTTTTGTTGGCAGAAGGGCTGACAGTGTTTCACACTGTCTCATTTTTAGCTACGTAGCTGTGATGCTAAAAGCTGTGTAGTGTAGACATGCCCTCAGTTGGGCATGATGCTCTCCTGAGGCTTTACAACCAAAGGAGAGAAGAAAACAACATCTGGTCTAAAAACCAAACGAAGCAACCCTCCCTGACATCAGTTGTTTAACAGCCTCATTCGTTCCTTAACACAAAGCTTTGCCTTGAGAGATGGCAAAGGCATTTTTCAATGTGTTTTAATGCCAAAAAGATTGAATAAAATCAGATACACACACGCACTTGTGCATGCAGCCTCTCTTAAACAGCAATACATATAATGTGCACTCCAGCAAAGTGGTTGATGCACACAGTAATCAGCAGAGGTTTGGCCTTAGAGTTCCAAAGTAAATTCAGCTTTGTCTACACGGAGAGAAATTGTTTATTTTTAGCCTGCACTGTGGCAGATGACTTGTATGTGAGTGGATAACCTTGTGTACCTTCTTTCCATGAGGTTGGTTCTTCACTTTGATCAGCTGAGGGATGTTATTTTCTTTGGGCTGAGGCAGCTGCCAGACAGTCAGTTCATTATTCTTGTTATTTTGCATGAAAATTAGAAAATGTTGCTTGATACAGCGATGGCAAGAGCCATCTGCCCCAGGGGAAGTGATTTACACATCTTTATCTTGGAAACTTTGCAAGGGAAAGATCTCATCTAGAAGGATATAACTGGAAGGTTTCTTCCCTTTGCTTCGTTCCCTGGAGTTGTGCGCCATTCCCCACAGCCTGGATACAGCTGATCAACAGAATGGGTCTTTTACAATCTCTCTTCTTACTCAGGGAACTCACCGTTGTTCAGGGGCAATCACCCCGTTACTATTTGCATTACAGACCATGTCTAGAGCCATGCATGGATACAAAATTTGGATCCATGTCTGTATCTGCAAAAATGAGCCACGCATATCCACATTGACAACCACAGATACAAAGTGGGTATCTGCAGATTTGCAGGATTGTAGATACAAAATTTAGATGTAGATACATCCATAGCTTCAAAAAAGAGACGTGCATATCCACACTGACATCTGTGGATGCAGATACGGATATCTGCAGATTTGCAGGGCTCTCACCATTACTAAAATCAAGGTGTCACTGTCCTAGGTGCAATGCATGCAGAGATGTTATCAGAACCAGTCCCTGCCCAAAACATACAATCTAAATAGACCAGAGGGAAGAAAAAGAATCGATCTTAAATCCTCTTGTTGAAGATGGAGAATTGACATCCAGAGGGATTCTGTGATTTGGCCAAGGTGAAACGAGGTTATGTCTGGCAAACCCTGAAATTGATTTCAGATCTGTTCCAAAAGAAATAATAACTTTGCACTTACTGCCTCAATAAATGCAACCTCTTAAGCTTATTTGGTCCTGTTTACAGGTTGTATGAAGGGCTCTTAAGGTGAGATCACATTGACATTGCTCAGCATGGAGATGTATCTTGGGGAAAATATTCCAGGGGAAATGAGTGTCATTTCTGTTATTAACTTGATCTAGATGAAATCCTATTTTGTGATCAGGAAGACATAACTGAAATCTCAGAACCTTTGCGTCAAAAGGTTCTGAAATCAGCAGTGAGTTGACTTGAAATTACCTGGAAATTGAACTCCAGAAATATTTTTTATCCTTTTAACAGCAGTATTTTACTCTGACTTTAGCTGCAGATGTGGATGCTGTTCTGGTATGAATGTAACTTTATTCCTGTCTTGGGGTTTAGTACCAGGTCCCAGCATCAGTGTCTGAACATGGCAGCCTAGGTTATGTTGCAGCAGTGTAGAGAGATTCCTCTTGGACTTCATCATTTGGTGCATGAATCTCAGCCTGGGCATGCAGTCTCAAAGGAAATCTGAACTTGCCTGTGTTGCTCTTAGGTTGCACTTCTCATCCCAGGATTTCAAAGTGCTCTATGAAATCCACAACCCATGAGTCCCACTTCTATAAGCAGGGAAAGTGGGGCAGAGAGAGGTGAAATAGCCTGTCCAAAGCAACATAGGGAGAAGATCAGAGCTGAGGTCTCTTGGTTTGATTTTACACTTCAGTGCATCTGACAAAGTGGGGTCTTCGGCCACAAAAGCTTATGCTCCAAAAAATCTGCTAGTCCGTAAGGTGCCACAGGACTTCTCGTTGTGTTTGTGTATACAGACTAACATGGCTACCCCTCTGAGTCTTGGCTTGATGTTTCTCTACTCACACTGCAAGACTTCTTGGCCTCGTTTTTGGCTTTGCCCAGCTGAATGTCACTAGCCAGGCATATGTTGGATTCTATGTGGTTGTTTTGTTTCATGCATAAATGCCATGGACAGAAGTTTGATATATTTAGTTTTGCTAAATATTATGTCCAATGCCTGGAAGCTTTTGAGGTTTTCCATTCTGTACTTCTTGCCACCTGTGATGCCCATATGTTTGCTGGATCATATGTCCCATTTTGGCTGGGACAGTCCCTTTTTTAAGCCCTGCCTTAGCCATGCCAACGCTTTTGGCAAAAACGGGCATTTCTCCAATTTCCTCTTGCCAGCATGATCAGGTGGCAGGAGCCAATGAGAACAGATACCCTCTTTTGTCAAAGTGCGGTGCAGTGCAGAGGGAGCAAGCTGCAAGCCATCCCCTAGTGGAGGGTAGGCAGGGTTCCAGCCCCCCCAGCTTCAAGGGGTGAGTAGAAGAAAGGTTTGGGCTAGACCAAGGTGGAGAGTGCAGGGGTGGGGAGGTGCTCTGGCCAGTCCCGCATGATGTTCTGTTTGCCCTCTGGAAAATACAGTCCCTCCCGCTTTGCAGTCCTTCAGTTTCAAATTCCTCCCCCCCACCCGTTGTAGGTGATGCTGTGATTAGTGATTTATTCTGCTCTCTTGCCAGTGTAAATCAAGAGGAACTCAGCTGAGCTGCTGAAGTCCTGTTAGTGTGCAAGTGCCTCCAGAAAGATAAAAAAAAAAAAAAAAAAAGAGGTGGCTGGTGGGGACAGAATGTGTGCCTTGGGGTAGACACTGATTTTTCAATAACACGTTATTTGCTGTTGGTGTGTTTGTCTCTCTTGTGTATATTTTGTTTAGCAATATCCTTGGACTTTTATGCACAAGCATGAACTCTTTTCTTTTCAATGGGGATGGGGTGGAGGATTTACAAGCTACCCTTACAGTAGATGGATGAATTATTATATACATCTGCTGTTTGAGTTGGGTTGTAAAAAGGCCATCAGGATAGAAGTCAAATTTATGGGACAAACACTGGGGAAATTCAGTCCTCAGATGGAGATGTGGGGCTTGCTATATGGAGACAATATGTAGACTGGTTTGGTCTCTGGTGGAAGTAAGATTTGTACCTGGAAATAAAGACCCAGAGGAGGGGGTGGGATAGCAGATTCTGTGGTAATTGAATCAGCACAAATCTGCTGTCCCGTGGGAGGATTGTGCTATCTTCTGTTGTGTGTTGAGAAGCAGCTCTGGGGAAGGCCTGTAAAGGGAAGCACTAGGCAAATGGTGATATCTTGTTCGACAGGAAAACGGAGCAGCTCACATGCAGTTCATAAGGGACTCTGATTAAAAAGCTGATGTTCTTTCATCAGCTTGGTTGTCTAACTTTGTAACTCAATTTTTTCAGTGCTTATCCTAGGCTCTTAATGTTTTCTTCAACTATATCAAGCAGAGCACAAACCATTGTCAGTAGCATGCACTGGGTGGGTTTCTACGGTAAGGAAAATGAGATTTTCTAGGAATAAGCTTGCCAGTATGAAAAATGCCCCCAAAATTGTAATCAGGCCCTTCGTTCTGCTATTATAAAAAAAAGACTAGTCTGATTCCTCAGTTCCTGTTCAGGTCCATCGCTAAAAGGGAAGAGGGCAGGGAGAGGAGACAATGAATCCCATTCATTCAAACTACTTCTTTCTGCCAAAACAATATAAATATGTATTATCACTCCGATATGGTAGCTTCCATTCCTGCTAATAAGTAACTGAATGAGTTTGGGGTGGGAAATTTGGCAGCTCTGTCATTACTTGAACAAGCAGCAGTAAGGACACATGGATATTTTCAGCTTTGCACAAAAGCTCAAAGAAATGAAGAGCGGGGAGAGGGAGGAAAGAGTGAAAATGCTGGTTCCAGCTAATCCATTAAAGTTCATTGCTGCAGCTTCTGGGCATTGCCCCTCCTTACTTCTGTGGTTGATAGTTTCTAAGATTAATCCTCCAAGTGATCATTTGTGCACCGTTCAATGTCTGAGATGTGACTAATGCATTCACTCTGCTTCCACGTAGACCAGAGGATTCTGGATGTGACCTCAGTAGGATTCTGGTTAGAGGGAAGAGATCTTGTAAGGATGCTTCTCCCTGCCCCGCATCCCCAATTCTTTCTCCCTCCATCCCTTCCCACGCAGTTTCAATGCCAAGCTGATTTGGATTGTTCTAACATGCAGCGTGCAGACATGTCTGCATTCCAATCACTGATGAAGCATTTCAAAACCCAGATTCTGAAATGGGTTATGGTTCTGGCCCCTTTGTGTCCTTTCTGTGGTGTGGTTCACAATGAATTTGTTTCCCCCATCAACCCAGATGCACAGTGGATTTATAAAGAAGGAACTTTGCTGACCCTACTGATGGGAACACAAGTGCAGGAGAGATCTTTGAAACCATGATTGAGAGCCTAATAAAAATGGTGATTAAGCTCTCTCTTGTGATGTAGGGTTCAGTCATGCAAAACACAACAGAGCCACTGGAGCTACCCTGGGCAGTAAAGCACTCTGTGGGTAGCGATTACAGGAGCTGGGCCTGAAATTGGAAGCCAGAGTTTAATTCACCTTTAACTGATCTCTGTTTTGCATCCTGATTTGCATACCTCCTGCTGCTAGAAAGATAAGGATCAACTTATTTCAACGTTCTTGGACTGACAGTACATACTGAACTTCATGATCTTCTATATCATTTGCATACGATTTACATGCACGTGTCTGACAAAATGCCCAGTATATCCTTTGCATTGAAAATGCAGGATGCAGGTTTGGAAAGAACAAAAACAATTAATTTAGGCCTAAATTGTATCTGACCAAGGGTGTGGTTCTTGACCTGCACCACCTTAGAAATTGGTCAGGAGACATTATGACACAAACTTCTTTTTGAGTCACCGTTCGTTCCCTGCTCCTCTACGAGACTCTTATTCTGCACCACTAAAATGCATGGGAGTTTTGTCATTGGCCTCTATGTGCATAAGGGGAGGAACTCAAATTTGGTGCGGGGTGGGAAGGGAAAGTTTTATTGCAGCCTTTTAAAGTTGTCTCAGTTTTGTCTCCCCCACTCCACCCGACACAGACAAATGAAGGCATCTTAAAATCACCTGTTACTTTTGAAAAGCTGGACCATGTTTCCTCTGCAGAGCTAATCATCACATATGGTGTAAGACGCAACAAATGAATGTAATGAACCATAGGAGAGTAGCAGCAGTGAAAAAGTGCATTTACAGTGGTGTAGTCAGTTGAGTGCTACCACTACTGCAAGGCAAGAGTTAAGGAAGGCTGGAGGGAGCCTGTGCAGCTCCACCAGCCAATGAGGGAAATGCGCCTGGGGGCAGCCAATCACAGGGCATCTTGCTGGAGCAGTCTTGTTTATAAGGATGGATTGGATGAATTGGATCCTGGCCAGGGAAGGTGCAGGACTGCTCCCAGAAGGTACAGCACCTTAGATAGGACAGTACTGGGCAGGATAAGGGGAGTTTGGAGAAGCATCCAGCCTGACTCCTGGCTTGTTCGCGTAGAAACCAGGTCTTCTGAGGCAGCTGGAACTTCATCCTTCTGGCCAATCTTCATGTTCTTTGGAAATATCCCTTATAACAGACACATTCTTTCAACCTTTTTGCTTCATCCAGGATCAAGGAATTCTGGAGAACCTGGAGGAAAAAAAAATAGCATTAACCCAAGGTGTTTTCCAATCTCATATTGATGTGTAATGGGTGACTTTTTATTTTATAATCTTCACTGGACTTGGCTCTTTCCCATGTTCCCAATCAAAATGATACAGCGATGGCTCTGAAAGTTGTCCCATGGATCTCCAGAAGAAGGAAAGCAGATTGTTCCGTACACAGTGCCAAGAAACAAATGTGATGGGCTCTCTCTGAAACACAATGGACAGGCACAGATGGAGATGCCAAAGTCTGTGCTCCTTGAAATTAACCTTCCAGCCATTGTTGCTTTTTTCCCCCTGTGGCATACACTATTTCTGGTGAACCTGTATTCTAATGAAAGTTTCCTGTAATCATTGATCGTGCTATTATCCAGTTCTTCCTACGCAGCCTCTCATCCTGTGAAATCAGACTAGCTTTGGAGAAACAGATAGTGGGAGGAAAATGATCTTGAGCTAGGGTGTTTCAAGAGTCCCCTTAATAACGGTTGTGTTCTGTTGTGATTCTGGAACCAAGGTGTGTATAAATGTGCCTGCTGTGTTTTATTCCAAAGCAGCTGGCTGCTCTGCTGTTTTCTCGAGGACTTGTTCCCATGGTCCTGATCAACCTCGCAACAGGAGTTGCCAAAATTGAAAGAGGGCCACAGTGGAAGGGATGCATGGTTTTAGGAACATATTGTTCACTGCACCGGATTAGAGTGTTGGGTCCACAGACTCAAACCCATGTTGGAAGACAGTGACCAAGCCAAGAACAAAACTTAAACATCTGTAGCCCAGTTGTCGCTTGCTGTTCACCTGTGAAGTCATTGACAGTAGTATCAATTGTGTCTTTCTCATTTGTTAGGGTTGCCTGCGTGCTTTGAAATCCTGAGATGAAAAGCACTGGCAAAAGACCAAACCTATATTAAAATAGTTACTTTATTTTATTCAGTCCCAGGCATTGATTGTTTTAATGCAGAAAAATGGGACTTTATAAGAGGCATGTTTATGGTACAATATACAGCTCGTTGCTTATTTTCTGATGCAACGTCCATTCCCAGGCTCTAGTTAGCTGCAGTTCAGTGGAGTGTCTGGGATTCTACACTCTGATCAGCATGGCCAGTGCTGTGGATATCCTGGCTTTCTGAGGGCCATTCTCTAATTAACACAGACCCTTTGAAACTGTCCATTCTGCAAAGCTGACTGATGTTCATTAGCTATGCTTACAGGAACCTTAAAGTGAAGTTGTACTTAGAAGAAAATAAATAACTTTTAGTCTTTCTCACAGTGATTCCCACATCAGGGGCTGGGTTTACACATCAAAAGATGATTTCTCTAGCTGCCAGTGCTCTGTTTGACCTGGGCTCTGGAAACTAAGCTAAATTAAGCTTTCTCCTGCCTGTGATGTCAGTACCAGTGATAAAGATTTAGCAGTAGCAATGTTGTTGGTAATTTGGGGCGAGAGAGACTCTGGTTCGCTCTCCCTTTGCTGCAATAGCTCAGCAGGGCCAAGTGTTAAAAAAAAAAAAATTGTTTTTGTGGGCAGAGAAGGTTCACAAAGAGCATGTGTAGAGTTAGTGACATGTATAATCATTTTCCTGGGTACAATCAGGCTTCAAAAGCCAAAAGTGTTCATAGATAATGAGACGGGAAAGGACCATTGTGATAATCTAATCTGGCCACCTGTATCACACAGACCAGAGGGCTGCCTTGCCTTGTGCACACAAATGAATGTGAGGATTCAGACCATGCTTTACAATTTAGATTGGAGATGAAAACACTGTTTGGTTTACTCTGAGGTCAGTTATGAGTTTGCCGTAGATGTGGGCCTGCATAGAGCTGCATTGCCACAGGAGCAGACCAGGAGTGATACGGTGACTCCAGATCATGTTCTCCAAGCTCACTGATGTGGGGAGGGGAGAACTACCCTGGGGCCCAACAATTCAAAAGGGCCCAGGTCTCCTGGCTGCCATTGCTGTTACTGTGGCAGCAGCAGAGCCCTTGAAATCACTGCCAAAATGTGGCTGGTGTGCAGCTTTCCGGGGGAGGTTAGCCCCGCCCTTCTGCCCAAGGCCCGGTCCTTTGAAGGAGCATGGAGTGGACCCCCCACCCACACCTTGTCCAGGTGCCCGGCATATCTGTCTGTCCCCCGATGCTCTCCCACTCTGATCTTGTACAGCCACAGCAGCAGCACAGTGGAGCCAAGTCTTATCCATTTCCCTTCGCTCTTTGCTCACATAGATTGGTGGGGAGATAGGGAAGCAGCATGGGATTTTCTGGCCGCTTATATCCCTATATGGTTGCTCAGCATTGGCATGAACTAGCCCTTATGTTGCATGTGTGTTTATAATGTACTTAATGTCTTTAAAAATTAAAACAAAACAAGGACACAAAAACACTGGCCATAGCTGGTAACAGAATTCAGTGCCCTTCCCATTTCTTAGGTATTATTCATCAATCACTAGCATAAAACCGTTATATGGTAATTAAAATGCCTTATGCTGAAAATTTAATTATACATAAGCAAATCATCAGTAGTTAAAACACCTGTAGTTTTCTCTTTCGCTTGTGTGGAAATTTGTCTTGCTCCAAGTGCATTAACCGAAATTGCAACAAAAGCTGATGGAACTGTGTATGCTGCAAATTTTGATGCAGACAACACTAAGAACTAAAGGCAAGTGAGGAGCTTGCATCAATGGAGAACCACTGTGAACTTTGCTATAGAAGACAATTTAAATGGAGAGCTCCTTAGAGATGGAAAAAGAATCCATCAATGTTCTTTTGAGAAGCTAGGTTTTGGATGAAAGCACACATGTGGAGATGCCCCATAGTAGGTCTCTTTTTTATTTCTGAATCAAACAGACGTGTGTAGCACTCATGAGACAAATAAATTCAGCTGGAAATTCTCTTGAGAATCATCAGTAAACGTCTGAATGGTGTTTGGGATGTCGAAAGCGTTATGTAACTTCTAGGTATTTTTTTTCGCTTCCACCAGTAAGCGTCCACATATTGTGGTGCTTATCGAATTTATAGATCCCTGTCTAGCTGCAGATATTTGTGGATAGTGGAGCACATGCCTGCACAGAAATCTTCCCCCACCCTTCCACCTAGCCGCCTAGTAGGGGGTGCTAGAGCAGTGTTCAGTGAGGGAAAGGATGCAAGAAGCTCTGTCCTAAATCTCCCTGCAGGAGGGTCTGAGTACCAGCCCTGCCTTAATCCCTTCCTGCCCCCTGCCTGGTGAGCATTGACCTACTGGCTCTTCCCCCATAGTCCCTAGCTGCCCTTTACCCACAGTCTCTGCTTTCATGCCCTCTACCTCTTCCCTGCCCCCTCCACATTCATCTGTGCTGCTTCCCTCTTCCTTCCAAATGCTTTGCTGTGCATATGCAAGTAAAATCCAGATTGGATCAAGAGTTGAGCCTGCTGGGTGTGGGTTGGCTGTAGATTCAAATTTTTGTATCCACACGGTGCTCTTCCTATTGGACCTGAACCACAGAATTGTTCCAGTGCTAATAAGTTTGTCACAGCTCAGATTTTAATGGACCAAACCCTGCTGCCCTAATTCAGGCAGAACTCCTACTGACTTTATCAACGATTTAGCCCATACATTTTTTTTAGCTCCACTACTGGCAATGAAGACAACTGCACTGTGAGCTAACAGTGGTATTTAAGCTCTCATTTCTACTTCATCTGAGTGGTCTGTTTTTCATTTGCCTTATGTAAATGCCCAAGGCAAGTATGAGAGGGGTAATTTAGTAGTCTAATAATTATCGTCGCTATAAAACTTTGGGTGCGATTGGTTGATGGTCTAAATCAATGTACCTCTCCGTTTCCATGGAGCAATGTTGATTTACCCCAGCTGGAGATATACCACTGTCTTCCCTTGGTAAATCTCAACGTCCTTTACAGAAGCTAATGAGCTACTTGTTCTTACTCTTCTGAGTAATGGACCACACCTTGCTAATGGGCAAAGTGAAACACAGAGGGGAGATGACTTTTACGGTTGCCAATGTCCTAATTGCACAAATCTGAACAACCCCAGCCATGCCCCTTTCCTGAGGCTCTGCCACGTCTCATTACATTCCCCTTCCCTTCGTGGATTGCTGTCCCACACCCCCACTCACTTTCACTGGGCTGGGGCAGGGAGTTGGGTGTGGGAGGGGGTAAGGGCACTGGCTAGCGGTTTGGCCTCTGAGGTGGGGCTGGATATGACGCAGATGGCATGAAGTCAGACACTGGACAAAGTAGTTATTTCAAAGATCTATATGACAGCCTTAATGTTACATTAAATCCTTATTTGCTAGTTTTATTTAAAAAAATCTTCGAATGTGAACATAATGCATTAATAATACAGGTTGAACCTCTCTAGTCTGGTATTCTCGGGACCTGACCAGCACTGAATGAGAGAATTTGTTGAATCACGTGAGGTAACTATTGTCTAGTAGCATTAACTACACTTCTGCTGCTGACTGGGTTCTGAGAAGACATTTAGGGGCAAATTAGAGCTAAATAACTGCACAGAACAGTGAGGGCCAGGACTGGTGGCTGTAAACAAACTTTGAGGCTACTGGAATCTTGGCCACACCCATGATAAGTGGACATCCGGCAAACTAAAATCATGCTGGACCATGGATGTTGATGGACCAGAGAGTGCCAGACTAGAGAGGTTCAACCTGTATTTAAATTCCCTAACCCTGCTCAGGGCTTCTTAATGCTAAACATGTACAAAGGGGAAGAGGTTACCATCCTCTGATTCTCATTGTTCTTGGTTGTTATCCAGGAATCACAGGGTGAGATCAAATGGCAATGTTATGCTATTGACCAGGCTGAGCTATCATAAGGGACGGTAGGCTTTCTTCTCTGACTCACACCAGTGTAACTTCATTGATTTCAATAGAATTGCTCTTGTATGACAGATATCAATAAATGGAAAAGTGAGTCCTATGAATCTGACTCAGCAGAATTATTCCTGATTTACGTCTGCATAAGCGAGCTGAGAATGAGGTCTGGTGAATCTGTCTATAGCTATTGTCAGAGGCAAAATGCCATGCATGGTGGAACATGGAGGTCTAAGCCACCGCAGCCAACCCTTTATACCTTCAGCCATAAGTTGGGGGGCCTGGCGTGGATGAGCTGAAATGTTACCTCTTTAGGTACAGTTTATCAGATGCCAACCATCTGAACCATGAAAATCCAGAACTTGAAAAGCTTCAAGTATTAATAAATCTACTCCTTATGAATGTTCTCTTTTGCTTTGAGTGCTGACAAAAGCTTTCTGCAGTATAATGTTAATAATTGAAAAATTACTTATATTACCTTCCTCCTCTTTTATGGGGTGCATTTAACTTTCATGAAGTAAATTATGCCCCTGAAACCCTTTCAAGTTGTCAGTGGGGGAGGTGGAGGAGATTTAGCCCTAATCTTTCATATGCTGCAATTCGGTCCAATAGCTGCTTTGTGCTTTAAGAAAGGAGTGGTTTGACAAAGGGTTACTCTAGAGCTCTCTCCCACAGCTCTGATCTTTAGCTGACTTAAGCCACAGCCTGCTGTGCTGCCTCTGAATCTATTTAATAGCTCGGTTGTTTGGACATGATTAAAATATCATGAATGGAGAAGCAATAATAAGATGAACAGCTTGTGAAAGATTCTTGTTCTAGAAATATCTGCTTCCGTACAGCCACGGTAGTGAAGTCTCTGGCAACAGTTGCAGGAAAGTCCATTGCAAGTGTCTTTTGTAAGCCCCAGGGTATTGTTGCTGTAGACAGGACTTAGTGTGTCATGCCCTCTAGATTGTTCATTTTACCAAGACATGTTTTTTGCCACTTCAAGGCTTTTTTTGTTTTTTGTTTTGTTTTGTTTCGTCTTTCTGGTGTTTCCCTATCTTTGTTCAGTCCTTTACGCCAAAGAACAAGGGATCTTGTTGAAGTGCACAGTGAGTACATTTAGAGGAAGTTCTCCATGGTACAGTACAAGAATGGTAATGTGTATGTGTGCAGGGTGTGTTCAGATGTCTTCTGAACTTAATGGTTTTTAAAGGGTTAGCTGTGCATGCTAAGAGAGGGTAATCAGATCTCATGCTTCAAGGCATATGCTAATCACCTCAAGGGTCAGGAAGGATCTGCTTTGCTTTTCCTTTTGAATGCAGGCAAAGAATTTTGCATCTAAAGGATCAATTGTACCACATCCTGGCTGCTGCTGTCAGAAGCCAGTGATGTTTTTGGTAACAGAGTAGTCAGCTCTGCCAACTACTGTTTACTTTGATTAGGGGTGGAACTGGGGTATGTATGTGGTGCAGCCCCCTTCCTAAAGCAGGATCAACTCTAATTAAATCATCCCAACCAGGACGTTATCAAGCTGGGACTTAAATACCTTTCGGGATGGAGAGTCTACCACCTCTCTAGGCAACGCATTCCGGTTCTTCACCACCCTCGTGGTGAAATAGTTTTTCCTGATATCCAGCGTTCTCTGTAACTTGAGATGACCATTGCTCCTTGTTCTTCCATCTGTCGCTACTGAGAACAGCCTCTCTCCATCCTCTTTAGAGCCCCCTTCAGAGAGTTGAAGGCTGCTATAAAATAGCCCCTCACTTCTCTTCTGCAATCTATATTAGCCCAGATTCCTCAGCTTTTCCTGTCATGTGCTCCACCCTCCCAATTATTTTGGGTGCCCTTCGCTGGATCCGCTCCAATTCATCCACATCTTTTCTATACCGGGGGCGGGGGGGGGGGGGGGAAGGGGAAGGGCACAACTGGACGCAATACTACAGATGTGGCCTTACCAGTGCTGAATAGAGGGGAACAATAACTTTTCTAGATCTGCTGGAAATGCTTCCCCTACTGCACCCCAATATGCCATTAGCCTTCTTGGCTACAAGGACACACTGTTGACTGATATCCAGCTTGTCATCCACTATAATCCCCAAGTCCTTTTCTGCTGCACTTCTACTTAGCCAGTTGGTCTTCAGCCTGTAACAGTGCTTGGGATTCTTCTGTCCCAAGTGCAGGACTTTGCACATGTCCTCGTTGAACCTCATCAGAGTTTTGTCGGCCCAATCCTCCAATATCTAGGTCACTCTGGACCCTATTCTTACCCTCCAACACTATGTCCCCCTAGCTTAGTGTCATCCACATATTTGCTGATAACACTTCCAGAGACCCTTTGATGCCTTGATCTGTCATCTTTGCAAGCGCTGGCTTTGTCTTCGGTTCCCAGATAGGGAAACTGAAGCATGGAGAGGTGACACCACACTCCAAATGAGAGGCAGGAGCAGAACCCTAGCCTGCTGATTTCAAATTTTGGGATCTTCCTTTCTCATGTTAGAGAAATTTAACAGAAAGTGTTTTTAAAAAGGTCCAAAGCGCTCAAATGAGTTAAATTGCTGTAGACGTGGGGACTTTAGTGGATCTGGCCTGATTAATAACAGATGCAGGTTTGCACCTTGTTTCCTGAACAGCTACTGGCCAGGTTTGAGATCACCAGCTCTTGTCACTTCCAGATTTAGCCTCAATCGTTTCTGTTTCCATGAATATACATTCCTTTCTGATGCCCTTTAGGCAAAACTTCATGTTTTGTTTCCACATAACATTGATCAAATTGACTTCTTTTTATATAACTTTTAAGAATGTGCTTATGGATTTTTCTTCCATTGTCCCTCTTTGCAGCAATTGCAGGTGCTGGTACATTTGCATGGTTATCCATAGGTCATGGTGCTATTCTAAAGCAACTTCAGTGGGTTGACACCAGGATAACCAAGGGCAGAATCTGTCACTATCCTTTGAAGAGTTTCTAATGTTATAGAGCAGTATTTCTTAAACTTTCTGATACCACAGAACACCAAACAATATTTTTATGCAGAATACCTATGAAAATTATCTACAAATAGTTGTCAGATCAGAACAAAAAACAAAAACAAAAAATAAGAAACCAAAACCAAAATAAAAAAATAGTATCATATACAGAAAACCAAAATGAAGTAATTTAATCAGGTGTCATATCAAGGAAGAAGTAACATTGTATCTAGTTTTAATAACAGAAAATCTGTACCATCAGTGTATGATATCAAAAAAAGTGTCAGATGCTCATGGCACACCCTGCAAGTTGTTCACGCAACATCAGTTTTCTGCAGAACATAGTTAAAGAAACACTGTTATAGAGTATTGACAGAGATTCTTCCATCTGGGATCTCAAAGCACTTAAGTCTGAAGTACTTGCAAGTGACATAGATAGGTAAGTGTCTTCATTTTACAGATGGGTCAATAGAAGCAGGGTCTTGCCACAAAGTTACTCAAAAGAGTGACCCAGACCAGATGTCCTTCGTTTGATTCAGCAGGCTATGCTTTGTCCATGATAGCTAAAATTATGTTGATGTGCTGCTTATTTATTATTGTATTGTTATTGCTGTAGCTGAGCCATTAGCATTTACCTTTGAGAAGTCATGGAACACAGGTGAGATCACAGAGGATTGGAAAAGGGCACCAACAGTGCCACTCTATATATAAAAAGAAAAACAAAAAAACAAACAAACCAGGAATCAGAACTACCCAGGGAACTACAGACCCATCACCTTAGCTTCCCTGGAATGATAATGGAGCAAATAGTGAAGCAATCAGTTTGCAGACAGCTAGAAGACAATAAGGTGATAAGTAAGACTCTACATTGGTTTGGCACAATTGGTTCTTGACAAATCTAATAGTTTTCTTTGGCAAGGTAACAAGCCTTGTAATGGTGAGGGGGAACAGTCACATGATAGATGTTGACTTTTGTAGCCAACCAGGCTCGGGTTCCCCAGAGACGAGGCTGCACCCAGAAGGCGAGTGCTATATTTCGTTTATTGAAAGCACGTGACACCCGCGGCGGGAGCCCCAGAGATGCCGCAGTCACCAGTGGGGGACGACCCGACGCGCCAGAGCTTTGCTCGGGGAGAGGCTCTGTAACAGGCCTCCTAACACTAGCTGATAAAGCTGAACTCATTAACATAAGGTTGCCTAAAATTGCCTATGCATTTCTTATCACTATCTTTTGTGGCCTACTGCCAGCGTAGCCTTGAAGTTTTGGCAAGCGCTCCTTGTTCTGCAGTAGTTTTCATGGCAGTTATTTTGCAGGTTTTCACCTTGCACAGACTGGTCTGTTTAGATTCTCCTGAGGATTCACAGAGGGGTCGGACTGCACTCTTGACCGTTACAATGTCTTCTCGCACCCTACAACTTTATTAAGGCATTTGATACTGTCTCTCATGGTATTTTCATACATAGAATACAGAAAGACAAGCTGAATGGAGCTCCTGTGAGATGGGTGCATAAGTGGTTGGAGAATTGTTCCTAGAGAATAGTTATCAATGATCTGCGGTCAAACTGAAAGGGCATAATAAGTTGAGTCCTGCAGGGAATGATTCTGGAACTGACTGTATTCAAGGTCTTCATCAATAATTTAGTTAATGGGATGAAGGGTACATTTTATAAAGTTGGCGGATGATACCAAGCTGGGAAAGGTTGTAAGTGCTGTGGCGAATGGGGTTATAATTCAAAATTATCTGGACAAACTGGAGAAATGGTCTGAAGTAAATAGGATGAAATTCAGTAAGAACAAATGCAACGTACTCCGCGTAGGAAAGAACAATCAATTTCATACATACAAAATGGGAAATGACTGCCTAGGAAGGAGTACTGCAGAAACGTATCTGGGGGGTTGAATCAGAGAAACAAAAAAAAAAAGCCAACATCATTCTGGGATTCATTAACAGGAGTGTTGCAAGCAGGACAAAGAAGTAATTCTTCTGCTGTACTCTGAGCTCCTAGGCCACAACTGGAGTATTGTGTCTAGTTCTGGGTGCCACATTTCCAAAAAGATGGGGAGAAATTGGGGAAAGTCCAGAGAAGAGCAACAAAATGATTAAAGGTCTAGAAAAAAATGACCCATGAGGGAAGATTGGAATTACTGTGTTTTTCAGTCTGGGACAGACAAGCTGGAGAGGACATACATTTTCAGGAACATGAAAGGTTATTGCAAGGAGGAGGGAGAAAATGGCTCTTGTTAACCTCTGAGAACAGAGAAGGAAGTACTGGGCTTAAATTGAAGTAGAGCCGTTTAGGTTGGACATTAGGAAACACTTGTTTTCTTGGTAGTTATGCACTGGAATAAATTGCCTAAGGAAGTTGTGGAATCTCCATCACTGAAGATTTTTAAGAGCAGGTTAGACAAACACCTGCCACGGACAATGTAGATCAGTGGTTCCCAATCTTTTCACCAGTGCAGACCCCCAATCACCCCGCTGAAACTGTTCATGGACCCCCATCAAACCAATTCTAGTTGCTACGCACACTTCACTTTCTGAAAAAGGAAACCACACCATAGATTTTTTTGGACAAAAGTCAATAACATTATTTGAAGATATTTAATTTAAAAAGAATAATTGGTTGTAACTTTTTAATGTATTTCAAACTTATGTTCTATGGTCATTTTTATTTATCATTCGTTTTTTTTTTCATGGACCACTGCAATTCACTCGTCAGCCCCTGGGGACTGCAGCCCCCAGGGTGGGAACCACTGATCTAGATAATACTTAGTTGTGCCTCGAGTTCAGGGGCACTGCACGTGGGGACCTATCAAGATAGCTTCCACTCCTTTGATGCTGTAATTGTGCTAAAACAACAGAAGTCCTGGGGCACCTTATAGACTAACAGATATTTTGGAGCATGAGCTTTCAGGGCAACGACCCGCTTCATCAGGTGCATGTAGTCCAAGCTGTCATCTCTTTTTCAGTAAATAGGTAGCAAAGGCTGATTTGACAGAGGGGCTGAGCACCTGTTGTACCTTTAGAATTGCCACATTTGTCTCTGCATGAAACTGAACAGCGCTGAGGCCCTGGTCCCTTGTCCCTGCTCACTAAATTCCCTCTCCTTTGGTTGATTTCCCCCACCCTCACTCACTCTCTCTGGGCTGAGGTAGAGGATTGGGGTGCAGAAGGGTGTGAGGTCTCTGGCTGGGGGTAAAGGCTTGGGTGGGATCAGAGCTAAGGGGTTGGGAGAGCAGGAGGACTCCAGGCAGGGCTGAGGCATTAGCAGTATGGTAGGGAGCTTTGGTGTGTGGATGGGTGTGGGCTCTGGGGTGCAGTCAGGGATATGGGCTTTGGAGGGCTCTGGGCTGGGGGTAAGGCCAAGGGATTTGGTATGTGTCAGGGAGCTGCAGGCTGCGGCAGGGGCCTGGCACATGGGAGAGGGGTGCAGGCTCTGGAGTGGGGTTTAGCATGACGGGATTGGGAGGAAGGTTGGGGCTCCAGATGAAGTAATTCAGGGTCAGGGCTCAGAGTTGGGGCACAGGCTTATCTTGGGCAGCTCCCGGTCAGCAGCATGGCAGATCTAAGGCGGATTCTCCTTGTTCTGGCTCTGTCCTGCGCCCTGGAACTTGCCAGTACATACAGCTTCTAGGCAGTGAGGATAGGAGGTGCTGTGTACTACTCTTGCCCACAAACGCCACCTCCACAGTTCCCATTGGGTGCAAAGCTTAGAGCAGAGGCAGCAAATAGAGAGCTCCCCTGCTTGGAGCCCGACCTGCTGGTGGCTTCCAAAACAGTATGCAGAGCCAGCACACACCGGAACTAGCCTGCCTTTGCCCTACAGCACCGCTGACCAGACTTCTAACGGCCAGTTACTGGACCAGCTTCAGCTGGTGGGAGACAAACACAGTTATCTCAGAATATATGCTGTCAGTTTCATTGCTGCGTGTGGATTACTGTCCCAGTGTGCGTTTGAAGTGGTTTCTATGATGGGTCTTTCCCCCCCATACATTCTGAGCTCCTCAAATCAGTCTTCCGTGAGTTTTTGAAAAGGTCCTATCATGAAGTAGAATGTACTGTTGAGGAAGTAGAAATAACAGTGGAATATTTTAATCCCCTTTCAGTCGGCATCCTGGTTTTGGACCCTCTCTGTTGTATCTATTGTGTAACCTTCAAATCAAGTTCCCTTGTCTGAGTAATCATGACCCTTTGTGGAATAGTGCTTGGTAGCTCCAGAAAGGCAGGCCACATACCGAGCACAATGCATTCTGCAGCTGCCCATATATTAGGTAGGGAGTGAATATTTCCTGGAGATTTTCAACTTGGAGATGCAGGATGTAATGTGGAATCAAAGCCAGAAATGATTTACACCCTGGCCATGACTTTAATACCCTGAGGGTAAGGATCTCTCGCTCTCTGACACGTGATGCATGAATTATCTTTTTCCAGTGCTGCACTGAGGGTGTCTGAAAGATTTTTGCTTCTTTGTCTTACTAGCAAGCATTTAATGTCCTGAAGCAGGAGATTAGCTCACATGAATCTTGTTGATGGTCCTCAAATAGGTTGGTCTGCTTCAAAACCAGGCCCATAGGTGGGTGGGTGTGCAAATGGTGTGAACATACCCCCATGTCCAATTTCTCTTCCTTCCTCCCTGCTGCACTGTGCAGAGGGACCCTATAGGGCATAATGGGGAGCCCAAGGCACACTGGGAGCTGTAGTTCCTTGGCCAGCTTCCTGCCTAGAGCAGGGAAGGGACTACATTTCTCAGCATGCCCTTGGCCACTAGTCACATTAAAAAGAGACAGCTGAGGGAGTATTGTTTTTCACTAATGATATTTCAGCAAGATCCCAGAAGGTAATTTCTATTAAATCTTTATCACTGTATAAAATTTTAGTATAACAAAACCATTTTACCAATCACTCTTCCCACTTAATTTTTTCATTAATCTCTACCATGCATACTCATTGCATGACTATTTTGAACTCTTTTATATTTAAAGAGATTGCAGTCCACACTTACAGAAAAAAGCACCCGCCCACAGAAATTCCTGAATGCAGACCATAGAAGAGGGCAGCCCTAAAAACGCTATAATTGAGCCCGCAGCTGTGAGCAGCTGCTGGATGAAGATTTGAAATTGGATAGAATCACTACCTACTTCTGGGTGAAGTCTGTAGGGATGGTAGTGAAGCCATGTGGGACTCAAACTTGTTCTCAGATACATATGCACATGTGACCTGCATCGCTTGCAAAATCCAGCTTGTGGTCAGTTTTGCAACGTAAAGGAGTGTGAATGAATTTATGAAACAG
This sequence comes from Carettochelys insculpta, assembly GCF_033958435.1. NCBI lineage: Eukaryota > Metazoa > Chordata > Testudines > Carettochelyidae > Carettochelys > Carettochelys insculpta. Next base: position 4,488,024 of record NC_134160.1, read on the forward strand.
GACCAAGGCCCCAGGCATTTCATGTGACATAATTATACCTCTGGAGCTTTGTTTGCAGTGATCTGTAATAGAATTGGTGTCTGGAATTTTTTATGATCACTTATGAGCACAAATTAATAATAAATCTCACCAGGGCAGTGACAGAGAAAGGTACATATTGCTAAAAGGGATCATGGCCCATTTGGTGAAATTTATTTAGCTTCCTGCAACTGAGTGTCAGGTGTTTGTACTACTAGCTCAGCATTTCAGTGAGCTATTAATAATGACTTTCCCACTGCTCAGTATAATATTCCACCACTTCCAGGCACACACTCTCAAGTCAAATGTATTAGGTCATTGATTTGGTATTCAGCTAATGTGACATTTTTTGCAATGTTGTGGTCAGATTTCTAGTTAAAATAATGCCTCTAATTTTGGCCATTGCACTGCATAAAACAACTGTTCAGCACTTGAAAAGATGAACGGGAATGCACATAGGTGTATGAGTAAGAGAGAATGAGTTATGAACGAAGGTTGAAAAAAGAAAATGGTAGAAGTTCAATAAATGCTATGGAGGAAAGGTGTTGGTATGGCCTGCTTTGTCTTTAGAGTGAAATAATTTTGGAGTTGGTACTTACATGGAAGTTAAAATCTCAGGGCCATGTCTACGTGAGAAGCCTCTGTCAACAGAAATTACTGTCAGAAGGGATTTCCTGGCAAAACTTCTGTCGACAGATTTCATAAAAGTAGATTGAAACAGTAATCTGCTCTGTCGACAGAGAGCAGCCAGAGTGCCCGCCCTCGCTTGACAGAATGGAACTGGAAGCCTTGTCTGTCAACAAAAGGGTCCCAGAGCATCTACACGGATGTTTTGCTGACAGCACGCTGTCGAGAGAAGCATTATACATGAACCGGGAGAAGTGGAACACTGCCAGCGGACGTGCTGGGTTTGTCAACACGCTGTCAACAAAGTGCATTTGCTGTGTAGATGCTCTGTGTTTTTTCCCGGCAAAAACCCACTTTTGCCAGAAAAAGCCGCTCATGTAGTTGTGGCCCAGATGTGTAGGACTGTGGCAGTTTCAGGACCTACTTCTACATGAATAATTTTATCCCCATTCAAGGGGCTGCACAGATTATGGGAAAACTCAGTTTGATTTTGTCTTGGTCCTAAAGGTCTGCTACCAGAGGACGACTGCAGGTAAGGACTGAAAGGATGATGCTTTGCCAGAGACGTAGGCAGCTCATGACTGGTAAAGGACAGGTACTGTGAGCCAATATTGAGGTACACCTGCTGGTGGAGGACTGCAGCCAGCAAGGGTTGTGATGTGTTCTCTAAGCTGTTTGAAGGAGAATGGTTGAAATGGGAAGTGCTGCAGGTTAGCATTGAAGAGCATCGGTGGATGTGTGTATGGGAGGCCCAGAACTGGAGCAACAGGAAGTGCTTAAGGTGAGACCTGAAATTCCTCAATATGCAGGAATGGATGGGCGGAAATAGAAGCAGGTGTTGCAGGTCAAGGCTAGTGTTCCCTGTAAGCTGAGCTCTTGGGCTACCGCCCAGGAGAAATTGAAATGCTATCTAACTGATTAGCAGAGTGCCCACAGCTGGCAGGGTGTGTTTCTATTGGTGGTGCACATTGAAACACACGTTGGCACACACCACAAAATTTATTCCACCCATGGAAGGAAAGAAATAGAAGGAGCATTTGTCAAGGCTTGAGGTAGGGTGGCAGAGGTGTGTGGGAATCTTATCCAGCTTCTGGATTTGATGTTCCTAGCTTTAAGCTTTGTTGGGGGGCACTTGATAACAGCCTTCAACTTACTGAAGGCCATCTGCAAAGAGGCTGGAGAGAGGCTGTTCACAGTGATGACGGGTGGCAGAACACGGAACAATGGTCTCAAATTGCGGTTGGAAAGGTCAAGGTTGAGTGCTAGGAAAAACTTTTTCACTAGGAGGGTGGTGAAGCATTGGAATGGTCTACCCGGGGAAGTAGTGGAGTCTCCGTCCCTGGAGGTGTTTAAGTCTCACCTCAAAGCCCTGGTGGGGCTGATCTGATGGGTTTGGTCCTGCTTAGAGCAGGGGGCTGGACTCGATGGCTTTTTTTAGGTCTCATCCAGCTCTATTGTTCTATGATTCTATTATTTTTCATTTTCTGTGACAGGCACTGCTTCACCTACTCCATCCAAGCAAAAGAAAACGGTAAAAGAAAATTATCGATAATTTCTCTCATTTTTTTTTATCAGTGTACTTGACAGTACTTTTTTCTTCTGCAACTGGGCGGTAGCTTGAGAAGGTCAGTGACGAGGCCAACTTTGTAAGCCCTAATGTTGGAAGGATTTAAGTGGTTTCTTTACAAAATGAAGTGTCCCTTGTCAAAGTGAAATTCTCCAGCATAATGCAAAGTGAATCAACACTGGCCCCCAGTGTCTAGATGGAATCACTTCAGATCTGGATTTCTGAGTCTCACACCCTTTCTTCGCTCTAGTGTTATGCATAAAGGGCGTGGGGAGACATTTTAAATACAGAGGTGGCAGCTGCTGTCTCTAAGTGCTAAGTGGTACCTTTGTGGTGGTTTGGTTCCTGTATCGATAACCTTCTCAGTACCTGCTCTTTGTGACTGGCCTTTTATGTTATAAAGAGAATACAGGATTTGATTTTTTTATCCTGATGATTATCTTTGTTACTTTTTATCTTGAAGATTTATCTTGAAGATGTTGGCCCTGAGCAAAAATGTAAGAAATAATAAGGCAAGCTGACTTAATTTTGTTAATTTTATCATAAATCTGTTTGACTTCACTTCAGAGCATTCAAACCCCTTCTTGAGCCCGCTGCTCATCAACAAATCACTTAATCACATGCTTACTTGTAAGCTTGTATTTGAGATGCTCTGAAGGTAGTGGGATTGCAGAACATGTTTAAAATTAATAATTCAAGAACCCATCCTGATTCAGGACGAGCAAGTAAGATCAGTTTTAATTAATGGGAATTAAGCACCACCTGAAAGCTGATGTGGGGCAAATGTTCTCTGATTTGTGTTCCAGGGATGGGTGGCTGAGGTAGAGCTTCAGAGGGTGCCTTCCTCCTGGCCAGACTTTTTTTCTTCTGATCTTAGCCAGGTGATTACATTTGAATTCAGGAGAATAAATAACAAACAGGTTAAGAGTCCTAAATGTTGTGGTTTCTTCCTTGTCACATATCTGGAGACCTTTCTGCAGGTGCTATTATGTTTAATTCCCTTGGCTGGAAGTGCTCAAAAAAGATGATTTTAAAAATGTGATTCATAAAGCAGGATTGCATTAATCCTGCCTATCATGGCAAACTGATTGTTGGAAATCTGTGATTTTTTTTCTCTTTGATGATTGGATGAGTTGTGACAGACCTGTTTCTGCTGTCTTGCTTTTGTGCAGTGCTGGTGATTTTTAGTGGGGCTATGCTGGGGCTATGCCTATACTAGGGAAAGTGAGTCGATGGTAGATACATAATTCCAGCTACGGTAATTGTGTAGCCAGAATTGACGTATCTGCAATCAACTTACCTGGCAATCCTCAATGTAGAAGGCCAATGGGAGAGTTTCTCCTGTCAACTTCCCTTACTCCTCACGAGACACCAGGAGTTAAGGAGTCGACCACCAACCACTGATAGGCTGATTTCTCGCATCCCTACCAGAAGTGTGAAATTGAGCCCTGGAAGATTAACCCTGTGTGGGTTGTCCTTCTAGGGTAGCGCGGACATAGCCTAAGGAAGGGACAGTTCTGCAAGTGCAGGTTGGTGACTGTGTCCATGCATTGCCTTCATGAGCCTTTGGAAGCAACTTGAACGTGGATAGGTACTAGCACTCTTGGATGGTTGTGCTTTGTATTTGTATCCTAAGGGTTCAGGACTGTACATCCGTAAGACTCCTATAATCTGTTTCACTTAGCTCAGTGGGATTGTTCATGGCCCCAGATCAGTGACGCACGTATGCTTGTGTATTAATCGTTTAAGCCCATGGATCTTATGCACTTGAGTAACATTAAAGCATGTGCTGCAGTGCTTTGTTGAATAAGGATGGAATGATGGATTGGGACCCATACTAGCAAAATTATATTAATGAGAAAATTGTTGGAAGCTCAAATGTGCTATTGTTTTCTTTCAAGTCTTTAGTCGCTGAAGCAGGAAAGGGGTCTAATGCTTCTGGGCACAATTCGCTGTCAAAATACGTCAGGTGTTGCATCTCTAATGGCATATTTCATAATGCAGTGAAGCTTTTGGTGCCTCAGAAGTGATCCAGGCAAAACTTTAAAGAATGGAGGTTTGGAAATATCATAGGTCAGCTGATCAGGAATGCATTAAAGTTAAATGTGTGCTTCAGTCCCACAGAACAGGTCTTAAGCACCTGCTTTAAGTGTTTTGTGGAACTGAGGTTAAGATTGTTGTCTTAGGAAACCATAGAGAAGACAAAGCGAACATTAGGGTCTTGATTCTTGACATACGCAGTCTGGTGCTGTGATGTGCTGTGTATTCCAATGATATATTTTAAAAGTCCACAATTGGAAAGGAGGGGCTTGTGATAAGACACTGGAGTAGAATTCAGGCGATTTGAGTTCTGTGCACAAATGGCACAGACCTGTACAGTATCAGGTGAGTTGTTAACATTCCCTTGCTCTGTTCCCCATCTGTAAAATAGAAAAGGGTTATTTCTTCTATCTCGGAAGGCATTTGTGAGCATAAAGCCATGCTTACTTGGTAGACACACAAATACCGTGATAGCTGGGGTTCCATAAGTGCCTGGATAGATAATTAATGGTGGGTGTGGAATAGAACAGTTATTTCTTCTTCAAAGCACAGAGAAAACATGTTTACTGTTTTTGGTTCTCTGTGCCTTAACTATTGAGTCTGGTCTGGTCTGGCTATGGTCTGAAGAAGTGGGTCTGTCCCACGAAAGCTCACCTAATAAACCATTTTGCTAGTCTTTAAAGTGCTACTTGACTGCTTTTTGTTTTGATAGAGAAAACGTGTCATCGCTGATACCATTGTGTGATGACAGATGGTGTAAGCTAATTGTGTGCTGATCAGTTTCCAGTTTCGAATTTCCAGCACCTCTTATCTGGCATGCTCAGGACCTGACAGATCCCGAACAAGAGAATTTGCTGGATGAGGGGAGGTCCAGGGCTTCTGCAACCAGATAGCCCCGCGCTCTGGGACTGCTGCAGCCCCAGCCTCCATCCCCTGTGACTCTGGCCCCAGGCTCCCAGGGGCTGCTATAGGGCTCCAGCCAGTCCCTGCACTGGCACGAAGACTTCAGATGTTGCCAGATGAGAGAGTGGAGGATCTTAGAGGTGCAGTGGGTAGAAGAGTCGCCTTTCCCATGGCATTTTAATGCCTACTCCAGTTGAATCCAGGAGTTACAAGGGAATGGAAAGGCAAGTGGAAGGCAACTTCTAAGATGAGCCAAGGTGTCCAGGCCACTTGTTCCATCCTGACAGGTTTGTCCACACCCTTGTCATGGAATGGCTAGAAGGAAGGAAAAAAATACTGGAAAATGTGGACGCAGTGAGCTGATATAGATAGGGCCCAATTAAATCCTATTTCCAGAATACATTAGTTCTTCTTTTGGTTGAGTCAGTTTACATACTCCTTATTTATTTGTATGGTGCTCTTGGAAAATAATGCCAAGCTTGCATCAGGACATTTCAGCAAGAGAAATTGCAAACTGAGTATGGATCTGCCCAAAAGCACCAAAATTAGATGGATGAGGAAGCACCTGAGTTCATTATTACCCCAAAGCATCTGACTGTTGTTTAGTGAACAAAGAAATATTAGAGGGAGAAAAGCATTCCCATTTAGCTTTATCTCTTTTGGCTCTACTGGACATGGATCATGACATAAAAGAATAAAATGAAATGAAAAAGATGCCATTTATTTCCTTTTCTGGAGCACACAGTAATACTTTTTCTGAAGGTTTAAAAATGTCCTTCTGAGCTCTACCAGATCACACTACAATGGAGATGATAGACATAAAAGGACCCTAGAACATCCCTAGGAGCACCTGGCTGAAAAGTTGTGGGCAAGGAAAAGAGACAAAGGTATTTCTTCACCCAAGTTGAGATTTACTCCTTGTCCCAGCAAATGGCTTGTATAGTACTTCAGTGGCGCATGGGCTTTTTGTCGGCATTAACCTTCCTTATCATAATTCACCCGCGTGGAAAGGGAAAAGGCAATATATGAAATCATAAATTCAGTTTACTCCCTGGTTTGGCTTCTGGAAGCATTGGTTTGTCCATCACGAGCAAGAATACATTTGCAAGGGTCCACTCCTGGGAATCTGCCAAAGGAGATAGGGACCATTCAGGTAGCCAAAGAAAAGCTTTTTTCCGCACAGGAACTGCCCCCCCCCGCCCGCCTTTGTTTCTAATCATTTTAACCCTCCTATTTACTCACTGTTCTGTAGTCCAGGGGGTGAGTCAGATCTGGCCCACAAAAGCTGCATCTACACTAGCAAGTTCTTTCAGAAAATTTGACCCTTTTTCAAAAAAACATGTGGAGTGTCTACACACAAAATGTACTCTCTTGATCCGAAATCGAAAGAATGTGTATCTTCTTCCAGAAGCCCTCTTCTGCTCCGGGATCAGAAAGAGCACCTCTTTTCCGAAAGCTTCTTCCAAACCAAAAGCACGTATAGATGCTCCGCAGGCCTTTTTTTCAAGAGAGCAGTCCTCATAGCGCCAGATTTTTCGATCCCTGTCTCATCCTTTTGAAAGAGCTGCGGTTGTGTGGACCGTCTCTATCGAAAGAGCGGATCGATCTTTCAATCTGCTTTTTTGTGTGTGGACACACTCTTTCAAAAGACGTTTTTTTGGAAGAGCCCTCCTGGAAGAACTTCTTTCGAAAGATCACTGTAGTGTAGATGTAGCCAAAGTGTTTTAATTCGGCTCTCCACTCAAAGTGGCTAGTTGCTCCCTGTGGCTTTCTGCAGTTTCTGGCCAGTAGGCGCTGAGATATTTAGTACGTGGCAGGGAACATGCGGCACAATTGCTCGGCTCCTGTTGGCCAGTTTTTGGCCAAGAGAAACTGAAAGATTTTGGTGGTGGTGGGCGCATCATACAAAGATGCTCCCGCATCATGGAGTACCACGTGGCATGAAAATATCACTGCCATAAACGACCACAGATAATTCAGGCCGTGAAAATATTTCTTCTTTTTTTAACCTCTGTAAATAGGGTAATCATGTAGAATGTAGTAGTTCAATCTATTCTGTGTTGGAATTACTTTGTATTTGAGAAATGTAAAAGGAGAAAATAGATTTGTGGATTTATCTGAATAGGAGCCAGCAGAGACATTTAATTTGAATGGCTAATAAGGAGACTGTTCTTAGCATTTGAAGCTACCTGAAATGGTGTAATAGTTCTAATGTTTCTCATGACAAACAGGATGGGAAGCATCTTTTTATTTTATTTTTATATTTTGAGCTGATGAAAGGAGCTGTGGGCGTTTTAGGAAAGGCTGATGCAGCTAGTGAGAATGTGCCTGGGATTGTGGGATTGTGTCCAAGAATGCGCCAAGTCACAGCTAATGACTCCTAAACTACTAATTAATTTTGAATAAACTGGAATGAGGAGCAGAGGCAGCAGGTTGCGGCTGCTGTGACTCCTGCTCTCTTTTGAAAGCGCTTGGCGTGGCGATGCTTAACAAAACTGGGTGAGACCCATGTGGAGCTTGTTGAAAACAGTGTAGCAAAAAAATGAATGTGGAATGGCACCCAGGAGGAGTGAAGACAGTGAAGGGTCGGGGGTGTCATGCAGCTGGGGTGAACTCTGCCAAGGGCTGTGCTTAGCTGGAAGTAGCAGGCGCTCAGACCTCTTCTGGTTCCCTTGAAATCTGTATTGCCACTGCAGGTCATGTATAACAGGAACCAGTGAGAGACTTCCTGGATTGGGATCTACAACCCTGGGTGTGATAAATTTAGCTGGGGGGGGGGGGGGTGGCTTTTCACAGGAAGTTTGCAGAGGATGTTGGGAAGACCAGGACTTTAACAGGGTTCAAAAAAGAACTAGATGAATTCATGGAGGTTAGGTCCATCAGAAGCTAGGATGGGTAAGAATGTTGTCCCTGCCCTCTGTTTTTCAGGGGAGGAGTCACATTACTGATTACGTGTTCTGTTCACTTCCTTTGGGGCATCTGGCACTGGTTACTGTCGGAAAACAGGATGCTGGACTGGGTGGACCTTTGGTCTGACTCATCGTGGCCACTCTTAAGTGGGCCTAACATAGGGTTTGAAGGTGGAAATGCAGGACCCAGGGCACCCAGAATGTGGGAGCCTGTTCCAGACTGAAACAATGTTCACAGGGAGGCAGGAGGAAGAGGGGAGGCAAAGGGAGAGAAGAGAGTGGCAGTGAAATGAGGGCAGGTGCGTAGGTGGGGCGAATCTGAGGAAACCAGAATGAATGCCTACAGATGAGGACAACAGAGCAGGAGGAGCGAGGAGGCCAGCGAAGGGGTCAGAGCCGGGGAGCAGCCAGTATGTACAACATAATTTGAAGTTTGTTTCTGGAGGACCAGGGGACTCAGGGTTACGCTGCAGAATCACAGGAAAGCCGGAGGGAATTGGAATGGGATGTTTAGGCCTGGCTGACCTTCTCCTTACCTGAAGTTTAATAGCTTGTCTTAGGAGGATTTTCTTTCTCTGCTCATGAGATAAATCGTAGCGTTTAAGGCCAGAAGATGCCACCCTCTGGTCTGGCCTTCTGGCACGTCAGAGGCCTCCCATACCATGCAGTGCTCACACGCTAAGTCCAACAGCCAAAATGACACAAAATATTACAGCTCATAGGAGACCAGACTGTTACGTGCCACAGGGAGACAATCAGAGGTGCAGCATTTTCTGAGATGCCTGCAATGGCAGGGAAACGAGGACGTGAGGTGTAACCAGCTAATGCTGGCAATTGGCCAATAGCCACTCACAGCTTTTCCTCTTCCTCTGTACTGCTGCACATAACCCAAGCAGTAATTGAGCTGATTTTGAGAGGCAGGTCTGTAGAGGAGGTAAGATACCGCACTGGGATTCCAGTTTCTGTTCCTGACTCAGCTCCTGCTCTGTTGTGTCACCTCCTACATACAAATCACGTCACCTTCTGCCCCTTTTGTCTGTTTTGATTATAAGCTCTTTAGTGCTGTTGTTTTACTGTGCATTTGTCCCTAGAACAATAGGGCCTTAGTCTTGGCTGAGCCATTTAAATGCTACTGGAATAATAGCAATAGTAATTAACTCCTCATCCTCATTTCCTGGCGTAAAAATGGCTACAGCTTGGCAGTGGGTTAAAACCAAGGTAAATAAATCAAACTGCCATCCATTTATCACGTGGAGAAAACAGACATTTAGTTACAACAAGCAAACAAAAGCCAAGAGCTTTAAGTCCACATGCAACAATCTGGTCTGTGGCTGTGTTCATTTCCATACCTCCACTGGAAAATGTTACGTTGATTGGTAGGAAAGCCTCTTTTACAGGCAGAAAAATCCATGTTGCCAATCTACGGTGGAATTGGTAAATGGGCAAGATTTTGATAGTGCTCTGATACTACTATTCTGTGTGACATTTGGGTAAGGTGAATAATACAGTTCTACTAACCTCACAGGCAATAAAAGTGGCTGGCTGTTAGGTACAACCCAGTATGAACAGTAGTATCACCTCTAAGAGATTTTGGAAACTGATTCATTGCCTAAACAGCATTTTTCTTACCCTGGGTTGGGGTTGTCCGGTTTTTCACAGTTCATTAAATGCAGAGCAGCTAGTGTTAGAGAGTGACTTTTAAAAATGATAGATTCGTATTTATCATGATGTCCCAGTCATTAATTTTAAAGAGGGAGAGCACAAAAGCGGAGTGGGTTCATTAAAAATTTTGACATTAGTAATTTAATTAAATTGGGTCTTTGACTATCATTGCAGAAAATGAAACATTAGTTCTACACTAATTCTCTAACCATTTGGCATATTTAACAATAGCCCACTTCCAGCTGTGCATTTCTTTTGAACATAGTAACTCCACAGTTGTTTCGTGTATCTGTCAGAGTTGTTGGTGAATGCCTGAGTGCATTTTTAATGTAAAGTGCTTAATTCTAAGTGCTTTCCAAATGATTGTGCATATCATCTTCTCTGTTTTCTGCCTGATGTGTGTTTCAACACAGGTGTTCATCATCATGGTATTTAAAGAGGCATTCTGGGGGAAACTGAGGCACGGGGCGGTGACACCGTTATTATTGGAAGTAATAGTATTTGTATTACAACAGCCCCAACTGAAATCAGGGTCCCATTGTGCTAAATGCAGTGTAAACACCTAGTTAAATCACTTGGTCTGTTTCTCCAGCAGCTTCTGTAAAAAGAATACCTTTTTATATTCATTATAGCCGAATCTGTTCTCATCTTTGCCACATTGGACAGTGTCCATTTGCAGAGGGGGGCACAGAATTCATTCCTGCAGGAATCTTGACTGATTTAAATGCAGTTATGTTTGAAGTGATTTGACGCAGGTTCCACCGGCTGGTTCTGGGTTTCTATGGCACGGTGCCATTATGCCAATTACAGTGGCTAAATCTGTCGTGATGAATGTTTACTTCATTTCACCTGGCTGTGCACCGTTCCAGCTTTGTTTTCCTCTGCTATTCCCGGTGCGTACTTAGCATCTCATTTTGCTGTTAGTCTCACTTTTCTCCTTGGCAGGATCTCAGTCTCAATGGTGTGCTCTCGGAAGTTCATCCTTTTTGGTGCATGTCCTGGACAAAATTTCTGAATGTGTAGTAAACACTAAAACAGAAACTCATTTTCTGGCCCTGAAACAGAAACTCATTTTCATTAGGTTCCCTTCTGTGTTTCATTACTGCGGAGCGGGGATGGTATGTAAGCAGCAGAGCTGACAGCCACCATGGACTCTGGGACAAGGTGTGAGAGGCAGCCAGAAGGGACAGGACCTAGGGCAGGAGGGCAGGGCCTAGGGCAGTCAGTCCTTAGCCCTGCTTAGACTGCAGCACTTCCCCCCCGACCCCAGCCATGTGGAGCTGGGGAGGAGCACTGCCATGGCATTACAAACAGGCCCAGACTGCCTTCTACCCGAGGTCTCGCCCTTTCCAGGAGCATGGAGCTGGGTCCTCCACACCTTGCCTGGGGGCCCAGCAAGTCAGCTCCCATGCGTATATGTGAAATCTACAATGCTGATGTTTGAACTGTTTTCAGAGTAATTGCTAATTTCAGGCTTCACCATTTTATATAATGCCTCCCACAATTCTACCTGCATTGCAGAAGAATTTGTGCCCCATGGGGTGAATTCTATTAAGTAACATAGTATTTCTGCATTTTACATAGTCCATGGAGAGATTTTTACCCTGAAAATACCAAAAATGGGTGGAGAAAGTGTCTTGATTCCTTGCAGGTATTGGGAAGGAATATGCTTCTCCTGTTCCAAGCCTGGCACTGTTTTGGGTGAGTTACTGAGAGGTTACCCCTTTGTGAAACATAGTAGGGAAGATAACGTACCAGGCTCGATTAGCTCGTGGATTGATCAATATGGTAAATGTTAAGGCCAGTGTGCATAGGTTTTTTTTATATTCTTAGTGATGCCTTTGCTCTGGCATTGGAATGGTGCAGGTCAGATGTGCCAGTCATTTAAGTATCTGCTTGGTCCTGTACCCGATGAGGTGAAACTTCGTTACGAAACACAGGGCAAAATAAGGTGGGTGTCTCATCTGGATTGAAGCAGTGGAATTTGCCATCTGTGGCTAACCTGGAACAACTTTCTCTCTGGCAGTTTTACCGAGTCATACATGTGGGAATCCCGGAAGACTCCAGAATGGGATCCGGCAAGGGGCGACGTTCAGCATTGGAGACAAAGTGAGGTACAGCTGCAACCCAGGCTTCTTTTTGGAGGGACATGCGTTGCTCACTTGCCATGCCAGTTCGGAAAGCAGTGCCTCCTGGGATTTTCCACTGCCCTCCTGCAGAGGTAAAGTGCTTCCTGTGGCTCACCTCTTAATTAGTGAACACAAACTAATGATCATAAGCAAGCTGCAGCTAGAAAGAGGCTCCCGCTGGGGGCTGAACCAGAGATGCTACAGAATGAGAGATTATGGGACTGGCAACATTGCATGTGGTGAGGTATAGGTTTAAATACAAAACCCAAACAAAACACAGCCAAGAGGTACTTTGGGGTGGGCGGCCAGTTAGGGACTAAGAGCCGCGGATTGAGTGCAAAGTGCCACGTCTGTCTGTCTGTCTAAAAAATAAATCTATATTATGTGGCTCAGTGCCCTCCTCCTACCCCAGAGGCAGGCACCCCCAGCCTGCCCACTCTGACTTGATGCCAGCGACTCACGGAAGCCGCCGTGGTTGCCACCACACACTTCTACCAAGCACTGGGGTGCCTGGGAAGAGCGGCAGACAGCACTGCTGGTGCACGTCTCAGAGGAGGAGCCGTAGTTAGTGGCTCAAAGAACCGCATGCGGCTCAAGAGCCGCGAGTTGGCCGCTCCTGGGCTAATCTTTTGTTTTGTATCAGAACCTGGAAAGCTGTGGCGATTTGAATGAACACTAATACTTAGAGTTTATCCCGCATGTGACGATGCTTTGAATGTGTGCAAGCATTTGATTAACTGAGTCTCACAACTCCTGGTTGTTATCGCCAACCCCAGATGGTGAAACTGAGGCGGCGATGTTAAATGACTTTCCCAAGGCCACAGACAGAGGTTTTCTGTTAGAATCACAATTAGGACCTGAGACCCCCTGATCTTCAACCTGTTTCTCATTCTCCAGTGCAGCTTTACATGTGGTCCCAGCTTTGCTCCATCTCTAGAAGGGAGTCTTTTAAATTGCACCCCATGTCACTGGATTTGTTCTTTGCTTAGGGGGTGAAATTCACCCTGATGCTGAGGGCCTGTATAAAACTATATGCCCTGGAACTATAAGTCAGACTTACAAGGCACAGCAATCTCCAATCGGGTCTCAGACAAGGGGTGCCTTGGCATTTAAAAGTATGTTTGTGCAGTGGATTGACTACGAGATGTTGGAATAGTCTCTCAAGGGAAATGGTGGAAAGTCCATAGTTTGCATCACTCCAGATGAGGCTGAAGAATAAACCCCTATGGGACACAGTTCTGCCCTGAAATGGGGTGTGAACCTGGCACTGTTCAAGAGCTCTTGTGTCTCAGAGCTCTCTGAGTCTGGTTGATAGGAGTCCATTATGAAGCTTCTCTTTCTTGAGTTCCCCATATTGTTTACTGATCATTTTCAGTTTCGTATTGTCCATTCTGAACAAAACAAGAGCTTCGATGGGGTGATTAAAAATCCCAAATATTCACTACTCTGCAGAGTAGGTAAGACTGTTCCCTCTAATCTTTTCCATCCATGTGCAGAATTTTACTGTGTGCCGAGGCCTGTGCTTATGTGCACCACCAGTAGAAAAAAAAATTAGCTGTGAGCACACGGCTGATCAGCAGGGCAGCACATGAATCTCTTCTGAGCAGCCGCATGCATGCACAGATAATAGGGAACACAGGTAGGTGATCTACTGTTGGAAACCTGCAAGAGAGTGGCTGGTTTGTCATGTTAAAGGAGGCTTAGAGTCTAAGGACTTCAGGTCTGGTGTGGTGACTTTTCTGCTTTTTCCATATCTGTTAATAAGCAGAATGAATTACAGCCAGTTTTTTCTTTTTTAAGGCCAGCTTTATCAAAGTGTCATATAAGCAAGGCCAAGTTGACTTAAGCTCTAATTGTCCACTGCTTTGCACTTGCATGCATCTTGTTCAGTCATTCATATCTGCAGAAAGTGGGTATGATAATCTTTCATGGATTCAGGGGGTCTCGTGGGACTAGATTGTCAGTAAATGTTCAAGTGACTAGGTTGTTTTACCAAAATAGTTGCTGCTTTATTTCTGTTCAGTTCTTTGTGTGCTTCAACAGACCATCTTGTATCGATCCATTTATTGACCCTCTGCTTGTGTAATCAATTAGCAAGCCTGAGCTGGTGCATGTACCTTGAATTTTAAATACAAAAATATTGTTTGCCTGATGATCTATGTTCCTAATGCTTCCTTTGAGTCATGGTTCATGCTGCTTATTGTGGTTCATCTTACACGTACCTATTGTTCTTGTGTTTTCTGTGGTCCCAGTGCAGGAGTGGTTGGTGCATAGGTTGGCATGGGAAACGGATATGTTACTTCCTTCGTTTTTTCATCTCCAGGTTACATCCTCAGCCTTGACTTTCTAGGCTCATGCTGAATTGGCGCTTCCATCGTAAACCCTTCTTCTTCAATGTGTTTACAACTTGGCTGGAGAAGGATAGTAAAAACCAACCAACCAACCCTTAAGTCTGAAATATGGTATAAAATAGCAGAGTTCTCTGATTAAAGGGAATTCTATGCAAAAATCAACCCGTGCTCAATCTAGTCCAACACCTGGTCTCTCTCTGTCAGTGGCCAGTGGTCTAGAGAGAGGATATTAATTGCTGCACTATTTACATGAGTTTGTTCAGTGCCATTCTGTAGGGCAGGGAATGCCTCCTGAACCCCACAGGTGCTGATGCTTGGAGCAGAAGGATTAATAATCCTTGTAATTTTTATTTGATTTTTATGCAGATGGTCTTCTTACTTGTCTGCAGTCCTTTTGCTCAGGAAGCTACTAATGTTACTAATTTAAAAAAAAAAACCCTGTAAAATTACTGCCACTTTCTTGATATTTCATACAATTGAAAAATGTCAAAAATACTGTGATGGTCACATTGCACTGTGCAAGTATTAATTTGTTTTAATTGGCTTATTTGCTCAAGGAGGTATTGCATGGTGATGCGTTCCAAAGGTTATCAGTCTGGGCAGCAGGTAGTCCGATGTTCACTGATCATTTTAGTAAATGTAAGAACTTGGAATGGGTTCTGTTGTAAACCTCTATTGACTGCAGTGGCAGCAAAGACTAGACAGGTGTCTAGTCCCATAATATTGACAGTTGATATGAAAATGTCGAAAGCAGAACAAAAAAAACCAGGAAATTAATACAACAGAGAACTCAGAACCTACCCAAGTGTATGAATTGATTTTACCATAATCGGTTTTTTATTGGTCAGAATTAAAATTTATATCTGACCGTTAGTCTGGATGTACAGACTGTAGTGACTGCAAGGGTCGAAAGATATGCATACAGACAAAAGGGTTTTTCTAATTCTGCTGGGAAAATAATGCATCTTCAGAGCTACTGCTTGAATAAAAATACATATTTCCTTGCTAGAAATGAAACCTTCTCACTATCTGCACAGCATGTATTCAGCTTCTGGATTTCCTTGCCTTAGGAAATCAGTCAAATACCGTATCTCAGTTCTCTTTGGAAATGGCTGGATAACCTTATGACCAATATCTTTACCTCTGTGAGTTAAAATAAATCAGTCACATGCTTCAGGGCCTAAACCGATTGCTGATGGGGGAGGAAGGAATTTGTTTCCTGTGTAGAACATCACACAATTAGAGGGTTATGTTTAGGTTTAAAAGAAATCATAGAACTTCTGATGCATTTGGTAGTGCCCACAGGTGGGTATTTGAGACATCTGTAGTGTGACCTGATGCTGCATATCTTACTGTAACAACATAGCCATGTGTGTAACTATTAAGGAGCTGATGTATTTCTACGGGAGTCAATGTCTCCTAGATTGTGTGAGAGTAACACATTCTTTGGAACCAATTTGCCAGATGTGAAATAACATGTTTTTGTTTTTGTTTTTTAAAAAAAGAGTAAATACAGTGTTGAACACTAAGAAGTCAGTGTTTGCAAATGGAAGCTAGGTGGTTGTTGTTAGCTATTTTGTACTGCAAGTATAAAGGAAAGCTATACTTATCTGAAATACTGCTATATGTTATTTACTGACAAATGCTGACTGTTTAATACAGATTGAAAGGCCCTCAACCAGCACCCTCAGGACTTGACAGGTCCTGAACAAGGGAATTTGCTGGATGAAGGGATGTCCCCTGCCTCTGCTCCCCACCCAGCACAGTTTGCTGTCCCTCCCTCCTGCAGGTTCCACTACCTCCATGCTGGCCCCCTGCGTCTTCCCCACCTTGAGCCTGGCCGGCTCTCTTATCTCTGGCATGGTCTTGGCTGCTGATCCCAACCACTGGGCTCCCCTTCACAGGGCTGCTGGCCCCCCTGTTTCTGGGCTCCTGTCCAGCAGGGCTCCCAGATGCCAGACCTCTTTCCAATAGTCTCCCTGCCAGCAGCTTTCTGGTCAAGTAGCAGCCATGGTGCTAGCAGACAACAGATGTTGCTGGACCAGAGAATCACGTGCGACCTGTAGCAGCCATTTATCCCTATTTATTTGATTTTAAGTATGGCTCGGTATGATGGACATCAGAAAAGAACCCCTTTTATCTTTGCTGAACCTCTCAACTGTTCTTCAGCTCCAAGGACTTGCTTTGGTTTTTGAGCCTTTATTTATCATGACGACTGTGGAGTAGTGTAGGAGATTCAGTAACAGATCAGTGCCACTTACGTGCTGTACAAACAAAAAAGTAAAAAATGACCCCTGCCCAAGCGAGAAGACAATGTTGTGAAACAGCTGAATACAATAGATTATCCCTTAAGAGGAAAAGCACTATGTATGTTTCAGACACTTATAAAACATAGCATGTTCCTCTCCAGTGGTTTGCCACCACAGAAAATAAGGAGCGACTACCTCGAGCTAATGGAATTATACTTTTTGCGTAAGCGTTGGAGGACTGTTCTTGGATGCAGAAGGTCCCATGTTCAGTCCCTGCAAATGATGCTCGGCGGTGGTGAAGTTAGAAACAGGCTGAGTGCCTTTATCTTTCACTGGTTTTTATGTAGGCATAACTCTGTATAGGCCTCAGAAGAATGACTTCAGATATTCACTGATGGAGATGCACTGTCTTTTCCATTCCTACATCTTGGAGTGTAGGCCATCGACGACCATTTGCCAGCATGCCCTGTCCTGAGCGTTCTCTTCCACTTCTGACCAGGTGTAATCTATCTTTTTGACATTATTCTCTGTTGAGATGAGGACTCTTTTTCTCCCAGGAATGGAATCTGTTGAATGATCGTCGGTATTTCTGTAGTAGGGATTGTTTTACGGGGTACGGGTGCTAGCCCTACACCCAGCCCTCCTCTCTTCTCACCTGGGCTTGGGACCGGCCATGGTGGAGTTATTTGCTGATGTGGTGGGGAGAGGCAAATATGCCCCAAATCAGACTTTTTTTCAGTCCCGCCCTCTGCTGCTACTTATGTTGTGTTTTGTTATAGCTGGGATGCTACAGAGGGAGAGGAAAGAACAGCAGCTCATGCTGAGAATTCTAATGCTTTGCTTAGCTGGTGCTTTGACCCGTTCTGCGTTTTCTGTAAACATTAGCATTTTGTTCTGTGGTTAAATCAAATTGAGCATAGAGTGTGCAACAACACCTGCAGCTCCATTAGGAGGCAGAACAGTCTTAAGTAATGTATGTTGTTCTGGAAAATAAGGTCACGTCCCTGCACAGGCAGCCCTGGAAGTGTGTTCCCTTAACTCTGTGAGTTGGGTTCTGTTTTATTTATCCAGTTAATTTATTTTGCCTCTTTCTGCCACATTCTCTCTTCCAAGTAGATATGCAGTGCTCTAGACCTGCTTAGCCTAACATCCAATCTATAGTGTAACATTGCCTTGTGGTAGAAGATGGATAAGAAAGTTTGGCAGCTATATGTAGTCACTGGGGTAGGCATCATCAGGGCTACTGGATGAGTATTTTTCATCATATTTGATACTGTATTGGTCTTAACAAAAATGAGTGGAGTGTCAGGAGTTTTTAGCCCTCCATCTAGAGAACATTAACTCTCTATGCTGCCTTGAAGCAGTGTGGCAACAGTATTTTAACAAGAGGTTCCCATGAAAATTTCATTCCTTTGCCTGCATCCTGAAGGGTAAATGTGCAGGAGAGAATGCTTGTTCTTATTCCATTCAGCCAGAACTCCCTCACAACAAAAGGGAGTGAACAGCTCTCCTGAGGACACAAATTGTTATGAAGCACATTTGCTGGGTATCTTTCTAGCATGTTCCCTTCTATAATAGAGATGGATTCAGGATTAAGAGTCAGATCAAGATAGGAGAGCTGTGCAGCCGTGGGATCTGCTGCTCTGGGAGGGAACTGGTCTAGTGTCTGAAGACGCAGCAGGTTTAAGACAAACCAAAGGAAGCACTTCTCCATGCAATGCTCAGTCAACTTGCAGAACTCCTTGCCAGAGGATGTTGTAAAGGCCAAGACTATAACAGAGCTCAAAAAAACACAAGCTAGCTAAATTCACGGAGGATAGGTCTATCTGTTGCTATTAGCCTGCATGGTTAGGGATATTATTCCTACCCTCTGTTTTGTCAGAAGCTGGGAATGGGTACTGGGATGGATCACCTGATGATTATCTGTTCTGTTCATTCCCTCTGGGACACCTGGCATTAACCATTGTCAGATGACAAACTACTGGGCTAGATGGACCTTCAGTCTAACTCAGTATGGCCATTCTTATGTCTGTCCCTATAACGTAGAATGAGTGGGCCTTGTGCTTAAGAGAAAGTATTATTGTCCTGACAGGTCTGCTTTCAAAAGGCCTTGAGGAGAGAGGGGATGTTCGAAAGATCACCTGTCGAGCTGACCAGAGTTGTCTGATTGTTCCTCCATCATTGACGTCATGTCCCCAGGGTGTCAGACTAGAGAGGTTCAACCTATATTTTTGCAGAGCTCATCTGAATAGCTAGCACATCAGTGGTTTTTAACCATGATACTTTGTGACTGATTCTTGGAACCCATATGGGGTTTCATTAAACAGTTCTAACCCATGTGTGATGGGGACCCCTAAATACCTTCTTTGGGTCTTAAAGAACACCTTATCCCCCCAAAAGCCTTGCCAAGGTCGTCATCAGCCACCTAGTGGCACCAGATCCTACCACATCAATAGAAGCAAAATCTACAGACTTATCTCTGCTGCTACATTGCCCCGAAAAGACGATTTTCAGCATCCTTGGATCTTTACACATAACTGCCACATGCCGTGCACCTCATCCAGTGCACGAAATGCCCGACTAGCTGTTATGCTGGTGAAACCAGACAGTCACCTACACCCTTGAATGAACTCGCATAGAAGAATGGTAAAAGACAAAAACACTGCATCATCCAGGCGTGAATATGTCTCACAAAATCACTCCACAGCTGACCTCACAGTCTTCGTCCTGAAAGGAGACTGGCATTACACCTTCCAAGCCTGGGAGCTTACATTCAGAACTGTGTAGGACCCTAGAAATTGTGACCTGAATAAAGACGCCTAGTTTATGGCTTATTACAACAATCAGGACCCCACTAGCCTTCCTTGTTTTGTGCTATGAATGTAGAGGTATAAAAAGGCCAATTCATTTTGAATGGCTGCTTAGAACAGTGATGGGCAACCTAGGCTAGTGAGTGGGCTGCATGAGTGGGCTGCATAAGTGGCCCTCCTTCATCTCAGTGGGCCTCAGGATTGTCAAAACCAAGATGGTCTCCCGGGACAGGGCAGTTTTGCTAACTGCGCTTGTGTACCTAGAATTTTCAGGGTGTGCCGACTGAACCATAGGTGTGATTTGATTGGCTGTAGAGGGAGCACACGGCTCTCACAGTCAATATTGTGTACAGTTAGCAGACAGCTCACTTCACGTGCCCTGACTCTGTGTGCATGTCACTTTAGCAATACCAATGGGGGGGAACCCTGGGCGGATAGAGACCAGCGGAAACTGGCAATCCAGTACGTAACACCGGTAAACTACATATCTCATTGGCAACATGTAAAGTATACTGATGGGCCTCAGGTTTCCCACCACTGCCTTAGAATGTATCTTAGCTTATTTTAAATGGTCTGGTCCATCTTGTAGTTGAGACCCTGAGTATCTCTCCCAGACCTTAAGAGAAGCTCTGTGTAACTCAAAAGCTTGTCTCTCTCACCAATAGAAGTTGGTCCAATGAATGATACTCCCTCACCCTCCTTGTCTCTCTGGATTCAGAAGTGGTATTTAGCTGGCAGTGAAGAATAATTCCTTCCATTTCAGGAATCACAGGAAATTCGTATTATACAGAACAGGTTAGAATAAAAGGTCTTTGGGGCAGGAAACAGTCTTTTTGGTTCTGTGTATGTGCAGCCCTGAGCACATCCTGGTGCATAATGAGGGCTCCAGATCAACTCTACGGCTGCTTCTACACTTGCCCCTTCCGATCGGCGGGGGCATGGTAAAGAGGCAGTCTGAAGCAGGCTAATGAGGTGCTGACATTCAGAACGGCGGCCATGCGAATTTTGAAGTGCAGACTTTGAAATGCAGACGGGCAGTGTAGACGGGGGCAGCTTCGAAGTAAATGCTCCACTTTGACATTCCCTTACTCCCACAAAACTTTCAGCCGCATTCAAAAAGTTCATCCCGGTGGCATGTAGAACTCCTTTATGGTGTTAATAATAAGAAGCCCCAGGAGAGTTCTGTGTTCCTGTCAGGCAGTGATAATATTCAAAAGGCAACCTGTGCCGTGCTGCAGGTGGCTGTCTTTCTGCTCTCTGCAATAAATGGCTTCTCTTCAGACCTTTGCATGTATTATTGAAACCGCTAATGGCCTCATCCTGTCTCTGCCGAACGTTTCAGCCTTTCTGCTGGGCAGGTGGCTTGCCGAAAGCTAGCTGGCTGAGAGCAGCAGACTCTCTCCTACATTTATTGCCTTTCCAGCATCCACAAGGGGTTATCAAGGAGAATAATTTGAAAGTAGTCTGGGCATACCTGCACATGCCAGTAAATGAGCGAACTGTGCTTATCCTTTATGGCCAGAACTCAGTCACACTCCAAGAAGCAAGAGGAGCTCCTGTGTTCTCACTCTACAGGGAAGAACAAAAAGCATCCTTATGCTTTTCCCCTTTTTTTTGATCCCACAGCTGCCCATGTCCATGAATCAGAGGTAAGACAGACTCATGCATTCTGCATGGGCCGAAGCTGTCAGAGTTCCCCTGGCTACCTCTATCATGGATGAATTAGTAAGTAGCACAAAGGGGGTCCTGGATGAAAAATAGGCTCTGGGCCTTCTGATTAACATGAAAGGCCAATGGGGACTACCATAACTTGAATTTGGAGATCAATAGGGTGTGCAAACCCTACGTGGGCCAGTGGACAGCTGGAGGTACTATCTGCCCTGCTCTAAGACGCTCTCAGCCAGACAGTATCTGAGTAGAGCTCCATCTTTGTAGCTTCTCCCTTGCAGCCTTACACCTGAGCTTCAGGTGTCTTGGAGCAGGACATGTAGGGTGAGCAGTTTGGCTGGGGTCGGGATAGGAGCTGGGGAAGATTGGTGCCTGTCAGAAGATGATTGCCTTCTTTGGCTGCCAATAATAGCAGGTTTGCGCAAACCTATTTGGGGCTGAAGCACTTAGAATCATAGAATACTAAAAATGGAAGGTATCTTGAGAGGTCATCAAGTCCAATCCCCTGGCCTCACAGCAAGACCAAGCACCATCTAGATCATCCTGATAGATGGCTATACAACGTGCTCTTAAATCTCTCTAATGATGGAGATTCCACAAAC
Source organism: Carettochelys insculpta (assembly GCF_033958435.1). Lineage (NCBI taxonomy): Eukaryota > Metazoa > Chordata > Testudines > Carettochelyidae > Carettochelys > Carettochelys insculpta. The sequence continues at coordinate 4,509,559 of NC_134160.1, forward strand.
TCCCTAAGCAATTTATTCCAGTACTTAACCAAAGGGAGAGTTAGGAAGTTTGTCCAAATATCCAACCAAAACCTCCCTTGCTGCAATTTAAGCTCATTGCTTCTTGTCTTATCATCAGAGTTTACAGAGAATATTTTCTCCCTCCTCCTTTTAGCACCCTTTTAGATACTTGAAAGCTGTTATTGTGTCCCCTCTGTCTTCTCTTTTCCAAATCTAAATAAAACCAATTTCTCCCCTACCTTCATAGGTCATGTTTTCATTTTTGTTGCTTTTCTTTGGGCCTTCTCTAATTTCTTCACATCTTTCTTGAAATGTGGTGCCCAGAACGGGACACAATACTCCAATGGAGGCCTAATCTGTGCAGAGCAGAAAAGAAGAATTATAAAACTCCTGTTAATACATCCCAGAATCATGTTTGCTTCCCCCCCGCATAATGTCACACTGTTGACTCATATTTAGCTTGTGCTCCATTATGACCCCTAGATCCCTTTCTGCAGTACTCCTTCTTATACAGTCACTTCCATTTTGAATTTGTGAATCTGATTATTCCTTCCTAAGTGGAGTTCTTTGCATTTGTCCTTATTAAATTTCATCCTGCTTATCTTTGTTTTCTCAGTACTCAGCAGTGCCGAGGAAAGGCAGGGAATCTGCTTAGGGTTGAGCCTAGGAGAGGATGAGAATTTATTTTCGCTTTCTGTGTAGAGTGGAACTTTTCCATGACTGAGTCTGGGGGAGCTTAGCCATCCCAGCTGGAAAGTTTTTGGAGGCTGGGTGGATCAGGTGAATACCAGGTGGGCCTTAAGAGACCTGGGTAATATGCCTGTCTGTGCATGACTTAAGGAGAGTTACTTTGCTTCAGTGTGTTTCCATTTCCTCAACCCCGGTGTGTGAGCTCTGCAGGATTGGAACTCTCTCTAATTATATGTTAGGAAGGGCCCATTGTGACAGGGGCTGTATTCTTCTTGGGGCTGCAAGATGCTAAGGGAACAAATACACACAATAAATAATAATGTTTGTTAGATATGAGGGACTGTCCCTCGAGTCTGAGAGTCTCGATGCTTCTAATCTGTGTGCCTGCCATCACTCACCAGGCAGTGTGCGTTTGTGTCTTATGCATTCTTTGTGTTCGGCTGACTGGTTGCAGTTGGGTAGCAGATGGCCACGAGAAATAAGAGTTGGCATGAACAAGAGGTTTGTTTTTACTTTGCTTTTGCAGCTCCATCACTCAGAGACTGCGAGTCCCAGCCCTGCTGTGAGCGGCTTGTACTGTCAGCAGGGCTCAGCCCTGAAAAGGCTCTGATACTTTCATGCTAAGAATTTCCTGTCAAGCAATATTCCAAAATCCTCCTGTCACACCTCTCCAGAAATGTGTATCAATTGCTGCATAAAACTCATGAGGATCCCTAAGTGGACTTTCACTATGGATAGATTTTTTTTTTTAATAGTTTTGTGCTGGAGTTTTAAGCACTTGAAATTCAGTGTTTATAATGTAAAGCCTGAGAGCCCCTTGACTAACGCATCTGAAATGCTGTTCTATAATATGCATTGTAAAGTTAACAGGCTTTTCATAGAGCATTTCATATAAACAGCCAGGCATCTGACAATGCTGTACATACAAAACTGGCACAGTGCTACAAAGCAAGCTAATTTAATTCTTGGTTTTCTTTATCTTCCTGCCCATGTTTTTTCTTGATCCTCCTATTTTATTTGCTCTAATAGCTTCTGTTAATAGAGTCTATTTGTAGAAGAAGATAACCTGTAGCAAACGCAGCAGATCCCATACCCAACTGGTAAATGCCAAAAGCTTTAGTAGTGTATCAACTTTTTTCATAGGTTTTACTTTGCTATTTTTAAATAGCACTCACTTATTCTAGAAGGACAGCATGCATGAATGATTGCATAATGTTTTGCTAAGGTCAGGGATGCAAAAGAATCAGTGCTCATATGTAGTTTAAGTCTCACAACCAGGAGTTTGTTGTGGGAGGTTGAACCTCATCTGGCACTCTTGGGTCCTGCAACATCCGTGATCCGTCATGATTTTAGTTAGCCGGATGTCCCTTTATCATGGGTGTGGCCAAGTTACTTGCAATCCCATGAAGTTTGTTTGCAGCCACCAGTCCTGGCTCTCAGACTTCAGAAGCTCAGCAGTATGTGTATGACTAACCTATGCAATCTCATGATTTCACATTGCCATAACCCAACATTTCTTTCCTCACTCCTTTCATTGGTCTCATTTATTATGCTAAATCTTAGATTGGACAGAGGGATAGTGTTTACAATCCTCATCGTATCTTGCACTCATGCCTATGGTATCAAAACACTCATATTTCTTTAATGCAGGAACTTTGTCTCTTCTCTCAACTACTGTGCTTTTCTACATGGTTTAATATTTTATTTATCATACGAATTCACGTTAGAAGTGTTGTGATCCACCAGATATTTAAAACACAACTCTCAGTTGCACAGATATCCCTAAGAGAGTTGCTACATACATAATAACACAGTTTTCCAAATTACTGTTTTCCTAGATGCTGTATAAATACCTGTAATAACCAAGTCACATGCTTTTTATTCTGTCTACCTATCTTAGGTTCTGTTGGCATGAGAAGGAACTTGAGCTTTGGTCTTATAGTTATTTCGTTTTTATGAGACCCCTGTGAACTCTTCTCTAAATAATAGACATCAGAAATCAGTTGTTTTGTGGAGCTGCAGCAGAACAAAACAGCCACAATGGGTCAGTCCAAATGCACATCTAGCGCAGTATCCCAATGTTGGCCAATGCCAGGTACACCAGAAGGACATGCTCCAGGTTCTCATCTAATGCAAACTGGCATAGGTCTCCTGAAGTCCAGGTAGCTGTTGCAATTGGCACCTCTCTGGGGAACTAGGTTGATGTTTGAAATTACACTGGTTTCTCTGATGGCTTTGGAGTGGGTGGAGAATTCTGTAACATTTGGTGGGTGTTCCGTACTCTAATTTTCCTGCTCCTGTAAAGTCTTCTCATTTGGGAGGAAGAGCAGGGTATGCCATTGAGGTGACATTTCTATTTTTTGTGCCCCATCAGCACCCATCCCAGAACTTGCAGGTACTCTTCTTCCATGCCATGGTGAGGAGCACTGGAGTTGTAGAAACTTTTGTTGCGAGAGGTGTCATGGATCATATTTATGCCACTGGCTAATGTAGGGTTATCCACTGCTACCCTATGTTGGAGGCATGAGTAACTGGTGTGTGTGTGTGTGTGTGTGTGTGTGTGTGTGTGTGTGTGTGTGTGTAAACATGTCAACTGTGTCTGCACCTCTTAATGTGCAGGGGGGCTAGCTGAATTTCTAGTGTGTCTGATCAATGTGCCAATAAAAAGGACAGCCCATGAAAAGAACAACAAAGTTTAAAAAATGGTATTTTTGTACAGCTCAGTCTGGGTCTTTGCAGTACGTTCCAGTCTCCCTTAACCTGGCATTATGTTTTTTATAACACTTGTTTGATTTATGCTCCTCCATTCAGGCTAAGATTACTTATTATTAGGTATCAATAGCTGTTTAAAGTCTCCACCCCACCCCTCACCATTTGGTATTAGGAGAAATTATTGAGCACAATTTCCCTTTGTTTTCTCTAATTTGGCATATGAGTCATTCTCACCCCCCAGCGCACCCTTCCGAAAGCTTTACCACATTAAGGGGAAGAAAAGCAAACCTGCAAGGCTGCCCTGCTTCAATGCCTTGATTTCATATTTGCAATCATGCTCCCTTCCAGGAAAACACCCATGATGTGCATTTTCTATCTTTCAGCTGATGATGCTTGTGGAGGAACGTTACGAGGACAGAGTGGAATTATCTCCAGTCCGCATTTTCCTTCTGAGTATGGGAATAATGCAGACTGTACGTGGACTATCCTTGCAGAGCCTGGAGACACCATCGCTCTGGTTTTCATGGATTTTCAATTAGAAGATGGATATGACTTTTTAGAAGTCACCGGAACAGAAGGATCTTCACTTTGGTAAGTGAGTGGCTGTATCTCTTTATATGGTCGTGTACGTTGAATTACATCTGCACATATATAACTTCAGATGTGAAATTAACTATCCTGGGATACAGTGCGTACTTAACATTGTACCCGGACAGAAATGTCATGGTCTGTGCTAGCCATGGTTATAGCCACTATTAGAGATTTTAAAGTACGTTGTAATGAAATATCTCTGCTTACATTTTTATGTTTTAGTTAACTTTTACAGTGATTGATGTCAATTTTGAAGCATGCTCTTTCTTAGTAACACAAGGGTGTGTAGTTGGTTAACTAGACTAAAAACCTGTGGATGTAGTCGTCTGGAGCTTGCTTTTGCTGAGTTGTTTTTGTATGGTTGCTAAATCTGTTGCTGGCAAGTTAACTTTCCTGTCAACGACCACGTGGCAAATGTGCTACAGTTTGGTTTGCTCTATGTACGTACTGCAGGCTGCAGACAGAATTCAAGTATTCCTGTTCTCTTGTGCCATTAAGTCTCGTTTGATTACTCCATAAATGTTCATGCTTTGGGAAAAGGGGGCGGGGGGGCTATTTTGTTAGTAAGAAACCTATTCTGCTGCAGTTGTTCCATTTCTTTTGCTTTCTTCAAGTTAACAATGACGTTTCCGTGGTCAGGGATGAGAGAGTACAAGTTGGGATGTGTAGAATAAATTTGACAGCTGGTACATGAACTAATGGGGTCTAACAAAAAAAAAAAAAAGCTACAAGATACTCCATGTTGATGTTCAGTTTGTTGATACTGATGAGGTTATAAAGATCTCGTTTGATATTAAGAGTATATACTGGTGGTTGAATCTCTTGATATTTCAGCTGTGTGTTACATTCCCTTGCTGCTTAGTTGAATGGAACGTAAAAAAGAGGAGGCCAGTGTGTTACTATGTAAGGTCCTGCCTGCATGATAAAGACTTTCTGGGTATAACTATGTCACCAAAGGCCTGGTCTACATCAGGGAACAAAGTCGATCCCAGATTTGCAATTCCAGCTACAAGCATCAGAGGAGTAGATGTGTTAGTCTATGTCCACAAAAACAATGGCACCTTATAGACTAACAGAATTTTTGGAGCATAAGCTTTTGTGGGCACAGACCCGCTTTATCAGATTCATCTAAGCATATGCTCCAAAAATTGTGTTAATTCTAGCTATGACATTAGCGTAGCTAGAATTGACGAATCAGGAACGACTTTGTTCCCTGATGTAGACTGGGGCTTTTTGGGCTCATGCCAATGTCCCTTACTCCATGCAATAGCATGGAGTACCAGGGTGGATGGCTGAGCCCAGAGAGATTGTTTTTGGTGCGTCTTCAGAGATGCAGCAAAATCGAACTCCAGCGAATCAGTCACAGCTTGTCAAATGCGTGGTGAGTATAGACACATAGAAAGCCTCGTAGTGGAGACCCTAGTTGATCTTCCCCATAGTACAGACAAGCCCTTAGTGACTCTCTGCCTTCAGTGGATTGCCACCAAGGGCTGCTTTATCTCAAAGACCAACACTATTAGGTGTGTCCAGTAGGCTGTTTGCCACAATAAGAAAGTCTAGAGACACTGTTTCAGTGCGTTAAGTCATCCATTTTGTGGCCGTGTGAATTTCACCCCTACAAGTCCAGAGCGAGGTTTGTTTTCCAAGGCGCACTCTTCATGCCTATAATTGTGCAATATGCAAAGGCAAGATATATCAGCGCACCCATCAAGTTGAAGGACCTAATTCAGTATTCTCAGGAAGCAATCTCGTCAGTTCCATATGCAGAATTATAGTCCTTTTTAGATTTCACTTTTCAAAGCTGGCCAGCGCTACCCTGAGCCTGGTAATTAAATTCAGATGACTCATTTTTTTTCCCCATTTTTAAATATTTTTTTTTGCCTGCAGGGAAGAACTAAAGCTCATATCTACTCTTTAAATATGCTGATATGATTCAGCATGAAAATATTGCTAACAATCCCTTCTTTTTCCTTTTTTTTAATTTACTTTATGAAAACTAAGTTTTAATTATGGGTAATGTGGCAGATAAACTCATGGCCAAATAACCCATTATATCTAAGTACCTCACAAGTACAATATTTCATTTAATAAGCATTATAAACTGTTTTAATCAAGCCCAGAAAGGCATACAAATAAACAACATCCAACCTAGCTTGCTCTCCCACAGAATCACTCATATCTCGTTCAAGCTACAGAATATTAGAATACAAATATTTATGAGAGCATCAAGCCATGAAAATTAAGGAAGTTTGGTTGCGGTGGGTGCCATTGTAATTGCTACCTTTCTCCAAGAATGGATTCAAGGATGCATCTTGAGCCAAATTCTGCCTCAGTCAGGCATAGATGTGCAGAGAACTAAGGGGCTAAACCATTGTGCCAGACAACGTTTGCCTGTCTGCAGAAGAGACTGTCTTAGCAGTTCCTTCCTGGATTGAAATTCTGCTTGTAGAGTGTGAGAGGGTGAATAAAAATTACCCAGGGGCTTTTGTGCAAGTCCACCGTCTGAAGGATCTAGTTGCTGAAGTGGCACATTCTTGCACTGTTTTTGCCAGTCCTTTTGGCTGTGTCTACACTAGCTCCCAGCTTCGAAGGGAGCATGGAAAGTAGGGTGCTGGGAGCTTATTAATGAAGTGCTGCAGTGCATGTGCAGCACTTCATTAAGCTAATTCTCCCCCACGGCAGCTTCAAAGTGGCAAACTTAGAAGTGCCAGCTTGCGTGTAGCCATGGCTAAGCTGTGGGTGTTTCAAAGTGCCCAGGCTACTTCAAAGTCCCTTTACTCCCCAGCACAGTTTCTGTACCCAGAATCCCCGCTCTTAGCTTATGCCATTATACACTCTCTTGCCAGGGGAAAAGGATGTATGTATACAAGTTCCTTCTAGGGTTTGGTAACTCACATTTGCACAAGGACTGTTTTGTTTTCACTTTGAGTGGATGGTGAAGATAAGTCTACTTCAGCTGCTGATGAATAGAAGTACAGGTTTAACCTCTTTAGTCCGGCACCCTCCGGATCTGACTGGTGCTGAATGAGAGAATCTGCTGGAACACGGGAAATCAGGATTGTCTAGCATATTAGCAACACTTCCACCGCTGATTAGGCGCTTAGAAGACAATTAGGGTTAAAATAGAGCTAAATAACAGCACACAACACTGGGAGCCAGGACGGGTGGCTGTAAACAAACTGTATGGGGCTGTGGGAAACTTGGCTGCTCCCATCATAAGTGTTAATTCGGCTTACTAAAATCATACCTGATTACGGATGTTGCCAGATGAGAGAATGCTGGACCAGAGAGGTTCAACCTGTAGTAGTCCAAACGGTAAAGGACCATGCTCTTATGCGCCAAATAACGAGTCAGTGGTGGGCTTTTTCACTGGCCACTGTCTGAAGACAGGATACTGGGCTAGATGGACCTTTGGTCTGACCCAATATGGCCCTTATGTTCACGAAGGGTACCGGGTTCAAAAACAAATGACAGCCCAAGTGAGTGGGTGTAAAGAGTCATTTTATTTGTAGCATGTATTATTACACCTGTATTTCTTTTCCTGAAGTTGCTGTATTTTGCTTATAGGTGATGTATTTACCTGGGAAATCTCAGATTTGCAATGATAGCTGAGAAATGGGAATACGGTTGGACTTCATTTTGTTTGCAAATGCCTACCAAGGTTAGGAAATCAAACATTCAGCACAGATGATTACCTACACACTCTAAGTACCGATAGATCTATTGGCACACAAGGCAGACACTGCACTGAATGCTGACACCTCGCTATCTAGCGCAACCAATTCCTTCATTCAACACCCGACTGATCAGTTGCCTTAGTGACCAAGAGAGCCATGTCTCCTCAACCTCAACCCTGTGCTGATTTTGACACATTCAGCTACCCACCAGAGAATCCAATCACCAGTTTCATTTTATTTGTGACCCAGGTCACACATGGTTCTTGCTGCAAATCTTGAGTGTAAGGCTATGGTGACAACCCTTCATATGTCAAGTGGTATAATAAAGGTTGAGAAGCTGTTTGAGGCATTTTAATAAAATAAAACAGTTACAGCTCTTTTAACTGGGATCACAATTTTTGTTGTGGGTCCTGTGACCCAGAATTCCTTGACAGGCGAGAAATAAAATTCTAGTGAGTAGAAAAAAGAGGAGTGTGGTTGGAGGGATATTAGGTTACAAATGAGAGAACTGTTTTTCTCACAGTATAGAAGTGTCTACAGTCATCTTAATTCTCCTCAATGTGGTCTTGGTCTTGTTGACTTGGCTGCCCCAGTTGCAATCTGTCTACTAGGAAACAGGGGAACCTGATTATGGCAGGGAGCCAGGGTGCTGGGGGGCAGAGAATAAGCAGCACTCACATTTTCAGTCACTTACAGATCTGAACCTTTTGCTTTGGTTAAAATGTTTATGTATTTTTTACCTTGTAAATGGCTGTGGAACCCAGAGGGATTAAATCAATGCAATGAAGCTTTATGGGCCTGAGTTACTGTGAACTGCTTTGACCCTAAGTGATGGGAGACTGGGAGTGAGCTGTATTGATCACATCCTTGCTCCACGAGAGTCTACCAAGTGCTGACTGAATCCCTTGGCTAATGTTTTCAAGAGTGCCCATTGCTTTTGACTGTCCGTTTCCAGGGGCCCACCCTGAGCCTAAATTGCAGAAGTGGTAAGTGCCCGCAGCACCATTCACAGTCATTGAAACAGCAGGTGTTCCGTTGCTACAAAAATTGGCCTCTAGGACTACATCTACACCAGCCAAAAAATTCGAAATGACTATGCAAATGGCCATTTCAAAGTTTATTAGTGAAGCACTGAAATACATATTCAGCGCCTCATTAGCATGCGGGCGGCTGCAGCACTTCGAAATTGACGCGGCTTGTCCAGACGGGGCTCCTTTTCGGAAGGACCCCGGCTACTTCGAAGTCCCCTTATTCCTATCTGCTGATAGGAATAAGGGGACTTCGAAGTAGCCGGGGTCCTTCCGAAAAGGAGCCCCGTCTGGACAAGCCACGTCAATTTCGAAGTGCTGCGGCCTCCCGCATGCTAATGAGGCGCTGAATATGTATTTCAGCGCTTCATTAGTAAACTTCGAAATGGCCATTTGCATGGCCATTTTGAAGATTTAGGCTAGTGTAGACATGGCCTAGATGTCTCAAACCCAATAGTGAGAACAATTAATCACTGGAACAGTTTATTTAAGGTTTGTGGTGGGTTTTACATCACTGTCCAATTTGAAGCCAAGTCTGGGTGGATTTCTGTAGAGCCCTGTGTGGATACAAAAACCAGTCTCTGCATCTGCCAGAAATGATTCTCTGATATCTGCATCCACATCTGTAGATAACCTCAAATTTGCAGGGTTCTAAATACATAACTGGTTTCCACAGCCATATGCAGAAAAATGAACCCCAGGTAGTTGCATCCATATCCATGGATATTCACGGTTTTGCAGGGTTCTAGATTTTGGATAAGAAATTTATTTGGGGAATTTCTGTGGCCTGGGCAAACAGAAGGTCAGAGCAGGTGATCACACTGGTCCCTTTTGGCCTTGGAATCTGCATCTAAAAGTCAGACACCTCAAAAATCACAGTACCCAAAATACAATGGCTACATCTGGAAGCACTAGGACTGTCTCACTCTAAAAGACGGACTCATCGCTCCACTTACCATGGACTTATTGTCCTTCCCCTCCCCATTGTCTCCCACCTTTGTTCAAAACCAAACGAGGTAAGTAGACAGGAATGTCTTAAGATGTGACAAAGCTGTTCTTGCAAGATTTATTGCCCAGGTTTAGAGATTCAAGCAGATTAGATAGTTGGACAAGATTCAGTAGCAACTTCATTTATGTTTCTCTCTTGAATTATCTTCCTCTTTCAGTGAAGTCTCACGCTGCTTAACTTCCATCCGAGCTGTCTTTACTTTCCTTCTTGCCCCAGCAAGGGGAATCCCAGAAGACTGTAGCACATCCACGATTTATTCAACAGGAACCATGTTGCCTGGCCTGAGCAATAATCACTTATAGTGCATATCTGCAGGAGATGCTTTGACAGTGAGCTGCACCTCCCTTATGTTGTTTAGCTCAATTAAGTAAATTGGCTCATATGGCCCTGGGAAGCATGGCTCCATGACTAAGACACTGGCCTGGCACTTTCTGTGAGCTAGGTTTTTTGCTTTGATTTTTGTATGTGCCTTTGAACATATTAATCAATCTTGCTGCCTCCATTCTGCACCTGTCAAATGGGGAAAATCTGTCTTTCCTCCCACCCTTTACAGTTTAACCAGGTGCTACTCAGGAATTTATGAGGCAGGGACTAGGGCATGCTGTATGTCTGGGCAGTGCCAGAACAACAAGGACTCTGTGCACTAATGTAAAACAGCTGAATAGGAATAAGATGAAGCAAACTGTTAAGTGATACAAGTTGATAAAAGGGTGCATCAGTTTCACTGTTTAGATGTTACAAAGGAGAAAATTGGAGCCAATAATATTCTGGGTAGGTTCTTACAAATGAGTGATGACTCTTGCTGAGTTCTAATACTAAACTAGTTCTAATTATTTAATAAGCAAAGTGCTTTGAATGACTAAATATCTTGAGAGGGAGGAGAGTATTTTAAAAATGCCAGCTACCACATTGCCTTTCCCTTCAACAACAGAAAAAGTCATTTATCAGTAGAGAACCTGCAGGGCTGTTTTTTGACTGAAAGAAGAATTAAATCACAATTTCTCTGGGACAAGAATATGGTGATATGAGAGAGAAGTTGTTAGTGTCCATTGGTAGCATTCCAGTGTGCATAGGCTGCTCAGATGAGATCAGGGCTACATTGAGCAAGGTGGAATACAAATGCATAGCAAGGAAAGAGCTTAGAGACAAAGTATGGGAGAAAGTGAGGATTATCCCCATTTTACAGACGGGGATTGAAGCCTGTAGACTGTTTGTGTGTCTTTAGGTGGGAACCTATTTGGGAGAGGGATTCTCTTTTTGTTTCGTGTTTGTATCGTGGGCAGAGACAGAGGAACAGACAAGGATATCAATGCCAGACCAGGGAAAGCAGCAGCTGCACTCAAGACTCTTTTTGTTCCACATGGAGATCACAAATAATACTTGTGAAGAAGATAAAACTATGGATCTTCAACATGAATGTGTAGTGTGTATTCTTGTATGGAGGAAAGACCTGGCATTCTAAAAAGTCTTTGAATCACAAGCGATGAACATGCATGAACAGATGCCTGAGGTGCATCCTTCATATCAAATGGCGAGACTTGGTCACAAACGAGGAGCTTTGGAACACAGCAGCACAAGAACCACTTAACGTTCAAATCAAGAGAAGAAGGTATGGATGGCTGGGCCACACTCTCAGAAAACCATCATCCAGCCTAGTCCATCAAGCTCTCACATGGAACCCACAAGGAAAACACAAAAGAGGAAGACGTCGGATAACATGGAAGAGATTTACTGTGACTGAAGGACAGCAACTGGGGTAATTCTGGAGTCAGCTAGAAGTTTTGTCTTGAGACAGAGTGAAGTGGAGGAGGCTTGCAGATGACCTATGCTCCATTTGGACTACAAAGGTTTAAGTCAAGTGTACCTAGCACAAAGCAGTGCTGATCCATGACTAGGGTTCCTAAGTGCTATGGTAATACGAATAATTAATGATAGCAACAGAATGTGTGTTGTCCAGTGTGTGACAATACAAGCCTCATCTGTTCCCCTCCCCTGCCCACTGCTGCTTTACGAGAAACACCTGTAGCAGTGACAGAGGATCCTGCGGATTTTGTGCCTTTCTGCCAAGAGTGCTGCCACTTCATGCCAGATTGTATCCTCAGTCTAAATTCCATCATGGATTCCTCCAGCACCTAATGGCTTGTCACTCCGTAACAATTCATTTCAATGATGAAGCTTTATTCCCTTACCCTCCAAAATGAATTAGTCCTGTCTGGAATGCTTAGATGTTGATTCAGTATTTCTTAATTGATTGCGTCCCTCCTGCTGGTCTAATCGTTGGCTGAGAGTTAGCTCTGAGTTTTGCAATGCTCATTATGAAAGACGAGCTCTTTTTTTTAACACTAGATTAGGTAGTTGGGCTTTATCGTGAGAACTCCGGAAGGCAGGAAAGTGTAATAACAGATTGGAATTCAGCCAGAAGGAGGTGTCCTTACTGTCCCCCTATTGCTTTGAAAAGGACTATGCGTTCTTGTAGAGCAAAATTCATCTGTGTATAGAAGAGCAGCAAAATGCTGCGGCACCACTTAAGTCCCACATGGGCACTCAAAATAGGATCCAAATGGTACATGGTACTTGGTTCGTCTGGACTGGGTAAATTTAATCATAAGTCGTCAGGACATCTGGTTTTGGTCTCACATGAAAATCAGAACCACCAAGAGCGCTGCACTTCTTAAATATCAGGGTGGGGAAATTGCAGAACGCTGACTCCCAAGCATGCTAAGCAAACTAGTGGAGTTCTTTTTTGGACTTAAGAAATGTGGTCCTGTGCCTTTATCTTTGAGAAGTCCGAAGTTCAGTCCTCAAAAAGGCAAAGTAATAAATAGATCCATAGTTATGATTATAATGAAATCCCTTTGGTGGTTTCCAGGTAGAATTTGAGTACATGTTGTAACTCTCTAGTTCAGCATTCTCTTGCTGGGCAACATCTGTAATCTTGTGTGGTTTTAGTTAGATGGATGTTCACTAATCAATTAAAATAATTGGAGAGACACATCTCCTAGAACTGGAAAGGACCTCAGGAGGTCATCTAGTCCAGTCCCCTACCATCTTAGTGGGACCAAGTACCATCCCTGACATCTATTTGCCCCAGTCCCTAAATGGCCTGCTGAAGGATTGAACTCACAACCTGTGTTTAGCAGGCTCATGCTGAAACCACTGAGCTATCCCTTCCCCTGTCATGGATGGGCCCAAGTTTCCCTTGATGCCATAAAGTTTTACAGCCACCAATCCTGGTTTTCAGCATTCTGTGCCGTTATTTAGCTCTAATTTATCCTTAAATGTCTTCTAAGAGCCCAGTAAGCAGTGGAAGTGTTCATAATTCTGCTAAACAATATTGACCTACTGTAGTCCAGCAAACTCTCTGGTTCAGCACCAGTCAAGTCCTGAGGGTGCTGAGAGCTTGAACCTGCAGTTGCAAATGAGAATTTTAGTTAAACACTGTAATTAAATAATGAGGATTAAAATGGTGATAAATATACTATGATAATTTTAATACTCAGCATGTAATTGTTTAATGTAGCTGTGCTTGGCCATTTGGAAGAGGAATATAGCATTTAAAAATGTGATGTGTTTTAATTGTTTTTTATAATATTAGCTGATCATCATTAAAGGTTTATATCGAGCAAAAGTTCTTTGAATGATAAATTTTTATAACTGTTCTCTTGCTGGAATATGAATCTTTCCAAATTGCTGTAGATAATTATTATTTTACAGCCAAATATTATCACCTCTAATGGTTACAAACTGCTTTTGATTTTAGCTCTTAAAGTTCATATGGTTAGGTGAATGAATCAGAAATTTCCTCTTTCAGAAGTAGGTAGAAAAAAGGGTCTTTTATTCTGTTGCAAAGTTGAAAAATAAAACTTTTGAGAGGAGCTTTGTGGTTTGGTGAATATAAGGAGGTTGGTAAACTCAACGGAAACACAAAACCTGAACCTGCTCTGACAATGCAAAAAAATGTTAAATGTTATTATTTTGTTTAAAATGTTGGCTATATATTACAAAATAGATACATATAATTTGAAACAAAATTATAAACTGTATAATTTATTAATTATAAGTTAACAGTTTAATGTTCAACTGTTTAAAATTATATATATAAATTTTGGCCTGGTTTTCTACATCATTTTATGGGCTTGAGAGAAAGCTCAAGTGCCTAGAGCACTGGACCTGAATTCAGAAGTTCTGGATTCTAGTCCAAACCTTGCCATCAGTCTTCTCTGTCACTTTGCCCCACTGTGCCTTTCTTTCCCACCCCCCCATCCTTTGTTCATCTACATCAGGGGTGGGCAGTAATTTTTGCCAGGGGCCAGCTCTATGAATTTTGGTAAGCTGTCAGGGGACACACTTTTCTCACTAAATCAAATTATGTCTCCATCTATTGTAGGCACAAGCAAAATATGGCCTGCAGGCCACATCCCACTTGTGGGCTGTATCTGGCCTGCATGCTCTTTTTATCCCAATGCCAGGATAGCAGTGGTGCCAGGAGCAACAGGCTTTTTAAATAGCTGCTGGAACTCCAGGTGGCAAGGTAGTGGCAGGGGCTGGAAATGCTTTAAATAGCAGTAATTTAAAAGGATCTGGGCCCCTGACTCCCAGCTCCCACCATTACTGTGCTGACTGGCTGCTCCCTGGGGTTCCTGTGCCTATTAAAAAAAAGCCTGCAGCTCCTGGCTTCCACCAGCACCCGGGCAGTAGGATATAAATAGTATGTGGTCCAGATTCAGTGCACAGGCTAGATCCAAATATTAGGTGGGCCTGTCCTGGCGAGGGTAGAATTTGTGGGTTATGCCCATTGGACCATAACAGGGCTTTGATTGGCTGCAGAGGGAGAGCCCGGCTCTCACAGTCAGTGTGTGCAATCAGCACCCACCTCCCTTCATGTGCCCTGGCTTTAAGTGTGTGTCACTTTAGTAGTACCAGCAAGATAAAAAAAAAAAAAAAACTACACAGATGAACACCACCTGAATCAGGCAATCCTGTGTGTGGGCAACGGTAAACAAAATAAACCAACAGAGAGATAGCCCTGTTAGTCTATATTCTATTGAAACAAAAAATAAAAGAAACCAGTGTCTCACGGGCCACACATAGAAGCCTGATTTTTCTCATGATTTTCATTAGATTTTTTGGGGTGAGATCTCTGTTGTGATTTTTGGGTCAGTGAAAATGCAGCTACCGAGTGTTTTACAAAAACGTTCACACCAGACTGACTGTCAGGAAGGCTGAAGGAAGTCAGAGCTGTCTCCAGGCCTGCAGCCAGCTTTGCAAATGCTAGTAACTTACCTTACAGGGCTGTGTTATTGTGTGATGTGGCATGTGTCAGCATGCTGGGATGATCCAGCCTCTGCAGCTTGCTGTGCTGTGCTTTGGCCCTTGTTCTTCAAATTGCAGATTCATGTTAAAATAGGAATTGCAGGACAGTAAGCTGCACACTGCCCAATGGGAGGTAGCTGGCACTGCTCACATGCATGTTTGTTTTAATGGCTGCAGTTTGGAGTTGAGCCTCGTCTAAAAAGATCCCCTCCCTAGTGGGGCTGTGAAGATGTCATGCGACTGAGCCTTCTCTTCTCAGTACAGCAGCAAAGTTGGATGAACAGAGAGCATGATAACTTAGGGAATTTGTTGGGCTGCGTTTAATACTGTATTTCTTCATGTTGGCCTCCTGAACTATAGAAATAAGAATAAAACATGGACCTCTGGGTTTTGCCAAAGTAAGCATTGCAAGGCTGAGTTTGAATGGAGACCGAGTGGGTAGAGGCTGCCCAGCAACTCTTTTGAGTGTGAGTCCAGGGAGTGGCATTAAGACCCAGGCAGTGTGAAGCCCAAATCCTGCGAAGGTTTTGACTTGCTTAATTTTAAGCATATGAGCAGTGTCCCATGAGATTGTGACATGCGCTTAAAATTAAGCGTATGGTGTAATCTTTGTAGGCTCAGGGCCTAAGTGGTTGCTGAGGGTCGCACGTGAGACCTACGCGTGGTTATGAATAGAACAAAATGGCTCCAAATCAGCTGCTCCTGCTGCTGGAACAATCACACTGTAATATTGCCACTGTGCTGCTTAACTGTGTAAATAGCAAAATGGGCTGTGATTAAAGAGTGTCGCAGTCAAACAGATCCACGTTTGCTCAGCTCTATCCATCGGTTTGGCACAACTGCATTTAGATTTGGTAATTTGGGGGTCACTTATCTTCTGTGAACACATCTGGAAACGCATTTCTCCCCTTCCTAGCTTCTAAATTCTGATTTGCTTTTGTTTTTCCAAAGTTGTTGAAAGCTTCAACTCACGGCGATTTCATCTGGATAGGAGAATGACCATCACTTGTGAAAGCCCAGGTCTGCACAGTGCCATTCCCAGCAGTAGGGCAGAAAAAGAGAGAGGGAGAGAGACTTCTGTAACAAATTACAATGAAAGGGCCCCTTGACCTCTCCTGCTTTGTTTCACACCATAAAACATGATTAGATTTCATATGCTGTTTCCTGACTAATCTTATTTTTCCATGCATTAATATGATTAATTCTATTTGCTGGATGATAGCGGGCATTTCTATGAATATTCAGGCAATTTTTACAGCCTAAAAACATCATTGCTCATGGTTAACAAGCTACACTAATCATCCTTGGATTGTCTTTATCATCCTATTTTGTCCCTCTTTCATTTCACTGATGCAATGCTCATCTTCCTGAGCACAGAAAGCCCTGAGTTACCAAGTGGACAGTGACCTTATGGGGGAGGGTCTGCAGGACATGAAGAGGAACAAACAGAAATCAGCTTTCAGAAGTCCCTCTCAGTGAATGGGAATGGTTGCTACCTGCCTTTGCCCCCAAAAGAAGAGGGCAAGCTTGCTTCCAAAAATGCTGTTTACTCCCAGGCTACACTGTAGGGTTTCTTAGCAAGATTGGTCTTGTGCGCAGACTTGGTTAAGACAAAGCTTTGAATGGAAATGGAGGCACAAACTGAACAATGGGTTAGTGATGAAGGGAAGACACTCTGCATAAGATTCTCCACTGACTGGTACATGAATGTGGTGTTGGGCAAGATAGGTGTAAACCAGCCTGATACTGATTTAAGGTGGGGAGGCATTCAGATCCATTTTGTGCAAGTGTAAATGAGTGCACAGCTTACAAGCTGATGGAAACCACCATTTCTTTGCCTGTATGGGGCCTGAGCTTCTGCTGCTGTAGTTTGGCATTAGTTTATCAAAGTCAATGGGATTATGACATGTTGCACCAGTTCAGGATCTTGGATTTAGTGTGGTTGGGGCAGGTATCACTTAATAATCTCCGAGACATTTAAGGGGGGAGAGAGTTCCAAGCTCAGACCCTCAGCTCAGGCTTTGGGTTTTAAAAAAAAAAAAAAAAAAGGTCTTTCTTGGCTGAGGCTGGTTCAGGCTAACTGTATGTGGCTCATAGAAGGGACATTTATGATCATCTTCTGTACTCCGCATATAACACAGGCCAAAACACAAAACCATTCTGTTTTGGACTAGGGCAGTTTCCAGTCATTTGACAGTAGCTATGTTTATAATTCTGTGTATTTGCTTTTGTTTTCCACCTTGGTTTGTTGAAGCCTTTCCTCTTATGAAAGGGTAGGAGAATGCCCTGTAGCATTTCGTTCCTAGCCTTAGTTGGAAGTCACAACTAATTGATTCAGTTTGGGGCTAATTCTCATTGCTGTTGTTGTTTAAATTCATTTTAGATGTCAAATGCTAATGAATAGCATATACTATGATTAAGTCCTAACTCCCATCTAATTTCCATAGCATGTTAATTCATAAGGGGGAGAAAAATTGCCTTTACCATATCTTGTACAGGCTGAAATTATGGAGATGTGCCATTAATTTTCTAGCAGAATCTCTCAAGTCTCATTTCTTATTCATATACATCTGTCCCATCTGAGCTTTACAAATGCATGGAAGCCAAGGAAGACGGAGCTGCAGAGTGTCTGCAGGAGAGCTTTATTTATGGTTGTAACAGTTGTCAAAGGCTGTGCTTGAGTGTATTGTTTTGAGCACTTAAAACAGAATCCCATGTAGATCTTCATGGTAGCCAGGCAGCCGTGCAGGAAGGTGGTCTGTATAGACAGTGGGATTCTCATTGGAAGACAACTGCCAAAATAATAATAATAATAATAATAATAATAATAAGGTCTTGGGAGGTTCCCAAACAACTCTGACTTAGGGTCAGCATTTCCTTGAAATCTCTTTACATTAGTTCCAGTTGGGTCAGTGTCGTAAAAAGCAGCAAATTGACATCAGACCAGCATCAAGATAAGGGCAGTCTTAAGATGGAGATGTTAGACTGCACTTCAAGAGCCGGGGGTTCAATTCCCGGATCTGCCCAGAATTATCACGTGATGGTACGTCCCTTAATCTTTCAGTATCTCTTCTTCTGCTTGAATGTATATAAATCAGTACAGGGGGCTGGACTTGATGACTTCTTGCAGTCCTCTTCCAGCCCTACTTCTCTATTCTGTGTTCCAGCCTGTAAGCACACCCTTAGCCTGACTTGTCTGTTCCGACTGTAATCAAATGTGGCTTGCCTGCTTGGAGGGGATATCTGAAGCCAGTGGTGCTGGAGAGATCAGAGCTAAAGATACCTTTCTGCCTCCACGTGCCACTGATACAGCTATGTACTTATGCATATACAGGGGGTAGGCAAAACAGTTCAGAGTTGAATAAGAGGGTGTGCTTTCTGTTATTTCCCAAGCTCCTATGACAAATGTTGACCCACTGTAATATTTATAGGATTGTTTTGCTTGCTTGTTTGCTGGGAGCTGCAAATGCCAAAGTAGTAATGGAATTATGATAGAAGGGCATTGAGCTGGGAGACCTGGGACCCTCTTCTTGGCTCTACCATTGACCTGTATGAGCCTGTGGGCAAGTAATTTAATTTCTCTGTCTCTTCTCCCCTCCCACTTTTGTTTAGTTTTCAAGCTCTCTGGAGGCAAGGGCTGTTGCTCACTCTGTGTTTGCACTATACCTAGCAATGGTGTCCTGTCCTCAGGTGAGCTTTTTCAGGCACTAATGTAATATAAAGAGTAAGACCAAGAGACAGTCTATTATTACTGTGATTTTGGTCAGAGTCAATAGAACATTTGATCATGATATCATCCCCTCCCCATCACTGTTTTTGTGGTTCTTCCAATACTTGTATAGGCTGCCCTTCCTTACTCCTGTTGAGCTACTTACCCAAATGAGAGTCGTCCTTTATATGGCCTTTATCTGCTATTGGAAGAGTATTTTCTTTTTTCAGATTTCAGAGGAAGACAGGATGAGAAATTACTTCTAAATTAAGTATCCTCAAAGAAGCACTAAAGGGGGATGAGCTGGGCAGACAAAAGAAGAACATTTTGGTGTTGAAAGGACTAGAAACATTAATTAAATGTATCGGATGCAAAGCTGTCTACTGTAGAAGCAGTGAAACAAAAGCGCCTGTTATGATAGTCATCTCTGCAACACCAGAGAGAGAGCCACTTTTGAGATTAAGGATTAGAAAGTATGTTTGGAACCAATCCATAGTGCTTATTTCAAGATATTTTTTAATAGGTTTGTATTTTCTGTAGCCAGTCTCTTGAAGTTTAACTTGACAAATATGCTATAAATTAGGGAGGACTTTTGTCCTTGAGTAACAACCTTTCAATGAGAGTGACGAATTATTCATCTGCTGCTGCAGTTGATTTATTCCAGGCCTGAGCGATTATTTCTTTTAAAAGGAATAAATTCTGCTAACGATCAACCTGTTTGGAGGGCAGGGCTGTACTCTGCTGTACGTCTCTGAGTGATGGCTCTGGAAGTCAGCAGTTCATAAGAGAAATGTCTCAGTCATATAAACAGGAGAAATAAAACAAGAAAAGAATTCAAGGTGAGAGAACTGTTTGTCAACTGTACAGCTCATATGGTGTCATTGTTAGCTTATTTTTATTGTACGACCTAGACACCCCACGTAGCATGGGACTGTGAAGAGCCGACAGTCTATGATGACAAAATGGTCAATGGGTGGGAAGAAGAGCAAGAGGCCACAGGAGAACTCCGTCAGACCCAAGATCTGAATTCTAGTCTATGGAGTCATAGGTCAGTTCCTTCACCACACAGCATCCTTCCTCACTTGGCTGAAAGATTATGGAGTTGCCTTGCAACTGGATTTCATTGGCTACGCTTACTTTCTCTTCTTCCTTTGTTGATCCTGCTTGGTACATGATCTATTCATACTTCCTTTCTCTTGACAGTCACATGCGACCTGTTGCAGATTCAAACAAATGCTTCCACTGCTTCATTTTCTAGAAGCAGCTTTCCCCCACTCCATCTAGAAATGGGTACTGGAGCAAATTGCCAGACTGGCAAAAACCCTACATGCCTTTTGGGACCTCTGAGTCCATTTTCAAGGTTTGAGTCTAATCCTTTTCTCCATATGAGCCGTTCCAAACATGTCCCCAAATTATACCACCAAACATCAGGTGAACAAAAAGTGGCAAGCTGGATACCCAGGTGTATTTAATAAAATTCCATTTTATTTCAGGGTGTGGTGAATGGACACTGATAGGCTGCAGGGATAGGAGGTATTTCCCACTGATTCCTGGTGTTCCCATCTCTCTTGAACAATATGTATACAGCTCTTGTCAGTGTGCTTATTGGTTTAGTTGTTCCTTGACGTAAACAACTCCATTCCAAATCTCTAAGACCCTCTCAAAAGTTCTGTTCCTATGTTGCCTCCCAGCACTGCAGACAGCAAAAGGAGAAGCTGATTTCCTGATTCACATGGGCAAGTGTTTTTGCTGCTCTTTTTCTGGTCAGTTTTTTTAATGTTTAATTTCTCTAATGCCCCCTAGTCCACACTCTTCATTCTAACGGGCAACACTGGTCTTTAAAGATGTCTTTGAATGCCAGACTTCACTGGGTAATGTGTTTCCTCTCATTGTATGGCTTTGGCTGTGGCAGGCTGAGCTCACCTTGTGTTAGCAGGTAGACAGTATTGTTGGGAGGTAAATAATTTCTTTTTTCCCCAGTGAATTCTGGCTGGAAACAAAACAGCAGAAATGAAAGGTATGAGAGCATGGCAAAGGTTATACAGTATTCAGAAATAATAACTGGTTGGGGTTAGACCAGGCACTTTTATTCAGCCTGCACAGATATCACCTCAGGTCAGGGGAAGGCAGGTGGTCTTCTGCCATGAGCATTCATAAGATGGACAATGATTATGAAAGGTGGGCATGGTGGCTGGGGTCCTCTTTGTGTGTCTAAGTCAGATGAAGCATCACAGCAAATCTCTGGACCTGTTGTTTTGGTGATTCCCACCGTGAAGGAATATGGTGATGTACTTGTGTGGGTCCCTGGACATTAGAGTGACAAGGTGGGTTTGTTTATTTGGGTTTAACAAGAGAGAGAATCTGAAGATGACACCATGCAGGTGAAGTCCACTTAAATCAATATGATCTCTAGACTTATAAATAATTTTAAACTATGTGTTGCTCGTAATCTGCATTGGAGACTGGCTTAGAGAAGGGTGATATAAACTCCTTTAAAAGTCAGCCCAGGATGCCACCTCCAACTCCTCCATAAAAGAAGAGACAAGGTGGGTGGGGTAATAGCCTTTATTGGTGAGAAGGGCGGAAGTTGATCCAATAAATATTAGCTCACCCACCTCGTCACTGTAATATCCAGGGACCCACATGAGTACACCATCACATTCCTTCATAAAATAACAGTGCTGTGCACTGTATGCAAAAACACCCTGGGCTCTTTGTGTGTGTTACTACATGTTTGCATGACCTTATTTATCCCTGGGAACTGCTGTTAGTATGTGACAAGGTGGCTTGTTATATGTAAATGATAAAACATACAAATATGGTATAATTTTTAATGGCCTGAGCAACCTAGATTCAATTTGAAAATATTTCAGGCTAGCAACATCATTTACTGTATTCAACTCTCTATTTAGATCATTCACAATTGAAAATCCCATGATTACTGCCCTATTCCCTGCCTCCCATCCTCCCATTCTCTCTTTATTCAAAATGTTTTCTAAATTAATTTTGATAATTGTATTCTGTGTAACAGAACGATTCAGATTAGTACTTTTACTCAGAATTGCCTGCATTAAGGATCTTTTTGTTTTTCTTTTCTTTTAAAGGCCTAAATGTAATTAATTTAATCAATTATAAATAGTGTGGCCTAGCTTGTATTAGTTTTCTCATTATAAAACCTAGTTTTGATAACTCAGGTGTTTTTAAAGAGGAAAAAAGTGCTCTAGGCAGGGAGCTGGTGTTGAAATGGTTTTGATAGGAACCTTTGAAGGAGAAAGACTTAGATAATACATAGACCTATTGGCTCAGGGGTTGATACTACTAGGCTGAGACTTCCTCTTGTCAGGGCCAGGCTAGAGGGGAAGGATGGCCGGGTGATCTTGGTATTAACTCAATATGCAGAAGATCTGGATTCAAGTCCTGCCTTTCCTGCAGATGCCTGCTACAAACTGTTTATTCATCAAAGGAGCATTTCAAAGGCTACCCAGTGACTTTAAGGGCCTCCTTCAAAATACCAAATAATTAGTAATTTTTAAAAAAATATGGAAAGTTCCAGTCATCCCTATGCATAATTTCCCATACATCAAAATCCCAGACACATGAAAACAGTCATTCAATCAGAAACATGATCAGCCAGCCACTGTGGGGGAAAAAGAAGTCCCCTTCCCCCTCTCCCAAGAACCCTGTCAAACAGGAAGTCCTTTGCAGCTTGCCCAGAAGGTCCTCACATTCAGGCAATCTCAGACCTGGAAGACATGTGTCAGAATTGAGGAGTCCTCAGACAGGGTGTAGCAGACATCTCTGCTCCTTTATAATGAGGGCAATCCAGCTGACCGGCCATCAGTGACCTCCTGTGTGCAGGCCCTCAGGTGAGGGTGGAATGGGGAAAATGGTACGTACTTACCCGTCAAAGGGAGGGTATGACAATGCATTCAGTATTGTGTATGGAAACGGGAGCTAAGAGGTGGATGGGCATATGGATTGATAAGCAGCCAATGTTTCAGACTCTGACCAGCTGCGTCAAAGTCCAGGTGTAGGTGGGAGGAGCCAGACAGTTTTCCACTCCCTTGTTTCTCAGTCTGGGGGTTGCATCCGCTGTTTATTTTCCTGACTGGATGGGGTAAGTGGATACTCATTCCAATACTTTTATTTATCTCTTGTAACATGGGGTCACACCATGGAACAGGTGGTGATCCCTAACCTTAAAATCACAAACCCCTCACCGAAGCACTTAGTGAATTTGAATCAAACTCATCCCTTTGTTTGTTGAGCCAGGAAGAGGGGGAGGAAAGAAAAAAAAAAAGCTTTGAAAAACTTAAAAAAACCCAAACCCAGAATAAAAATTTTAAAAGAATCATTTTCAGATCAACCCAAAACAGGGTTTTATTTTGTTGCTTTTCCCCTGGATTTTTTTTTAATTCCAAAATTTTGAATTTTGATTAGAAAACCAAAAACTCAGTTATTTGCACGACTTTTCTCACCATTGTAGGGTATGCGTGCATGTGCACACTTTTGCTATTGCTTTGTATTGTTCTCCCTGTTCTGTTGTCAGGAGTAACCAGAGTTCTCCATTCTCCCAAGTAGCCAGTACAGAATCATCCTCCAGCACGAAACATACTCCTAACACTGCACACATATTACTTGGTAAAAATAATAAATTAGTAATAAATAAAGAGAACCCAACCTTGCCAGCAGACTGTGATGTTTGTGCTTGCAAAATTATGACATAAAAGAAAAAAATCCTTAATTGTTTAAATGAAAGCTGGCAAGTGATCAATTCATAATTCAAACAAATTAAGGGATTTTACAGTGCACTCTTCAAACAAAGGCTGATTGGGTTCGGTTCTTGTAGTCCCCAGGTGGTTCAGGGAAATTGTAGTTTTTGTGCAGAGTGAGATCATGTCTGCCCTGCCTAGAGGGCTGCTTTGCTATTCTTCTGGATTTCCTTTTGTGACTTTAGACCTTAGGCTTTTTGTTTGTTGTTTTGTTATTCAGGAGTGTGGAATCACTTGGGTATCCTCCTTCCCATGTGCATAGGATCTGTATCATGTCAGTGAAAGTGAGCTGGTTCCTACACTTTGCACTACCCTGAGGGCATTCTTAGGAGCAGGCTACAGTCCAAGGGGAACTCCCCATGACAGCGCACAACCTGTCAGTCATTCTTCTCCTCTGCACCAAGAGCTTTCTTTCTGGCAGCCTGCAGCCCTTTGGGGTCTTTGCTGCTCCCTCTGGAGCAAGGGCTGAGAGCAAGCAGAATCTTCCGTCTCACAGGCAAATGGTGGGGCATTCTGAAATGCTAGGAGGGAAGCTGGGAAAGCTGCACAAAAGGGAGAACTAGTCAGTCCTCCTCCAACTTAAGCTCTCTGGAAGTTTGATTTTTGGTGTTTCAGAATGTAGCCAAAACCCAAAACCCCTGCCTGTCTGATGTTGGATTAGCACAGGTTGTCACTTCTCTCTGTTTATCAAGAATGATTAAAGGTCTAGAGAATGTGACCTGTGAAGAAAGGCTGAAAGAATTGGGCTTGTTTAGTTTGGAAAAGAGAAGACTGAGAGGAGACATGATAGCGGTTTTCAGGTATCTAAAAGGGTGTCATAAGGAGGAGGGAGAAAACTTGTTCTTTTTGGCCTCTGAGGATAGAACAAGAGGCAATGGACTTAAACTGCAGCAAGGGAGGTTTAGTTTGGACGTTAGGAAAACGTTTCTGACAGTCAGGGTCGTCAAACAGTGGAATAAATTGCCAAGGGAGGTTGTGGAATCTCCATCGCTGGAGATATTTAAGAACAGGTTAGATAGATGTCTGTCAGGGATGGTTTAGACAGTACTTTGTCCTGCCATTGTGGCAGGGGGCTGGACTCAATGGCTTCTCGAGGTTCCTTCCAGTCCTAGTGTTCTATGATTCTATGATCTCTGTGCCACACTGACATTCATACATTTATCTTCTCCACATGTGTAGGGGGGGCCACGTGTGGCAGAAGTGGCTCTGACCAATCAAAGCTCATCACCTAATAAATATCAGAGGGGTAGCCATGTTAGTCTGGATGCAGATGCTGCATCCGATGAAGTGAGTCTGTGCTCACGAAAGCTCATGATTAAAACTTTCCTGTTAGTCTATGGGTGCCACAGGACCCTTCGTTGCTGTTACACCTAATAAATAAAATTGTTAGTCTTTAAGGTGCTCCGAGGCTGCTTGTTCTCGCCTCCCCATCATTATGGTTGTCACAGAGACTAAGAGCCTGACCCTGTGAAGTCCTGATTCCAGTGCCACATGGGTATGAGCTACAGCCATTCCCAAACGGCCTCATTTTATATCAGCAGGAAAAACTGCAGAGTGCAGCGCAACAGAGCACCAGCCAATAAGTCACACACCAAGGTCAAATAGGCACAGTCTGAATTACAGCCAGCAATTGAGCACAGTTTCCCAAACTATTGCCTTAACTGTAAAGCCATGATAGAAACTTCTGGGTGATTTTAGCCGCAGACTCTGCACAGGCCGTACTGGAGGTAGATGATTATTTATGTGGTACAGCAAATCACAGAATTCGAGATGGGCTCCAGTTTCAGGATGCTTTTCATCTGCCTCGGTTCACTGCTGAGATTTTTTTAAATGTAGGGTCAGCTCACCTTTGTGCTGTCTGCATTTTGGCTGATTTAGCTTGACAGTGGCCCAGAGCATCTGGGACTGGACTACGAGTCAAGAGACCTGCATTCTGCTTTTGGCTTTTAGGGTTATGGGCAAGTCCCTTAAACCTCTCTCTGCCTCATTTTCCTTATTCCCGAAAACAAACAACCTTGGAATTTACCTTTATAAAGTGTTTTGACACCTGTAAATGTTAGTTGCAAGTATTAGGTGTTACATTAACTTTTTGTTTCTCCTCAACAGCCTATTGAGTTTTTTGACACGTTGTTGCTAGTTCTCTAGAACATTTGGCCCAGTTTTATTTAATTAACATTGTCCCTTTTTTGGTACAGCTTTCCAGATACTCTGTGGGTGTGGAAGGTGACTGTTTATTTTTAAAGTATTAATTACTTTGACTCAAAGTTTAAATCATTGGATGGGCTGCCCCTCCTCTGATCAAAACAGTCAGGGAAACAAGGCATTAAAAAAACACAGCTGTGCTTGCCATTGTAACTGTAATAGCAAAACAAGAGTTTATCTGCACTGCATATGAATGCTACTTGGGCCTTAATGACATTTGGAATTTACAAAGTACTTTGCCAATGTTAACTAATTAATTTGCACAGTCCTCAATCCTCTTGAAGGGATGCAGGGCTTAACTTGCATTCTGCAGAAGAGGAAAGGACTGGCCCAAGATTCTAGAGGGGAGTTGGTATCAGAACTGTGCTTAGACTTCAGAAGCTCCTGACTCGAGGTCCAGTGCTTAGACCGCACTGTTCAATGTGCCTCATCTCAATGCCGTACTAGTGCTTGATCAGTTTGCATAACAGGTCCTTTGACCTGAGAGACGAAGGGGTTGGCAGGTTCTAACTGTTTCTCCTTTATTTTGAGGGGAGGGTGGAATTATTCACAATATTTGGTACACCCTGAAAATAAGGCTGCTGGAACTGACGCTGCAGCAGTATCATGTCAAGCCAACCTGGCAGCAACTGTTTTGAGGATGGAGCACAGAGTACCAGGAGTGAGCAGGCTGCTGCTCTCTGCATGGCCCTTCCTAGAGGAAAATGCCCCATACTGCCATTAAATACTTTAATGATGTCTGTGTGACACTGTTGCACCATTCTAATGTTCTACATTGACCATAGCTGGCTCTGTTGAGGCCGGATTGGAACTGTTGTGTATTGTTGTCCTGATCCCTGAGACCAGAGGTGACTGGTAAGGGAACTCAAGGGGGACCACCAGCCATGTACCCCGCTCCATCGTTTTCTGCCCCTGCCATGCCCCACCTCTTCCCCACTGTTTCCAGTGAGTGTAGGCGTGGCCCTTCCAGCCCACAGAGCGCACAGGCTGAGACCATCAATGAGATGCTTTGGCTCGCTCTACTCTCAGGCTTCTTTGCTCTAAGGGAGAGGTGGGACCACCCTTGCACTCACTGGAAGCTGTGTGGTGCTGACGGCAAGTTTGTGTGGGAGGCAGCTGGGGTGCGTGTGATCCCTTGTACACCCCCCCCACACACATCATCCCTGCCCTGAGAGTTAGGGCAGGTCTACGCTAGAGGACAAAGTCAAAATAAGTTGTGCAACTCATCACAGTGCCATAGTTGAGATGAATAGCGTAGCTGGACTCAACACAACTTAGTTCAACTTCCTGCAGTGTTCCCACGGTGGGGGGGTCAACATGGTTTCTCTTTCTCTTCATGACCCTGTCGACAGGAACATGATCAGCAGTCACTTTAGGGCATCTCTGCTAAACCTTAGATCCTCAGGAGATCAGCCTTCAGCATGCCCATTGACCATTAAATGTAGGCAAGCCCCAGATATGAAATACTGTGTTCCAGGGATTCTGTTCGGTGTTAGGAGACAGACAAGAGATGACTTAGACTCTTAGTTCTTTGGGGTAGGGATGTCTGTTCTTTATATAGCTCCTAGTACAGAGGGACCCTGGTCCGTGATGTGGATGCCTAGGCACTGCTTTAGTGCGAGTAATTAATAATAACTAGATGTGGAATACAGACTGGTATAGGGAGCTGTCATTTAATGTGCCAGATTTTTGGCTGGAAAAATTATTGTTATAAGAAAAACCTCTGAAGGGCAAACACGGAGCAGCAAAAGCCGATGAAGGAGAAAAGAAAAGAAATGCAGAAGGATGTTTCTCAGCCAGAGAAGCAAGGGAGACCTCCTGTTGCCAAAATCTAAAGGGCTATGGCAGATGGAAGAGACAAGAAGTAGCACCTAATAAAAGCAGAAGACAAATGCATAGAACCAGCAAGGGGGCAGCTTTAAAAGGGCATAACTAAAATGTCTGCATCCTGGAACAAAAATTCAAGGAAAGGGTGAGGGAGGGGAATAAATGCAAGTTAAATTGCAAGGTCTACTCTGCCTCCCATGTTTTTTAGAACACTGGCCATCTAACCCCCGTGATGCTAATAAGACTTAACACCCCTTGTAAGACAAAGCTTAAGGATTGAGAAAAATGGTGAAAAGATGTAGCGACAGATAATAAGACTTTCTTTATGTACATCAGAGGAAGGAAGCCTATAGAAGAATGAGTGAGTCAGCAAGACCACCACTGGGATTGAAGAGGAGAGGGAGATGGCAAAGGAGTTAAGACTTTAATATCAGCACTTAGCACATCCTCCTTTAGTATTTCAAAGCACCGTAAAGACAGTCATTAATCATTAACAGTGTAATGAGATTTTTGTATCACCGTACACCACCTCTGTAGGCGATAATGGAGAAAGCTGTACTCTGGGGCTACTGCTGGTGCCACGAAACAGGTAACACTTGGAAAGGAATCTGGGTCAAGCTGGCACTCGAATAGGAAGCCTGCATAGGAGCCAGGTGCACTGGATGAGATGTTAGGTTGGGAGTTCAGAGACCCAAGTTCTTTTTCCAGCTGTGCCACTGACTTCTTGTGTGAGCTTGGGCAGATGACTTCCCCTCTTACTTCCTCTGCCTGTCCTCCTATCGTTTGCCTTGTGTGTCTGCATACTAAGCTCTCTGCAGTGTCTTTTCGCAGTGTCTAGCCCAGTGGGATACTGATCTTGGCTAGAGCTATGGAGCGTTAATTCTGTAAAATTTATAAAGATAATGGTGTTGGCAGTTCCTGAGCTGCTGTCCTGGTGTGAGTAGGCACTGCTGGTGTTGTTAGTCTGTAGAGTGAGGCCCCCAATTTTTTGGAGCTCGTTATTTAAGTGGTGTCCTGGGTACACATGGCATTTATTGCTACCAAATGCAGGACCCTTAAGATGTTTGTGGACAGATAAGGCAATTTCCTGTAGTCTCTTTGAGATACGTTTGAATTAAGCTGAACTGTCTCTGGAGTCTGTTATATTAAATGCATGGGTTCTGTATTATTGTAGTTCTGGAGGATCAAAAGACTATATTGGACTATGTGGCAGACAAGAGTGAGCTATTGTCTATGCATGTGAGGTGCATTTTCTGGGAAACACCGAGGGGGAAGTTCCCCCTAGTTATGCAGCCCTCCCCGGCCCTTTGAAGATATGGCCTGAGGAGCATTGCAGTGTCTGGTGCTCACTGGTCCCCAGGGTCCCAAGAACAAAGTCCTAGACTGTATGGGGAGTGACTGACAGATTCGTTCCTGTCTCAATGCACAAGAATAAATGAACACACATCAAACATCAGGAATGGTAACATATAAAAACCAGTTGAGGGGAGAGCTTTAACCTTTTTGGATGCACAGTTACAGAGTTTGAAAGTTGCCAGGCTGTAAGGAGAAACTGCTGAGTTGGACTTCATATGCAAATTTAACACCATCAGAACGGGTCTGAATAGATAGTGGGAATGGCTCTTTCATTACAATAGGTAATTTTCCCTTTTAGGAATTTCCACCTTCTTATCACAGAAGTGAGTTACATAGGCCCTTATTGATTTTAACCTCATTAACACTTTTGCAACCCTCCCATTTCTGTAGGCATAAATATTTCCCTGTCATCTTATTCTTTCACTTCATGCATCTGACAAAGTGAGCTGCAGCCCATGAAAGTTTACGCGAGCCCTAACAAAAGTGTTTGTCTTTAAGGTGCTATAGGACTCCTTATTGTTTTGACAGAATCGTAAGTGAGCTCTGATTTAACAGCTGTTTTGGACTTGTCACCACATAAAAAACACATTGGAGGGGTTTAAAGGGCCGCCAGAGCCCTTGTTAGGATTGTGGGCGATCTCTGGCAAGCTTAGAAGCATGTTTGTAAGTTCTTTTCTTGTATCTAATCTCTCTTCTTTGGATACTCAACTTTGTCATAAGTGTATAATTGCTCTGAATTAAAATTACGTTTGCATCAAATTTAGTTGGCATTTAGATTTGTGTTTTCTGGTTTGGGCCAGTGTTCCCTATAAACTGTGTGCTTGCGCGGCTGCTCAGGAGAAATTCCAATGCCATCCAGCTGATAAGCAGAGCACCCACAAAGCTATGTTTTGTGGTGGTTCATATTTGCACGTGCCTTGGTGCACATAAACATAAATTCTGCGTATAGATGAAAAAGATTAGGGAGGACATAGGTCTGGGCCCCGACTAGTAAAAATGGGACATATGCATATAAATTATTTGCATTACAGGTTGAACCTCTCTAATCCGGATCTCTCTTGTCCAGCCACATCCACAACCTGGCATGATTTTAGTTACCTGGATGACCACTTATCATGCATGTGGTCAAGTTCCCTGTCATCCCATAAAGTTTGTTTACAGCCACCTGTCATGGCTCTCAGTGTTTTGTGCTATTACTTAGCTGTAATTTACCCTTAAATGTCTTTTTAAGAGCCCAGTAAGCAGGGGAAGCGTTGGTAATGTTGTTACACAATACTGACCTCCTGTAGTCTGGCAAATTCTCTCATCCAGCCCCAGTTAGGTCTAAAAGGTGCTGGATTAGAGCGGTTCCCCTGTAGTACGGGAAAAATGTCATATTAACAGATATTTAAGCAGAAGATTTAGGTTACTGCTGGTTAAAATGTATCACAATATATGACACCAAAGGAAAAAAGACCTTGAGGACCTCATTCAAAGGGCCTTGTCTTTTTTATGTTTTAACCATCTTAAATAACTGTGGCTTTAACATGAAAGCCACACATCTGACTTCTTGTGGAAGGAATTAAAAAAAATCCATTAAATTCTACAGTCCCAGAATACAGGTAAGAACTGAAGGTTTGGAATTAAACTTCCTTGCGAAGCAAGTTAGAAGACTTGCTTAATGTTTAGCATTTTTATTGGTGTCATCCTTTTTGTAAATTTGGGCTAATTAAGTCCAAAGGGACAAAATGGTAGATTAGCTAGGAAGGGTTAGATTGGACATTAGGAAAACTTTAACTGTCAGGGTGATTAATTACTGGAATAAATTGCCTAGGGTGGTTGTAGAATCCCCATCACTGTAGATATTTAAGAACAGGTTAGACAAATATCTGAGATGCTGCTTGGTCCTGCTATGAGGGCAGAAAACTGGACGGGTTGATCTCTTGAGGTGTCTTCCAGTACTAGTATTCTATGATTCTACTATTATATATGTGCTGCGGTGCCAGAGTTCATGTGCCAATGTTCAGTTCAATTTTGACACTTTTCCTTTAGTGAAAGTTTTGCAAATTTTCATAAAGGATCCAAAAAGCCCAAGCCAGAAAAAAACAAAATTCGCAAAACTCCAGTCCCAAAAAGTTACATATTTAACTATTTTATACTAAGTTACTAGAACCCACCTTTTTCAGCTTCCGGTGGACTATCTCCTTCCCATGGTAAAGACCTGTTCCAAAGCCTGATGAAATAAATGAAATCGCTTGTTGCTAACTTTAGGGGGTCTGGGATTTAATAGTCTGAAGCAAAATGAAGCAATATTTTAGCATGTGAAACCAGAGAACCTGGTGCAGGGATTTCAGGAGGGCGGCAGCAGGCACGTACCCCTGCCTCGCACCCACCTTGCTCATGCCCTTCCCCACCTGCCTTTGTTCTATATCCCCCCTCTTTCCACCCATGCCCCACCCCTTCCCTGCCTTTGTCTCACCTTCTCTTCCAACCATGCCCACGTCTTCCTGCAGAAGTGTAGCACCACTTCCGTTGAGCGCTGGGGGACCATGATACTGTGTGTGTGTATATGGCCTTCTGTGTACCCCCATGTGTTGCCTATGTATGACACCCTCAGATTTCCAGGGCAACTGGTGCTAGATGGAATTAGGAGGTTGTGGCCCATGCTTGACCATTCTGTATTATACAAACGTGTGGAAATGTAACCACAAAAGAAGTTTTGCATTACGTTTACCAGAGTTGTGTTCTCTACCCCATGAATCCAAGTTGTCTTGCTACTACATCATCATCATCATTAACAACCGTGGGCTCAGTGCCCGTTGGTGTCTGATGCCTCTCTCACTAGGGCAACCATATCTCCCTGTCCCAAATACGGGACAAGGAGATATGGGGAGAGAGGCGGCTCCTCCAAGCCCCAGGGAGCCGGGAAGGAGGTGACAGCTGCTGGCTCTTCCCTGGAGCTCCTCTCCTGCCCTCCCCCCAGCTGTACCTTTTAAAAAATAAGTCAGGACACCTTTTTTGGCATCCCAAATACGGGACCGTCCCACTCAGTGTGGGATGGATGGTCTCCTTATGTCTCACTATTTCTTTCCATTGCTGCTACAGGTATTGGTGAAAATATAGAACATATTGTCATGGGCCTCCCTGCCCCCATGATTTATGAAAATTGGCTTATGAATATGCATAACTCCAATGCTTTACACTAAGTGCCTCATGTAACATATCAATTTTATAGTTACAATCTGCGGGATCTGTATATCCTATTTTTGTGCATTTATCATTCTTGTGTGTGAATTTAGAAATATGAGGTGTGACTCTATTCATAGACATAAATGTGTTAATGAGGACCATTAGTGATTCTTTAGGTACTTAGTGATTCAGTGCTCAAACCAACAACCTGTGAATGTTTGTGTTTGTCTTGTGAGTCTAAACTGTGGTTAGTCTTAGAAAGACAGGTGGCCCTACCACATGGTACTGGAATCCATCTTGGGCCTGGTAAGGTTCCATGGGGCTGGAAGGTGTTGAACAAAAGATTCCTGGCCTAGGGAGAAGTCTGTATTAGCAAATGGAAAGCAGTCTGCCTTTTTCTTCAGTTGGCTTTTAAAATTGCCTGGCACACACTGTGGGGATACAAAGAATTTTGAAGAAGTTGTAGACTCAAGTCAAAGTAAAAGACCAACTCTCGCAAGACCCCACAGTACGAGGCTTTACCAGTGCCGGACAAGATATTTATAAAACACACTTCTTCTCTCTACAAAAAAGAAAAGAGAATAAATTTTCTTCATTACTTCATTCCTCAGGATACTTCAACCACAATAACAGTAGCTCGACCAACAACATTGTTAACCTTTCAAACTACCAACTCAGCCCAGCAGAGGAGTCTCTCTTATCCCGGGGTCTTTCCTTCTGCCCTACCTCCTCCACGAACTTAATACAATTCTGTGGTGACCTTGAAGCCTTCTTTCACTGCCTCCATCTGAAGGAATTTTTCCAGCATACCTATGAACAACAGTCTGACTCTCTCGACCCCCCCCCACCAACAACAAAAGAAGAACTCAATGTGGATTCCCCCTGAGGGTCGTAGTGAAAGTCTGGACTTCAACGTACAGTGCTTCCGCAACCGTGCTCAGGCTGACATTATATACAAACAATGCCAAATGAGACATAATCTGAACTATGCTGAACGCCATGCTGTCCAGAGTCTCAAAAATAACCCAGACATCATAATCAAACCAGCTGACAAACGGGGTGCTGTTGTCATCCTGAATAGGTCAGACTATGAACAGGAGGCAGCCAGACAACTCTCCAACACCACATTTTACAGACCTCTCTCCGCTGATCCCACTTTGGAATTCCAAAGGAAATTACAACAACTACTGAAGGAACTCCCTGCTGCTACTCGGGACCTCATTAACTCAGACACACCATCTGAGCTGCCGCCTGGATTATTCTATTTACTTCCCAAAATCCACAAACCTGGAAACCCTGGACGCCCTATCATTTTAGGTATTGGCACCCTTACCACCGGACGATCCAGTTACGTGGACTCCCTCCTCAAACCCTATGCCACCTACGCTCCCAGCTATATCCGAGATACCACCAACTTCCTGAGGAAATTACAAAACATTGGAAAAGTTCCTGATAATGCCATCCTTGCCGCAATGGATGTAGAGGCTCTGTACACTAATATTCCACATAAAGACAGATTACAAGCAATCAGGAATACCATCCCTGATGCCACCACAGCCAATCTGGTGTCTGACCTTTGTAACTTTGTTCTCACACACAATTATTTCCATTTTGGGGACAATTTATACCTCCAGATTAGTGGAACTGCTATGGGCACCCGCATGGCTCCACAATATGCTGATATATTTATGGCTGACCTGGAACAATGATTCCTCAGCTCTCGTCCCTTATTACCACTCCTCTACTTAACATACATTGATGACATGTTTATGATTTGGACCCATGGTACAGAGGCTCTAGAGGAATTCCACAGAGACTTTAACAAGCTACACCCCACCATCAACTTATGCCTCGATTACAACATGCAAGAGATCCATTTCCTGGACACTACAGTACTAATCAAGGATGGCCTGATCAGTACCACACTGTACCGAAAACCTACTGATCGCTATACTTATCTACACCCTTCTAGTTTCCATCCTGCACACGTGACTAGATCCATTGTTTACAGTCAAGCTCTTAGGTAAAATCGCGTTTGCTCTGATCCAACTGACAGAGACCAAAAACTACAAGAACTTTACCAAATATTCATAAACCTGAATTACCCACCAGGAGAAGTAAAAAAAACAAATCGACAGGGCCAGACGAATACCCAGAGACCAGCTACTCCAAGATTGGCCCAAAAAAGTCAAGAACAGAACACCACTGGTCATCACCTACAGCCCCCAACTCAGACCACTGCAACGAATTATTAAAGACCTACAACCTATCCTTAATCAGGATGCTATACTCCAGAAGGCCCTGGGTGACATGCCTGTTCTCTCCTACAGACAAGCTCCCAACCTCATGAGGATCCTCACTGACAACCACAGTCTATACCCCAGGAATACCAGTCCTGGAACCTTTCCCTGCAACAAAGCCCGCTGCCAGCTTTGTCCACATATCTTCTCTGGAAATACCATCACTGGACCTGACCAGGTTACTCACAGAATCACGGGCATTCTCTCATGCTCCTCTACTAACATCATATATGCCATCATGTGCCAACAATGCCCAGATGCTTTGTATATTGGACAGACTTCTAACTCCCTTAGACAAAGGGTCAATGGGCACAAAACAGACATCAAAACACTCCAGATCCACAAACCAGTTAGTCAACATTTTAATGGAATGGGACATTCTGTCAACGACCTAAAGGTATGTATGTTACTGAAAAGGAATTATCACACCGTTTTGGAAAGAGAAACAGCTGAGCTGGCTTTTATATTCAAATTCGGAACATTAACACATGGTTTAAATCGTGATGGGAAGTTTGAGTCACTATAGGGGCTTGTCTGCATACTTGGCTCAATCTAATTCTTGACGTTCCCCCCCAGACCTCCACTCTCTGATTTGCTCACCTTGATTATCTTTTTCTGATTTGTCCTCCTTGCTTACTGTTTTTGGTTTTCTGTGCCTTAAATATTGTCTGTTCTGGTCTGGCTATGGTCTGAAGAAGTGGGTCTGTCCCACGAAAGCTCACCTAATAAACCATTTTGCTAGTCTTTAAAGTGCTACTTGACTGCTTTTTGTTTTGATTCTGTTTTGAAGCTTATACCTGAAATGAGAGCAGCTGTTTAGGATAAGAATTTGCGTGTAACAAGTTTCTTACAGGATTAGAACTAGCTAAGTATTTTTTGTTCATTTTAGTTTAGTAACTTTCTTTGATCTGTTTTCATTTGCAACCACTTAAATTCTACTTTTTGTACTTAATAAAAACACTTCTGTTTATCACCAAGTCACATGTAAGTAATTGTTACCTGGGAGTGGGAGCAACCCCTGTTCAACTCACTCTTTCATTGATAAAGAAAGCAATCCTTGCAAACTTTTCCTGTGTAAAACTTTTACATAGGGTAAGGGATTTGTTTGGCATTTTTGTCCCAGTTAGGGGTTGGTTTCTTGTGTGCTGAGCCCTTAGAGCTGAGTCCTTCCAGAGCAGAACTGGTTCAGTGTCTCCATTGCTCTGCAGGGGGGAAAGTCAGCTTTCAGTGGCATGATCAACACACCGGGGGGACAACCCAAGGGGACTTTTGTGATTGCCCCTTGTGGCACACATTTTCTGTCAACAAAGGCTTAATCCGTCAGGGACCATGGACAGACACAACTCCGCAGAGCACGTTCTTTGGGAAGCTGATGTCACTTGTGGTTAAGGAACTTGGTATGGATCCAGGAATTTTTAATTCAATTTCAAGTTCTACTACGGACTTCCTAGTGTCCTTGGGAAAGTCACTTCATCTCTCTCTGCCTTAGTTCTTTATATAATGGGTGTGGGAGGGGAAGGGGAAGAACATTAAAATATTTCTTGCCTTGCTGACTTATGTTGTCACTTCTCTGGGGCAGAAACCATCCCTTACTGTGTGTGAAGACACAGGCAAGGTTAGCCAATGGAATCTTTGTGTCATAATCAAAATGAACCAAACAAAAGAGGAACATCGTTTTCTTTAACCATCACCCTACCCACATCAATACTTTTTTTTTTAATTCCTCCAGTGGCCTCAAGTTCAGAAGGCCTCTATGAGCTGTAAAAGTAATGTCTTCAAATTATGAAGCAAACTTTACCCTTCAGAAACCAGAAACTCTTCAGTGGACCTGCTGAGCGTTCATTTGGCTCGCATGTTGGAAAACACCAGAGCATGGCAGGACTAACTCAGTGCATAAGCACTGACAGACTCTGCAGCAGAAAGCATGCTCTCTTCCAGTTTAATGCAATTTGAGTGGGAATACATTTAATACACAGCAGGCAATAATTTGGCTGTGTCGAATCTCTAACCAAAAACACAAGGCAGAACTTGGAGAGGATTTTTAATGGCTTTTTATTGATTGAAAGAGGGGGAAAAGTTCATCTAAACTGTGGCTAATTTTGGTCATTTTCTTGCAGATTTCACTGCAGCGTGGCAGTAATCACTGCTTCAAGCTTAGAAATGACTTATAAGTAGTGATGCTAATAAACTGATTAACATGTTGTTTCTTTGTGTCATAAAGCTGGAAAGCTTTTTTACAGCCACTTGACATGGTCGTCATTACCACTAATTGGCTCATGGATAATGTTGGTTTCTTGCAAGGAAGAAACTCAAAATTCCACTTGTGCTCTGTGGTATTAACATACTAGTGCTAAACCATTGGGGTAATCTTTGTACCACTCTTGGTTTTCTTCACTTTTGCTTTTTAACTCTTCTACAATAAGATTAGCATTCCCAAAGAGACCTAAAGAGGTAGTTCCAGCTTCCACTGACTTTCAGAAGGAATTGGGCACTCAATTGCCGTAAGGCCCCTTTGAAATTTTCTGCTTAAATGGAGAATGAAAAGTCTATGCTCCCAGAATTCAGATTTTGGACACTCAAAAGTTAAGGTGTGTTTGCATCTGGGAATTGTATTCTTTCTTCCTATTGTACAGACAGAAGTCAAATGGCAAAATCTGCTTGCAAGTCTGAGGCCAGAAGTGGCATGTGCTTAAATCTGGTATTTCATAATGAACTCATCTCTTAAAACAAAGAAAGCAACAAAGGATTATTATTCAAAAGCAGAGTTCTGACACCATAAATGCAACCAAAACGGTCACTCTTCTTTGGCCAAATAAGGATGTTTTAGTTTGATTCAGTTCCCAGTAAGGCTTGTGATTAGTTCCTTGCTGTCAGATGAATCTGTTGGAACAATGAAGTGCAGTGTATGTGGTGAGTGTTACTACTGTCTGTTACCTTTTCTGATGATATTCAGGTGGTTGAAATAAGGTCTTTCGTGCATGCCCAGCAATGCTCAGCACAGGAACTCCAATGGAGAGGATGTTAATGGATGGATCTGGAGAAAGTATATTAAGCAGGAAAAGCTACTGATAACTTGTCAGAGAAGGAGGCAGCAGACTTGGGCTATGTCTACAGTATCCCAGAAGATTGATCTGCTCAGGGTCGATCTTCTGGGGCTTGATTTTGAGTCTCTAGTATGCACTCGTGAAATTGACCTCTCAGGGGTTGTAGTTGACCCCTTTACTCGTCACGAGATGGAGGGAGGTCGACCAGAAAAACGGTCCCATCGGTCTTTCCCAGTAGGCATGGCCAAGTTAGCCAAGCACAGATGCATTGATTCCAGCTATGCAATTGCCGTAGCTAGAATTGCATATCTGTGGTCGACTTATTTTGCCTAGTGCCAACATAGCCTTTCTGGGGTAGTAATATCTTCAGGGAGACTATGAAACTAGTATGAGCCTAGGATGGAACAGCTGAAAATCATCCCAGATTATTTCCTTGGCCTTAGAAATAGACAGCTTTAATGTTATATAAGCTTTCACCCAAGGATCTCAGCAGGCCTGTTAATATATGCCCATTCATATGTCAATTAAATCTCATGACCCTCTCAGGGTTGCAGACCAGTCACAGTGTCTGCAGAGGAGTGGCAAGCAGGGTGTGTGTGTGTGTGTGTGAGAGAGGGGGGGGGGGCATGCAGGTGTGTGTGTGTGTGTGACTTGCCTAGATTCGGGAAGCAATGAGTGGCTCTTTAGCCAGGAGTGCAGTACTTCTTCCCTGCTCTGACTGCTGGCAAAGGTAGCTGTAATCTGACAAACCTTCTCTTGAGTGCAGCAAGGAAGGATTAATAAGATTGCTTTCTTTTAGGCATGCTTGATGCAGGACTGTATTTCACATCCCTGATGTTTCACCCAGCATTGGAATTAAGCCAGGCAGTGAACCCTATTGATGTATCTGAAGAAACAAGGTTGTCATAAACTCTCCTACTTTTCAAAACACACGTGTGGTTGAAACAAGGTGTGTGGGGGTTGCATCTGTCCATTCTATTGTTCTCTTGATGCACATGCTTAACATCCTTAATATTAATGACTACAGTGGACTTGTACTAAGGGGCAGATTCATATCCCCGACAGCCTGGGATTTTACCAATAAGGCAGCTCATCCAAGCCAGTTAGTCCACAAAAGCGGAAAGTTGTTAGATTGCTGTGCTAGCCCATACATTATCCCAGCCTTAGTCAATTGTGTACAAGCAACCCACGGGATTCTGTAACAAGCCTTTCATTTCAGATTGTTGCTGACTGATTTTTCCTGCATTCCGTACATTCTGTGAATGACTATTAATTCAGTTACTCCTCTGTGAATCCACATTGTGCTGTTTGCTCTTCCTAGAAGAACGAAAAAGCCCTTTACAAGGGGAGAAAAAGCTTGAGAGAAAACAATATTTTATTAGGTTGGGAATGTGTGCTGTGGCTTGCTAACAACACATAATGCACCTACTTATCCTTAATTAGGTGTTAGCAGGGTCATTTTTAAATGCGGATTTTATTTTCATTGTTTTCATTTTTAATATAAAAAGAGAGCACCAACCTAGCTTAGAATCATAGAATATGAGAAATGGAAGGAATCTCGAGAGATAATGGCATATTGGGGTGTATTAGGAGAAGCATTGCCAGCAGATCTAAAGAAGTTATTATTCCCCTCTGTTTGGCACTGGTGAGGCCTCATCTGCCGTACTGACCCCCTTCTGGAATTCTGAGCCCCCCAGTATAGAAGGGATGTGGATACATTGGAGAGGTTCCAGAGGAGGGCAATGAACATGACTGGGGAGGCTGGAGCACATGGCCTATGAGGACAACAAGAAGACCTGTGGCACCTTATAGACTAACAGATATTTTGGAGCATAAGCTTTCAAGGGCAAAGACCCACTTCATCAGATGCATGGGGGGGTGGGTTTCAGAGGGGTATTTAAAGAGTGGGGTCCCCTCCCTTTTACTGGGACCCCCACTCTTTAAATACCCCTCTGAAACCAACCCCCCCACTCATGCATCTGATGAAGCGGGTCTTTGCCCATGAAAGCTCATGCTCCAAAATACTTGTTAGTCTATAAGGTGCCACAGGACTTCTTGTTGTTCTCGAAGATACAGACTAACACTGCTACCTCTCTGGCCTATGAGGAGAGCCTGAGGGATGTGGGCTTATTCAGTTTTCAGAAGAGAAGAGTGAGGTGGGATTTGATGGCAGTCTCCAACTTCCCAAAGGGGGCCTCTAAAGAGGATGGAGAGAGGCTGTTCTCAGTGGTGACAGATGGCAGAACAAGGAGCAATGGTCTCAAGGTATGAGGAAGAGGTCTACGTTGGATATTAAGAAAAAGCTATTTCACCAGGAGGGTGGTGAAGCACTGGAATGTGTTGCCTAGAGAGGTGGTGTATTCTCCATCCCTAGAGGTTTTTAAGTCCTGGCTTGACAGAGTCCTGGCTGGGATGATTTAGTTAGAATTGATCCTGCTTTAGGCAGGGGGCTGGACTAGATGACCTCCTGATCTCTTCCAGCTGTAGGATTGTACGATTCTATGAGATCGAGTCCAGTCCCTTGATCTCATGGCAGGACCAGGCACCATCTAGATGATTCCTGACAGATGTTTGTCTAACCTGCTCTTAAATATCTCCAAAGATGGAGACTTCACAGCCTCCATAGACAATTTATTCTGTTGTCGTGTGTGAGAGTGTTAGTGATTTAGTTTGGTGTCTAGTCGTAATTCCATCCCACTACCAATGAGAAAGTTAGCTTCATATAGCCGAGTTAATGTCTCTTAGCTACTGTACCTGTAATAGTTATGATTTAGAATGAAAGGAACATAACCAAATATTTATTTGATCAATCTAATTGGTAATGTCATGCAGTGTGGTGGGGGGGAGAGAGAATCAGATCAGTTTTTAAAAAAGCAAAACCAAAAACCTCTCCTAACTGCACTTTTAATAACATAGCATCTGCCTTTTTGTTGCTCTCGTTGTCAAATAAATGAAACAGATGGTTTCATCGTTAGGTAATAATAATGCACTTGTGAAGACCTGTGTTTCATTAACCAGACTCCAAATTTACAAGGAGGAATGCTTTTCGCAAGGACTGCAAGGTCAATGGAGGGAAAACAACTCTGCTTTTGGAACAGTGATGCTTAGGGTTGTGTAACTAAAAGATATTTTTTTAATCACAGTGCAGCACTTAGTAAGTCAGGTCTCCATTGTTCTAGGTACTGTACAGATATACCAAGGAAGCCATCTCTGTTCCAGTGGCTAGGTGACCTGGAACCTAGCTAGAGACAGACACAGTGGGAATATAGGGATCCTGTTACATTAATTTGTCTATCCTGTACATCTACAGAGATAAATAAACATGCAAGAATAATGTCAATGTTTGTTGGAAGAGTCACAGTTGGATCAATTTGAAATAGGCCAATTATCTCTCTTCCTTCTGCAGAGAAGACTGGCAGCTTTGTTAAGTATTAAATGAACACTGATACCTAGGGGCCAAATTACAGTCCTGTTGCCAGTACATTGGGATGCTGATCTTTTCCAACAAAATGGCTGGTGGTTTGCCAGGCAGCTTACACACAGAAGGCACCTAGGCAATCTCTCCTAGCTTCTTTTTAAGCAGGAAAAATGTGTTGCTGATTGCCACAGATGTGAATTAGCTTGTGAGCAATTTTCTAAAAGGGTTGTGCAGGGTGAATATTAATTAGAAAGTTCTGAAGGGCTTAATCTCCTATTGCTTTGTGTGTGTGTGTGTGTGTGTGTGTGTGTGTGTGTTAATGCTCCAACGGCCTAAAAGGGGTGGGTGGGTGTGTGTGTGTGTGTGTGTGTTTTAATGTTCCAACTGCCTAAAAGTTTGGTTTGTTCTATTTATTGTAATTCTTGAGTTTCTCACATTCTGCAAACTCTAGGTGCCATCATCTCCTTCAGTTGGATTAAAGCATGTGATGATGTTCTTTGCTGAGTTGGAGCTTAGAAGAGGTAAAGTATCATCCCTGAGCTCTTGCATTGAATCAGTAGATGGACCAGAGAATAGAGCAATACTCTAAGGCTTCAGGGTTTTAAATAGAATTTTTTTTCTGTAAGTTCCCAAGCCTGAACATATGAATGATGATAATCTTGAGACTGACTAATGGTCCATCTAGCTTCGTATTATGTCTTCTGGTCGTGGCTAATGCCAGATGCCCCAGAGGGAATGAACAGAACAGGTAAAATTCAAGTGATCCATCTTCTGTCACCTGTTCCCAGCTTCTGGCAAACAAATGTTAGGGATGCCATCCCTGCCCATCCTGGCTAATAGCCAGTGATGGACCTATCCTCCATGAGTTTATGAACTGTGTTATAGCCTCAACCTTCACAATGTCTTCTGGTGAGGAGTTCCACAGGTTGATCATATGTGGTGTGAAAAAGAAAGTTTTGCATATTGTGTTCTCAAGGCCCTCTGTATGGTGGTGCTCTGGCCAGAATGGGGGAAGGGAAAAGATAGGCCTATAATGGGAAGTGTTTATGCAGCTCTAGTTTCTGTGTTGGCAGTGGGAAGTGCTAGATATAACCTCCATTAGAAGGGTCTTACAGGAAGGAGAACCTAAAGCTGGCAAAAGTTTGCTCATTTCTCCTGCTGAAGTGATTCACCTTCTGCACAAGAGATGGGAGGCACAACTCCAGCCAACAGATTACTTCAGTTGCAGTGTTGTTGGGTTTTCATTATAATCTCTTTAATTTTTTCTCCTATTTAATGTAATAGTTTCTATAATTTGCTGAAATGCCAATAAGGCTAATAATAGAGTTTATTTAATAAGTCTGCCAGGGGAATCCTAATCTATTTAATGTCATAGTGGGATTGTTTTGACCTTCAAAAATAAAACAAGTGCTTTCAGAAATGAGCTCCCTCATCAGTTTTGCAACCTCCATCAGGAATCACAATGTTTGGTCCTGGAAGATTTTTCTTTTCTGTTTTTTTTTCTTCATGCAACGGTGCAAGATGACATGTTTCAAAAAGGTTTAGTGGACTTGAGTTATCTTCTTCCTGCCTGATTTACTCAGGAACGATAAGATGCCTATGTGGACGCATTAAAATAAAGAAGGAGCCCCATTAACCTAATCTGTTTTGGAAACATTCCAGTGTTGAAAGGGATTCAGGTTGCCTTCTAATGTCAGTACTGTGAGAGCATCAAGAGGCCCCATTAAAGAGTGGGTGGTCTGTTTTGCCTGGGGTCATACTACCACTTAGCAAGAGCATTCCTACCTTGAAGAGCTTGAGATTGCATTCAGTTTTATAGACTGGGATACTGACACAAAGAGAGGGTACATGGTTTGCAAGAGGCCGGGTGGAAAGTCATTATGAGAATTCTGGTCTCTCCACTGTAAGCTTATGTATTTTCATTTCTGTCCAGAGCAGTGATTTTCAATCTGTTTTAAAAAACTTAAAAAAAAATTTTTTTTGAATGGAGGTTCAGACCTCTTTGGAAATCTTAGTGTACAGACCTCCAAGGGTCTGCAGAACACAGGTGGAAAACCACTGTTGCAGAGCATTCCAGAAAAGTACTTGGAACTTGTTTTGTTCTTTTGTGGCTTGAGCTTTAGCCAAATGTTTAGGGCTCTGAAATAGTCAGATAAGAGAAGTAATGAATCTGACATCTAAAGTGCAGAAGTACTGTCGGAAAAGTGGCAGTCATTCTGTATTTCTGCCTGTAATTAGAACTGGGAGTGTGGGAAACTGCCAAGGAAAGCAGATTTCTGCAGACTTGATGTTTGGATAAGCATCTAAAACTTCTGGTCTCTTCTCCAATCTGAACCCTAAACCTTTTTATATCCATGCATCAAGATGACAAGAAAACTAAACACTTGTCTGGTTTTGTACTGCTGCCAGCAATCCAGATTAATCCATTTAGTTTGCTCACTAAAGGAAAGTGGCATTCCAGCTAATTTTCTTCTGCAAAACTTAAAAGGTATTCTTTATCCATCTTTCTCTTAGCAACGAAAACAAAGGCGGCATTAAGCTGTGTAAAAATGTTATTACGAGATCTATTATAATGTCATTATCATTAGTTTTGAGTATGTGAAAAGCATGTGGAACAGCTTTCATGCTAAGGCTTGTAATGAGTCTCAGCTAAGCTGGATTGTTTTAATATTGAAAGAATCTACGGACTTCAAATATAATTTGTCCGGTTTTACTTGTGAATAGAAACCGATGGAAGGGGAATCTGTCTGTGGCTTTCAAGGTGACTAGTGCTACATGGGGCACGCCTTAACTTACCACAGACAGTCCTTTCCCAGGTAGCTGCCAGGTGAGTCATGCCCAAGTGCTCAGGGTCTAATGGATCACCAAATTTGAGGCTGGGAAGAAATGTTCCCCCAGGTCAGATTAGTGGC
The DNA here is from genome assembly GCF_033958435.1 of Carettochelys insculpta. NCBI lineage: Eukaryota > Metazoa > Chordata > Testudines > Carettochelyidae > Carettochelys > Carettochelys insculpta. Next base: position 4,553,287 of record NC_134160.1, read on the forward strand.
AGTGCGCCATCTGCCACTGTGGGTTCTGGTGCAAGGTGGGAGCTAGGCCTGGCTCTGCACCCTAGAAGGGGTGGAGCCAAGGGTGGAAAGGCGGGACCTAGGTTGGAAGGGGCGGGGCCTAAGGCAGTCTGGCCTTAGCAGCACTCGGATTACGGAGGGTCTACTTGCAGGTTTAAGCTAGTGTGAATACTGAATTTTCTATAACTTGAAGTCTTTAAATCATGATTTGAAGACAGGTTGGGGTTAGTTTCAGGAGCGGGTCAGGATCTGTGGTCAGAAATGTGCAGGTCAGACTAGCAGGTCACGAAGGTCCCTTCTGTCTGTAAAGTCTGAATCTTCATTCAAGAAAACCTAACAAGGTAGAACCTCTCTAACTTCAACTTTTGTCTACAGGTCCTGATAAATAACTGCTTCCATTAATAATGCTACATAATAATAACGTAGTAACTCTTACATAGTGTGCTTAATCTGTAGCTCTAAAAATCAGTTAACAAAGGAAGATAAGTATCAGTCTCTCCATTAATAAATGTGGGAATAGAAATCTGAAGGTGTGAAAGGACTTTCCCAAGGTCATATAAGAAACATGTCAGAGTCAGGATTAGAATCAGAGCTGGGCAGTTTCAAGTCAAATTTGGGCAATAGGTTTGGCTAAAAATACAGAGGGGGTTAATTCCATGGAAGTCCTTATATTTTGTTTGACCTTTGGTAAAACAAAATGTGTCAACATTTCATTTTGAAATGTTTCCTTGGGAAATTAACCATTTAAAAAGCCATGTGGAAACAAAACATAAAAACAAAAAATCATTTTAGGTCAAGTAAAATGTTTCATTCAACCCAAGACCATTTTCGGGGGTGAGGTGGCAGAAATTTTCCTGTTTGGGCCCAGAGCTAAAAAATTAGTTATTCAGCCTGCTCTAATTAATCCAGAGACCTAGTCATCAAAGCATATTGCTTCCTTTAATAACAACTACTGTGAAGGGATGCTATTTAACAGAGAGATGAATGCTCTCAGCAACTGCAAACCAGCTAGTGTGATTGCTGTTGTTACATGGAACTCTGAGATATTTACACCTCTAAAAATTTACTTATGGTTACTTCTCCTTTTGCCAGTTCCCTCTAGTAGTTTGTCCTGTGTCCTGCTTTTAGTGCAACAGTTCCAGTGAGATGCATGCAAAGAAAATAGGTAGCACAAGAGTTTAATGAGTTCTGAACCCAAGATTTTTATTAATTTTGTTGACTTTGGCCAAATCACATCAGGTGCATCAAGATTGGCATCTATCTAAAAGCAGTTTAACTTTCAGAGATTCTAAGTGCTGATAGCTTCCCTGGAAATCAGGGTGACCTTTATTTAGGTAACCAACTGCAGATTTAGTTGCTTAACTTTATGTTGTTTTGATGTACAGGTTGAACCTCTCTAATCTGGAACTCTCTCGTCCAGCAAAGTCTGTAATCCGTCGTGTCAGGGGAGCCAACAGTCTCCATGCGTCCCTGGGAAAGGTGGGGGAGAACTCAGCTCTGGACTCCCACAAGGGGCAGGGTGCGGGCAGTCAGCCCTTTCTTCCACCCGGAATGCCCCCGCCAGCTCTCAGAGCCGCACTCCAATGTTAATGTAAAGGCCCTGGGCCTCTAGCCATTGTTGCTGCCATAGTAGTAACGGTGGCTGCTGGGAGACTCAGGCCCCTTTGAATCGCCAGGCCCTGGGGCAGTTGCTGCCCGCCTCGCCCCCCCATCAGTGGGCCTGTCCTATGTTTTTATTGGATTATTAAAACCAGCGTCTTGGCCATGAATGATGGAACAGTTGTGAAGTGCTGCTTATTGTCAATGTCACAGCTATGCCTGTGAATTTGTCACTTCTTGCTAATGAATTAGAGCCTGAGAGGTGTGAAGACGCTGAGTGTAAACTTTACAGTTCTGTACTTCCGAGTATTCTTTGTTCTAGGTTTGGGCTCTCATTACTACTGAAATGCAGTTGCTTATCCTTGCAGTTGTGACAACTAAGGGAAATTAATGGGAGATTTTTCTCCCATTGACCTGCCTCTGAGGGGATGGCAGAGAAAGTTGACCTAAGGTACATTGACTCCAGCTGTGCAAATCTTGTAGCCAGGGTTTTGTATCTTAGGTTGACTTTCTCCCCTACTGTAGACCTGTCCTCAAACTGGAACTGGTAAATTGGAAGTACTGTTTTTGTGGGAGTCGTGGATCTGTGAATATTGGGAATGCCCAGTGGTCGGGGCCGGACTACTTGGGTGTCTTGAGGATTGGGGCATGTTGTTTGTTAACCTGTAGAGTAACAGGAGGGCCTGCAAGGCTTAGAGGGGATTGCTTGTTTTGTCCATGGCCCGTGGAGTTAAGGAACTGACCCATGGCAGATAAGCTAAGGGTATGTGCTAGTGAGGACCCTGGGAAGTGACGTAGATGTTACTGACTTCAGTGGAGTTATTCCAAGGCTAAATTTGCCCTGCCATACTCCACCAAGGCTGGTTCTGCTACAGAAGTTGTTCTCCACCGGTAGCCTTGTGTTCCTGTCATAAAACTCATCCCCTCTGTGGTGGGACTTGACATTGCTTTGAGCCTCTGCCAAGGGGGCCTGAGTCCTTTTCCCCTTATTATGGAAGGACCTCCTCCCCAGCTGTATTGAGAGAAAGCCCACTCTCTATGTTGTACCTTTTCAGTGAACGCCTTGCTTTTCACTAGCACAGGTTTCACTCTATTAGTTCCAAATTTTTCCTGTAAAGAATCACAAGTCACATACATCTGCTCTACTTTTTACTTAAGTTCACAAAGAGGTGCACTCAAGATTCGCAATCAGCTGCACCTGTGGTAAGGAGGAACTGAACTGGATTAGTTCCATAGGTTTAGCAACAAATAAGACAATCAAAGTCATCAGCTGCTTCCCTCCTCTTGGATCCTCTGCGCCGTGAGCCTACAGTCTTTCTCGATCGCCCCTGGTTTCTTTTCCGACCTGCTGATTTGCCATTTCGCCTTTTCTGCCTCTGCTGAGCTGCCTTCTGTTTGTACATCTCTTTGTCTTTGGAAGGCTGCTGGTGCCACATGGTTCCCAACTTCTTGACAGTTTCCACCACGGTCCAGCCTGGATTTGACCTCTTGAGTGCAGGGCGATGCACAGCCATGTAGAGGAAGAAAGCAGGGAGTGCCCTTTTCCTCTTGGTTTGATCACCTCTCTTCCTACATCTTTTTCTCTGTGATCTCCTCACACCACGCAGAGGATCTGACCTTTTCTTCTTCACGCACTGGGCATTATGTACCCGAGCCAACTCTTGGTATTTCTTTTTCTCCTCCTCGGAGATGGTTTTCCATTTTTCCGAGCACTTCTTGGATAATTCTATGCAGTTCAAGGCAGTGTCTGTTTGCTTTGCCTTGTACTGTTCTTTGAAGGACATGAAGAAGAGCAAATAGGAAGATAACTTCCTTTTTGGTTTTGTTCCAGCATGGCTGACCATTGTGTTACATAGTGATCAAGGTTTTCCAGTGATCTGCTCTGAGCTCCTTTGGTGGAAATGAAATGAATAAACATTATCTTAAATACTAGACAGACAATCTCCTCCTCCTTGTGGCATGATGATCACTGGGGAGGGTTCTGCCTCGTCTCACATGCAGAAGGCAAACTTAATTCTGTACATGGGTTTCTTGACACTGTTTGGTAGGTAATCTGATTGTGACGTCAAGCTAAACCTGTCCAATCAACCTAGAGTTGAATTTGGTCATTTGCATACCATAGTCTGATTGGCTAAAAGTCAATTGAGCTGAAGTCATAGTTGTAGTTAGGCAATGTAGTCTTTTACAGACTTCATAGCTATGATAGTTTGTTTTTTTTTCTTCCCCCCAGCTGGCTATGAGATTTCCCTCTGTTTAATGTACAGTCTATTATATGAGCCGAGCTGGCTTTTATATTCAAATTCGGCACATTAACACATGGTTTAAACCGGGATGGGAACTTTGAGTCACTATAGGGGCTCATCTGCATACTTGGCTTAATCTAATTCTTGACCTCCCCCCTCCCCCTCCACACTCTGATTTGCTCACCTTGATTATCTTTTTCTGATTTGTCCTCCTTGCTTACTGTTTTTGGTTCTCTGTGCCTTAAATATTGAGTCTGGTCTGGTCTGGCTATGGTCTGAAGAAGTGGGTCTGTCCCATGAAAGCTCACCTAATAAACTATTTTGCTAGTCTTTAAAGTGCTACTTGACTGCTTTTTGTTTTGATAGTATATTATACATGTATGTTCTATCTAGGGAGAAAGCTGGATGACTCTTAATTCTTTGTCATGATAAAATGTGAAGCCACTGTTAGCCTCTGAGAGGTGATGGCTCATAATGTGAGAATAGTTTAGTAGCAGCCTTAAGAATGATTGTGTGTGACAGTTGTTTCTTGGTTCCTGTCAGGATAACTACCATAATTTAAATCTGCAGCACTTAGCCTACCAGTCTAATTTACTTGGGTGGACTTCACATTAATTGGAAAGGTTCTAAGGGTTTAAAAGCCTTCATTAATTACATTTTAGCAAATTAAAATGTGATGAAGTTCTGTCATTTTGTGTGGGATCACAGCAGCTGGTTTCCCAGGTTAGTTAACCTAGTTTTGTTTAAAGTTAAAAATTCGTGCATAGAAAACACAGACCATGTTTCTGATCTCATCAGAACTTTCTTTGGGAGGCTGACTACTGCCAAGAACAAGCTTATGAATGTTGTAATGAAGCCAGCTGAAATTTTGGCCAAACAGTTCATGTGCTGGAGCACTTTGTATTTGTACTACAGTTTGAACCCCTCTTGTCCAGTACCCTTGGGACCTGACCGGTGTTCGATGAGAGAATTTGCCAGACCATGGGTGGTGAATATTGTCTAGCATGCTGCCAACCCTTCCACTGCTTATTGGGCTCTTAGAAGACATTTAAGGGTAAATTACAAATAAGTTAAAGCACACAACACTGAAAGCCAGGACTGGTGGCTGTAAACATACTTTATGGTGCTACAGGAAACTTGACCATACCCATGTCAAGTTTGTCCTCCTCGCTTACTGTTTTTGGTTCTCTGTGTCTTAAATATTGAGTCTGTTCTGGTCTGGCTATGGTCTGAAGAAGTGGGTCTGTCCCACGAAAGCTCACCTAATAAACTATTTTGCTAGTCTTTAAAGTGCTACTTGACTGCTTTTTGTTTTGATACCCATGATAAGTGGTTGTTCAGCTAACTAAAATCATGCCAGATTATGGATGTTGCCGGTTGAGAGAGTTCCAGATTAGACAGTTTCAACCTGTACTTTAGCATCTGGAGATGTTAACCCATGTCAGGACTCCATTGTGCTATGCAATGTATATGCATAATAAGAGACAGTCCCTGTCCCCAAAGTGCTTATAGTTAAAGGGCTTGTCTGCATGGCAGCACAGCCTGGAAAGAGGATCAGGTTAAACTACAGAAAGGCATGCTATGCAGAATAAGATTGTCCAGGCGGGGAGCGGCTGGGGGATGGCTAGCATGCTTTCAGTACGCATGGTGGCTTATTTTGCAATAACATCTCCCTGCAGGCAAGTCCTGATTACACAAGACAAAAGGCATTCACTCTTTTTGCAGGTGGATAGCTGAGGGACAAGAACCTTGGCACTTACACAGCTGCTTAATTCCTATTGAAATCATGGGGAGTTAAGCACTATGCTTGAAGTCAAGTTGGTGTTTGAGTGCTGTGCTGAATCTGGCTTAGTGAGATTGTGAGACTTACCCTCAGTTGTTTGCGAAAGGACCTGGTAAGGCCTGGAATTGAACCCAGAGCTGCAGGAAGTGCCTGAAACAGCAGTCAAGCCTTCAACCCACCCAAGTGTTGAGCTGTTGTGGGTGGGCAGTGTTGAGCAGTTTTCCTGCAGTCAGGTGTGTGGGTTATGAAGCAAAACAGAAACACATCAGATGATCTCTGACATATTCCAGTACTGCGCTTACCTTTCAGCACTGACCTTGCTGCAGGAAATAAAAATAGAATAAACTACCAGTCTGTTTGCCATTAGCAGAAGGCTTGCTTCTTGTATGTCATTTTAGCTGACTGTATGCCCCACGAGGGAGCTTTCAGTTCTATTTATCTACCGTACTTCTCCTTCTGTTGATTCTTTCTTCTGAAAAGAGAACCTGCATGTGTGATTATTCCAGGGCAATGAAATAATTTGATTACTGCACTTGGAGGTCTCTTCAGCAGGTGCTTTATTATCTCAATAATTCAGCCTGGGGGACTTTTCATATTCCCCAAGTCCCAGCATTTGAGAGTTGCAAATAAAGCTCTTCCGCTCCTTTTCTGATTTCATTTATTTGGCCTCATTTATTTGAGTCCTTTCCGGATCTTCCCCAGGAATTTAATTTAAATGTGGAATTGGTTATACTGAATGTGATTGTCTTAAGGCGTGTGTGATGTTAAGATGCACTTGAGACAGACAAACTCACATTTGTCTCAGGTCAGTTATAAAAATCACTTTGCGTTAAGGCTGTTAATTAATCCCTATATCACATTTGTGCAAATCCCCAGATCACCCACATAATTTGGCACGATAGGCAACCTCTACTTAAGAGAGACCCAGAGCAGGAATATCAGGGAGTGCCAACTGAGGGTGCAGAGGGATAAGCAGAGCAGTGGGAGAGGCACAGAGACTGTGGATGAAGGATGGTCCAGTGATAAGGAAGGTATTCTGGGACTGGACAGAACAGTTTCCTGCTGTGACACAGATGTCAAGAGTGACCATAGGCAAGTCACCTAGCCTCTCTGCGTGCGTCTACACTTGCATTCCTCTTTCAAAAGAGCTATGCAAATGAGGTTATTCAAAAATGCAAATGAAGTATAAATTTGCGTATTTGGTGCCTCATTTGCATATTCCACTTTCAAAAGAGCTTATTTTGAAAGAAGAAAGGCAGTGTAGACGCTGCTCTTTTGAAAGTAAACCCATCGTCGAAAGAGTCGTTCTTCCCTTTATTTAATGGGAAGATGGATTCTTTCGAAGATGGGGTTTACTTTTGAAAGAGCAGGGTCTACACTGGCTTTCTTCTTTAGAAAGAAGCTCTTTTGAAAGTAGAATATGCAAATGAGGTGCCAAATATGCAAATTTATGCCTCATTTGCATTGTCAATTTGCCTCATTTGCATACCTCTTTCGAAAGAGGAATGAAAGTGTAGACGCACCCCCTGTGTTGCCTTTCTCCATCTGTCAGTGGGGCTAATAGCCTTGCCCAGGAAGGAAGGGATAAATACAACAAAGACTGTGAAACACTTTGAGATCAACCAAGGAAAAGCATTGTATGCACGAGAAGTGGTGTTGCTCTTTGAGCTGACTGGCAGAATTGGTGGAAGGGCTTTGTGTCCATAACAGCAGACGCATGGACCTGTAGGATATGGAAAGAAATGTTAGAACAGGATACAAGTCTGTATGTTACTTGCATTACTGATGAATAGAGTGCAAAACAGAATGGAATGTAGCAGTGAATCCAATGAAGCAGTAATAGGATATGAGTAAATATAACAAGGCCAACTAGCCCTTGGTAGGGTGATTGTTAACGACCCCATCACATAAGATAAAGGCTTTATCTTCAAAGTGCTAGATAACAACAGGAACTGCCAAAATCTTAATCAATGAGGGTGGCAAATATTTGACCCTGTGACCCTGCACTTGAATGGACCATAAAAATAATGTAAGTTTTATCTGTAGGCCAGCAAGCTGGTCAGCCCTATAGACCACGGGATGTACATATAAGAACACTTGGTTGCCTTTGTACTCTTCACATGTTCTCTAGAAATTTAATTTCCAAAGAGACATTTTGTGCTACTGAAACTCATCTGCCAGGAAAGGTGAACTAAAACCTTATTTAAAAAACTAATCTAGACAGAAAAGTCATACTGATATAACTAAGTGCTGCCCCTTCCTCTTCATCCACTCCTGCCTCCTTGTGCAGGTGCAATGATACCAGAATGAATGTGCTCGTGTGAGTACAACTCACTCCAGTATGGGCAGAGAAGTGAGAAATACTGATATAAGGTGCTTTTATGTTGGTACAATCGTGCCCAGACTAGGGGCTGTACCCATATAACACTGTTGGTAAATAGAACGATGACACATGTGATCTCCAGACTTATACCGGCACAAGAATGACGTGTTGACCAGGCAGGGCTGTCCCGAGGGATGGGCAGGGCCTGGGGCAACCCCCCGCCAATACGTTGGCTTTGGGGCAACTGCTCACCCCACCCTTGCTCTGCCCGTCAACTCACAAGGCCAAGGCTGGACAGGATTTATGGGATGCTCTTCAACACAGAGCCAATTAGGGATAATAGTACTTTATTAAGCTTATCTACTCCAAGTTACAGCACATCTTTTGCAAGGTACACATTGATAAAAATAGTAGAACAGGAATGTGTAAATATATCTGGACCAGAGGCTGTTCAGCATGCTAATGTCCCTTTCTGCCATGGGGAGTTCCCATCCTGAAGTGCCTCACATCAAGGCTGTGGTGGACGTTGCTCTAGCTGTGGGGGAAGGTCCAAGGTGCTCTTGAGGCTGTGTGTCCCCAGTTGAAACTCAGCTGGGGTGGGACCTTTTGTCCCTTACCTGTGTACTGGGTATGTGCATACGGGCTCAACACCACTTCGAATGTTCTTACAGGGCTGAAGCCAAGGTTGCCTGGCTACTGGTCTCTTTGGTTCCCACATCCAAATGTAGGTAGGTAGGGGCTGTTATGGCTATCTCATGTTTATGTTTATGGGGTTCAAGGCTGCAACACAGGGATGGGAACTTGGTTGTGTTGCAGGAATGGAAGTTCCCACTGTTGCATTCTGAGGCCTGCAGGCTGCTCATTAGGCCTGCAGACAGGTCTGTTGGCATGTTACAGAACAGCCCTTTTCCTGCGCAGTGCTGCCTGGGGATTGCCAAGAGGCTGTGGGAACTAGAACAGCACTCCACCACGCGGCCCCACTGTCCTGCTGCTGTGCCCCACTTTCCCAAGAAGGTGGGAAGGGAAGCGCCCTGGTATCCAGGTACTCCGCTTCCTGCTGCGGTGGAGAAAACGGGCACAGTGGGTTGGGAGTGCAGCCTGGGGCAGGCTGCTGAGCTCCTGCTGCTCGTGTAGGGAGGAGGAAGAGGGGAGTTGACGCCTGCTGCTGCAATACCAGGCTCTAGGTAAGCCCCCGTTTTTCTTGTCATTAGGATGGTTGGGGCGACTGCCATCCTCTTGGCGGGATGCTTCTGTGACCAGGCCAGAATAAAGCTTAAAAGATCTTAAATTGCTTGTGTATAATTGACTTGCTCTCCTCTGGATTGATTCTCCATATTTAGAGCTTATTTTTATGGGCCATTTGCATAGTGGTCAGGCTTGCTTGCCTCATTAATATTGCTGTCTCTATTTTCGTATACATACAGAGCTGACTAACAGTCATCTGTAACTAATCTTACAGTTCTAAAGGTAATTCTCTTAGGTAACCAAAGAATGTTTTCCCCCTTTAGAACGTAGCATTTTAATATGCGTTCCACCTTGTGTTAGTTGAATTAAAAGAAAAAAAAAAACTTGATGAATTGTTCACTGAACTAGAAACTTGGTTTTGATTTGGCATGTTTTATTCAGTGCTCATGTGCATTTATATGAGCATTTTTTTAAATTCAAATATTCATGGACAGTTAATTTTAGGCCTGTAGCTGAGCTCTGTTTAGTTGGTTAAAAAAAAAAAAAAGGGAAAAAAAGAAGTCTGCCAAGGGTGGTATTCACCTTTATTCAGTGGGACCAGCATAGTGACTATGAATTATCTATATTTCAGTTAATTTTCATTTTGAGGGTTTTGGTGCATAGACAATGTGCTGGCCCTCTGCGTAAGAGTGAGTCTCACCTGTCTGGTGAACAGGAATGAAAGGGGTTTATCAGGATTGGGATTATCCAATGACGGAAAGAGCAGAGATGGTTTGTGAATTTTAAAGTAGGTAGTCTGTCACAAATGGCCAACTGTGATTCCCAATAAGACTGGCAAGGCAAACTGCTCACGCACAGTCTAGGTGCTTGAATATGTTAGTTGAAAACTCTTTGCCTAATGATTTCAAGCAACACACATATAAGTCACAATCTGTACGCTGGCCATTGAATGCATAGGAAAAAAATGCATGAAATCATTTCATAACCTATTGATAATGAATAGTTTGACCATCATAGGATGGCTACTTTCTTTCACAATAAAGCAGCTCATTTGCTGAGTGCCGACAATGATCTTAACATTCCCATGGTGCGTTTGTTCAGCTACACACCATATCTTTGCATCCAGGGCTCAGCTTCTATTTCATCTCAGCAAAACACTTAATACTTGTCTTAGCGTTTCTAGAGCTGGCTGTGGCTAAGAATGGTTTTTGTTGTTTTTACCCGTCTGTCATATATGATAAGTCAGTAACACCGCAATAAAATAGAACAAGAGTTATCTGATAGCAGCTTATAGGGAACTATAATTTAAAAACAACTGTCCCAACCTGATAACAAAAATAAGGTACATTGAGTCTGCTTTGTGTTCTGTTACAGGGAAACTGACTGTGTAAAAGACACTGAATAGTTGGTGCTTTAATGTGCCCCATTCACTTTTTCAACTTACCTTTTGAAATTTAAAAGCTCAGCTCTATCTCTGTTAAGAATCCCATTTCATCTTTACAAAATAAATGCCTTTCTGTGCCTTGAGACTTGGGTCCTTTCCCTCTTCTTTTCCACTGTATTATAGGTCACAGGCACCTATTTTTACCTCTGTCTGTTGTATTAAGAACATATCAATGCTGCTGTTGAATAGGCAAATTGGAAGCAGAGGATATAAAGTGTTGTAATAGAGGCAGTTACAGAGGTCACATAAAAAGCTGCCAGCTGCAGACGTACATTCCTTTCGGCACCAACGATTTTCCTGTAGTGCCTGGGTACACTGACTCTCAAAGCAATTGGAGCCAGTTCAGTGGTTTGCCACCAGGACAGTCTGTCCTGAACTAGTGTTTCCAGAACATTAGGAGATATACCTCATGACTTCGCATTGGCCTTTAAGGTGTCTTTGTAGTGCTCATACTGACCTCCGATAGAGCGCTTTCCATGAGCAAGCTGGCTGTAGAAGACCGTCCTTGGTATCCGTGTATCACCTATCCTCATAACATGACCAGTCCAGAGAAGCTGTCTGTTCAGAAGCATTGCTTCCATGTCTCTGACACCACACAGCTTAAGAACCTCCATGTTAGCAGTTTTGTCCCACCAATTCACGTGGGCAATCTTCCTCAGACAGCGCATGTGGAACTAGCATCAAATACTCTCTAGCATAGACATGGATCCTGATGTATGAGCTCAATTAGCCAGAGCCAGCGCTGCCTTTGTAAAATTAACTAAAGGCCTATGGAATCACCATGGTATTAAATTCCATACCAAGGTAGCAGTTCATCAGGCAGTTATCCTGAATATCCTGCTGTATGTCTCAGAGTCATGGACAGTATATTGTCACCATGTTTTGAACTTTGATCAGTTCCATATGCTCTGTCTGAGGAATAGAGCAATAACTGTGAGTTGAAAAACAGATGCCATGATTAGGGGATTTGAGCAGGGTTTGCAGAGGGTAATCACTTGAAAAAAAGAAAAAAAGACTGCTGTTATCCATCCCTGCTAATTTGTCAGGGCTGCCTTTTTTCTTCACTGCTATTTATGTTTAACAGGAAGCACTTTTCTGATGTCTGTATTTTACCTGTGCTTATGATGGGACTTGGCTGACACATAGTTCTGATCCATCTCGCAACCCCTGAAGGAAGATTCCATTGTCTCATTAAACTCGTGTATGAAAATCACATTTTTCCAGCATCTCAAGTGGGACATATTAAAAAAGTAATCTGGATTTGTTCTACATTTTTTAGCTTCTAAAGTCAAGTAGCAGGTCCATGTAGAACTACAGATGGTTTGTTCTTCCAGACCCGATGGTTCTGTTGAACCTAGGTCATCTGACTTAGTTTCTGTTAGAAAATGGACATTGTTTCCTCTACCTGATGAGAGAAGGATAGTCCAGTTTGCAGGGCCTTCCAACTTATTTTGTACTGTGTGCAGCCTGGTTGTGAATACAGCTGGCTTTCAAAATGAGACACCATGGGATTTGCTGGAGAGATCTCCCCCCTGGACTGGTTTATTAGGAACTGTAGTAACGACTGTGACCTCATAGGCTTACACCAGTTAGAAATCTGTTGGAAGTTGTACTAAAGGTTTATAAACTGTTCCAATCATAAATTAACGTAACTGAGTCATGCTAAGAACATCTCTGGGAGAAGGATCTCAAACTGGGGAGGAATCATCATCCCTGTTTTACAGGCTGGGAAACTGCTGTACAAAGAGGGGACGTGACCATTCCAGGATCTCACAGTGAGCATATGGAACACTAATCTGGCCTTCAATGCCTGTTCTTCTTGATCCAGGAAGTTGGCATGTTTTCTAACTGGGAAACAATGGGTATGCCTACACTACTGGGAAGATCAACCTGGTTGGGGTTGATCTTCTGGAGTCTGATTTTTGCATGCCTGGTAGAGACAGGCGAAATCGAACTACATGGGGTTGGCAGTTGACCCATGCACTCCTCGTTATTGCAGGAAGTAAGGGAGAGTGGTGGGAGAGTTTCTCCCATCAACCTCCCTCTGTGCGGATGGCCAAGTAAGTCGATTGCAAGTAAATCGATTCTACCAAAGCAATTGCTGTAGCTAGAACTGCGTATCTGCAATTGACTTACCTCCCTAGTGTAGACCAAGTCAATGGCTTTCAGAAGGGGGCATTGGGAAGTGAAGTCCTTTTTTATTTCTATGGATGTTCAAGAGAAGGCATGCTGACGTGGTTCAGTGAGGAGAGTTTCAAAACCCCTGAATCTTTGTCCATTTCCCAAACTGAGCCTGGAAAAAAACCCTTGGGAGGTTTCTGAGTATCCTCTTAATGTTTTTTTTTCTACCTACTTGTGTATTTGCAGGTTCCTTCTAGTACAACAAATGCCCAACACCATAACCATAGCTTTGTCAGCCAGGACATGTTGTGGGAAAATTTTGCTGTGGACACAGCTTGTTCCTGTTAGTGTCCTAGCCAAATGTTTTAGAACTGAGAGATTCATATAGTGCACGAGAAACTGATAAGTATCCAAACTTCAGGCTTTCACCTTCTTGGCCCTGGAATCTTAACCTTGTGTGCCTCACCTATTAGATGTGAGTGTCTGAGAAGTTATGAGATTTGAGATGATCTGTGATAGAAGATAGAAATTTCTGATGGAAGGGAAAGGTGTGGAGGGCTGTGAGGGAGAAAGAGTAAAATGAAAAAACCTCAAGACTGTGCCCTGTTTTGTTGCCCCTGATAAAGGTGAATCATCAGCTTCATTCACCTGTGAACTGACTGTTTTAGAAAGGTCAGTATAACGAGTTATGGCAAATTAATTCTGAGACACCTTTGCCACGTGCATTAGCTATTAATTTGAAAGCACAACTTTGGACTTTTTTTTAAAAAAAAGCTCCCTGACAGACCCGTCAAGAAATGAAAAAAGCAGGAAGATGATGAGAAAAATGTGTCTGGTTGGTAATGATGTTAATTATAAGGAAAATGAATGTTGACATTTGAGAGTTCAGCTGAAAAGATCAGACACCCACTTGGGCATACAGGATCCATATAAAATATGATGTAGTGAGAAGCAGAGCTGTGCAATGTCTGAAATCTACCGTACTTACATAAGAGTGGGAAAAAGTTAAAAGTTCTGTGCTGTGTATTTCAGTGTTGCCCGTTCTCATGATTTAACCATGCTTTATGCAATACTTGATGTGTTTTTTAAAGCTCCAGCTCCAGGAGTCATGTGATTGTATGATCCTGTCAACATTCAATTAAAAAGTGAATTTGCGGCTCTTGTAGTTGCAGAGAAAAGATGGAAAGCATTATCCGAATGCATCCTAATGTCTCAGAAGCCAGAAGCAAAATAAAAAGAACCCCAGATGTATTACTTCTGTAATTGATAGTTTGGTGCCTGTCCCATGGTTTGTGAATGTTTGGGGTTGGCAATACTTCTAATTCCTGTGATGTGATGAAAATATAAGGCCGGATAGTCAGCTGATCTGAATCAGAAGAGTGACCTTGACTTTGGTGGAGCTATGCCACTTTACACCCGGCGATCTGCTAACACTGAAAAGGCAATAAGCTAGTCTTTATGCTAACACGCTTCCTCGTCCAATTTTAGATGAAATTCACCTGAGTGCTGGGAAACAGCTGTAAAACCCTACACCAGTTAATTCTCACTTACCCTTGGAAGTGCTGTATCTTAGACAAGGATATAAGCACTGCATATATGTCTTGTGGGCCCACTGCCCATGAGTGAATCCTGTCCTTTTGGGCCCATTCGTGGGTGGTGCTCTTCAAATGTGGTGCTCAGCCTCTCAGAAGATCAGGTGCTAATCAGTCAGAAGCCATGGGAGGAGATTCTCTGGAGCATTTAGCACCAATGTGAAAAGTGGTACAATTGATTTGAACACCTATTTCTCCATCCTGCTCCATCTAGCATGCAATGGCAGAGCCTTCAGTGCTTCCAGGACCAATCAGTGGGAGTGGGGTGGGGGGCAGTGGAGAGCAGGTGGGAGGGCTCGGCCTTGGCCTCAAGCTAGATTTTTTTGTCCTCAATCATTTGTGCTTCTGCACAGAAAAAGCTGGAAAAGCCTATGTTCAGTTTTAAAAAAATCAAATGATGTCTCACTCGTTTTGTTTTTGTTTTTGCGGGTTTTCGTCATTTGTTATTTTTATTATGGCTGGGGCGCCTCAAAACCTGGAAGTGGCCTGTCTCCCTCTGGACCTCTGATCTTTCATTTCAGATTAGGTTTGTTCTTGTATTTTGCTGAGACTTTCTGAGCCAGGTTCGCTCATTAATCAGCTCATGCAGGTACGTTCACCTCCTGCTGCAGTTCACCATCACTGAAGGTTTTGGCACAATGTTCTGCCAATTGCATTGGGTCTTACGGTGGGCCCCTTGGTTCCTCTGAAAGCACATAGCAAGTCTTGGGGGTGCAGACAGCTAGGTGCCAGGATCAGAGTCCTGCAATTAGGACAGAAGAATCCCAGGCAATGCTACAGGCTGGGGACCAACTGTCTAGGCAGCAGATGTGCAGAAAAGGACTTGGGGATTACAGTAAATGAGAAGCTGCATATAAGTCAACATTATACCCTTCTTGCCAACAAGGCTAACGGCATATTGGGCTGCATTAATAGGAGCATTGGCACCAGATCGAGGGAAGTGATTCTTCCCTTCTATTCATCATGGGTGAGGCAAGTTTTGGAGTCCTGCATCCAGTTCTGGGGTTCCCGCTTCAGCAAAAATGTGGAAAAATTCAAGAGAGTCCAGCAGAGGGCAGGAACTGGGCTCACTTAGTCGTCAGAAGAGAAGAATGAGGAGCGATTTTGATAGCAGCCTTCAACTAACTGAAGCGGGGTTCCAGAGAGGATGGAGTCAAGCTATTCTCAGTGGTGGTGGACAACATAACAAGAGCAATGGTCTCAAGTTGCAGTGAGGGAGTTTTAGGATGGATATTAGGAGGAAAAAAAACTCCTGTTTCACTAGAGGAGAGTGCAGCATGGGAATGGGTTGCCTAGGGAGGTGCCGGAATCTCCAACCTTAAGAAGTTTTAAGATGAGCCTTAATAAATCCCTGGATGGGATGACTTAGTTGGGGTTGGTCCTGCAGTGAGCAGGGGATTGGACTATGTGACCTCCCAGAAGTCTTGTGCAACCTTAATCTTCTATGCATTATTATCCTCACATGATTTGCTAGTCTCCATGTTCCCATGCACTCAACTCATGCGTTCCACATGTGAACTAAAGCTGGAGAACATGCAAGTTGAGGCATGTAGAAATATGGTCACTTTCTAAAATATGGCCCTTCGCCTCTGTGCTTTGGTTTAGTTAGCTGTCAAATTGAGACACTAACGCGGATGCTGGTACGACACGGTGGGGGGTTGCAAAGCTTGCTGAATGTACACACACAACCTAGAGAATGGCAAGATATCTAAATACTAACAGTTGATGTTATAATTAATACTACAAAGTGCTGCATATTTAGACTGACACTGATGCTGCAAAGCATCACCTTTCTGATTACTCCTCAGGACAGTTGTATCCCTTGGAGCATCTTGTCCTCGATGCACTAATTGCATGAGGGAGACCAGTTTATCCAATTTCTTTGAGTTACCATGAAGAACATATATTTAATTTTTATGTGTTCTTTCCTGGGTTCTGTTTATTTTCCATGACTTGATAAACCCATGAAGCTAAGAGAAGAACAGTCCCTGAAGTGCTGAATTTGTTTTTCAGAGGCTGCTAAAAGGTGTCAGCTCTTTTAGCTGTCTGTAATAAAGTATTTGTTTCCTCTTTCTGATGCACACTGTACAGTATTGCCTTTTTATTCCTGATCCTGTATATATTATTAGCTAGTGTTTTCTGCTTTAATTCCATATTTCACTTTTCACCATTTCAGGTTCCTGACTAGTTTGCTCAGCTGTTACACACTAGTAAATAAAGTAATTGCCATATATAGTCCCCTTTAAGGTGTGATAAAACTAGAGACCTGTGTGACACATGTACCTATAGGATGGGTATTCAGAAGAGGCTGCTTATGGGTGATGGGAGCAGGAGCTGTGCTGATTTCATGACATCCAAGAGTTTGAACTCTGAGCCAGGGAGTCAACATAAATATTTATTCCAGTGACCTTCTAGGATGTGCTATGTCTGTTGTTAAGGGATTGTAAATCCTATTTAATTGATGAACTGATTAAGCACTAAATTTGAATTGTTAGCTGATGAAACAGGAGGGGTGGGGGGGCAACTGGGGAGGCAGATCCATCCCAGGTGGGTTGGAGCAGCCCCCCAGCTGCAGCAGGCTAATCCAGCCTGGCTGGACTGCCCCCACCCATGGCGGTTCTGTGGGGCTGGAGCAATCCCCTGCTCATGGCGGGTGGGGGGGCTGCTCCAGCCCTTAATGGTTAACCATAACCAATAAGCCTCATTTATTTAGGATGAAACTTATTGGTTAACCAGTTACACTTGACCATCCCTAAGACAGGGATTAATTTCTCAGCTTCTCTGTGCATCCTGCATTTTCAGTGGATGCTAAAGATGCTCAGCATTTCTGGAAATCAGTCCCCCAGGTTTTAAACTGTAAACATACTTAATCAGGCTGCTGGCAGATGCCGAGATGTAAAGTCATGACAGTTTTCTCGATGAGGATTTTATCCTACTCTACTGGACCGAGCTGGGCCATGTGTTGTGTACAAGTGCATCAGTCCCAGTAACCAACTCCTTATGTTGTGTAGAGGAGGAGTGGGCAAATACTGGTCTGTGGGCTGGATCTGGTCTGCCAGGGTTAGTCTCTGGCAGGCCCCCACCTCTATATTTTCCTGTACCTTTGCAGGCATCAGGCAGTCACAGCTCTCATTGGCCATGGATTGCCATTTGCAGCCAATGGGAGCGGCTAGAAGTGATGAACTGGTCCATGATGCTTCCTGCTGTTACAATGGCTGCAAACAGCAATCAGCCGCCAACAAGTGCTCCAATCCACCAATACCTGCAGAAACTCAGGTAAATACAGCAGCAGTGGACCTGGCAGTCCGCCGTTTTTGTTGCTCACTTCTGGTGTAGAAGCTCTGGGCATTGATGCTGTTTTCATACCCACCTATCCAGGGCGTTAATATGTCCGTGGCACATGAAACTGTGGAGCTGTTATTTTCTTCCATGTGGTCTGGACCTCCAGATATCTAGGAGTTGTCTGTAGCTGTCGCCTGCCTTTTGGAGAGGCAGAGTTTTAGCACAGAACACTGTAGGAGAATCAGTTGCACGCTGATTAAAGGGAGAATCTACTTGTGTCTGTGTTCCTTTAACCTAAAGGAAGAGTGCGTTTCAAGTGAGGTACAATTCATTCCAGCTGTATTTGTTAATGGTTTTGCAGTGATGCAGCAAATATTAAATGACCTGACTCAGGCATAAAGAAGTTACTGTAATGAATTAAATGCACAACACTAGTTTGAGTAAGTTATTTGTTATGAACAATTACAGCAGTAGTTTGTTCCCAAATATTTTGCCATATTGATTTTTTTAAATATTAAAAAGATTTATCCATCCTGGAATAGAACTCACTTCCCCTGCAGTGATTTGTATCCATACAACTCACAGTCCTTTGGAAAGATTTATCCGGCCAATAATCAGTATAGAGTAATATTTTTTCCACCCGGGGTGGAATAAATTTTGTTATATGCACTGAGGCATGTGCAGATGTGCATCACCAGTAGAAACATATGGTGCTGGCCATGGGCTCTGCTAGTCAGCTGGGCAACATTCGACTTTCTCTTGGGTGGCAGCCCAAGCACTCGGCTTACAGGGAACGCTACCTGTAATAATGCTCACATCTTGTGCAGCACTTTGTTCCCGAATACCTCAAAGTGCTTTACAAAGGAGGTGAGGCTCTTTCTTTCCACTGTGCGGAGGCAGCAGAAGAAACTTCTCCAAGACCGCCAGCTAGCAGCCTGATAGAAGTGCTCAGTTAGCGCCACTGAAAATCAGGAGCTGTATGACTAATGTTTGAATCAGTAACCGACAAACAGTAGAGAGAGCCTGGTAAAGGGGCTGGTCTGTCAATCAGGAGGTCTGTGTTCAAGTCTCAGCTCTACCTGTGAGACACCTGGGCAGCGTTCCCTCTAATTTTTCCCTCTGTGAGCAGAATAAATCCTTCAGGGCAAGGATTCTCTTTTGCTATGTGCATGCCTTGGGTCCCCATTCTCAGTTGCTGCTATATGCTACTGTAATAAACATCATAATAAATGTTAATCTACTGCTGCTTCAGTCGTTCTTTCCACGATGGTAAAGGCGCTATTTTTGTTCCCTTGGAGGAGATTTCTCCAGGCATCTTAGGGAATTCAAGTCTCTGCCCCAATACACTTGAAGGAAATTTTTGATATCGCAATTCTGACTAAAGGTAATAAAGTCCTGGCTGGCTGGTGTCTCCTCCACAGTGGCCAGTTTCAGCAGTGGTCCACAGGGCTGCGTCAGGTCTCCTCCTTCTCCAAATCCCATTATGGAGGCTTGTTCAGGTAAATTAATGGAATTACCATCCCAAATGCGGAACTTGGGGATCTTAAAGTAGGAGAGAGGCAGCGCAGAGAAATGAATTCTGGTAAAGACCCGAAGCACCAGCAGGAAAGAAGAGGTCTATTTTCGGGTCATAAAGGGTACATTTCTCCAAGGAATATCTGGGGTAGATCTGGCCCTTCCATAAATTGTTTCTAAGTGTTTTCAAACTCTAGGCAATGATGCAGGCCTGGGCCGATTTGGAAAGCACAATTAAAACTTTTAGAACAACAAGAAGTCCTGTGGCACCATATAGACTAACAGATATTCTGGAGCATGAGCTTTTGTGGGCAAAGCCCTGCTTCGTCAGATGCACGCCCCACTCATGCATCTGATGAAGCGGAGCTTTGCCCACGAAAGCTTATGCTCCAAAATATATGTTAGTCTATAAGGTGCCACAGGACTTCTTGTTGTTCTCGAAGGTACAGACTAACACGGCTACCTCTCTGGTAATTAAAATTTTTAGGGATTAGAGATGGATCTGTTTTGTTTTTCCTTGGTCTCAAGACAGCCGTGAGAAGGAATCATTGAGAAGTGCTGTTTGGTTTCTGATATCACTCCTTTTACAGTAATGGCTGATAACGTGTCAAAACTGTTGCCATAGGAGCACTCCTGTGAGCCACTGTGAAAGACGGCACAGTAAGAGTCTCATGGGGTAGCTGTGTTAGTTTTTTTGGTGCACCTGCGGTCAGGCCTCAAGCACAGGGGTGCAAAACATTTTTTTTAGTCTTTAAGGTCCTGCAGAACTGCTTTAAAAAAAAACAGAGGAGAAAGAGGAAGAGAGAAGCTTTAGCATGTGTGAAGGCTGCCTGTTTAAAAGCCTTCGGTGGCCTGTGAGTTACATTATACCACCTAGCTCTTATGTAGCATTTTTCATCCATAGATCTTAAATCCCTTTACAAAGGATGAAATTATCACTAGCCCATTTAACAGATAGAAAAACTAAGGCATGGAGCTGGGCAGGTAACTTGTTTAAGGTCAGCCAGCTGACCAGTGGTAAACAGCCAGCTTGAGATGTTAGGATCATGGCAACTTCCTCTCTTCAAATAATGACTTATTACAAAGGAGCAAATCCTGATCACAGTCAATTCAGCATGTCACTCTCCTCAGTAGGACCTGGAGGTGGTTATACAACATGCCTGGATTGATTCCTTTTTCTTTTTTTAAAGCTACACAAACCCAGTTAGAATCCAGAGAGCACCTGCCCACTCCACCCAACGTTCCCTGTCATCCCCAGGAGGTTTTTTTTTCCCCATCTATGTACGGAATATATTTATGTGCACTGAGGCATGTGCAAATGTGCACCAGTTGTAGTAGCAAAAAACCTGGCTGTGGGTGCTCTGCTAATCAGGAGGGCAGCACTTGAATCTCTCCTGAGTGGCTGCACAGGAACATAGCTTACAGGGAATACTACCTCCACCCTCCACTCTTTCCCCTCTACTAAACCCCTCTCGTGAGGGTGACTTGGCATGCTGTGCATGCAACACAAGGATTCAGTGGTTGCACAGCCTGAAACTTGCATTATCTGTGTATAAAGCTCTCAGGGAGGGCTTTGCAGTCACCAGCAGGGACAGAGCTCGCTATGTTCCAGCCCCTAAACGTTGGGGCCCTGCTACGTGAGTTGCCAGAGAATTTGCATTCCCATTAGTTGCAGTTATACTAACACGGATAGGTGCTTTGGATTTGGACAGGGATGCTGTTCCAGTCAGTAGAGGAAACAGGAATGCTGGCATTTCCACCTGGGGGAGGGTTTTTCTAAGCATCCTGTGAGGCGCCCCAACCTCTTTTTTCCTCCAAGTCTGCATGTTAATCTAACAATTCAACCTAATATCCAAGTGCCAGGGCTCTGCAGTCTGCCTCACGATGGCAACTGGCCCTTTCTTGGCTGCCTATCTCAGGACTCAGCTTCCCACATGGAATGATGCTCAGCGGCTCTGGGACAGCTGAACAAGTCTGAAATTAATTATCTTTAATTATCATTATGGACGATGCCATTAATTTCAGTGGAAAGCAACATTTCGTCAACCTTGATGCATCCCATGAATGTCTCATCGTTTGCTTGTCCTGAGTTATACACGACTTCCGTGCTTACCTGTCAGTGTCTGATTATGGCCAGAGAGGCGAGCGCTAACTTGACATCTAGCTACTGCACAGCTTTGACCCTGCCCTCCCCGTGCATATCCAAGTGCTGATCTGTGTTGTTTCCCATTGTTATTGCTAATGGTCAAGCAGACAAATTTTCCAAGAGGCCTTAACTGGGTCCAGCTTCAGCGGGTTCAGGATTTCACTTCTGCCGTTGTCTGAAATGGACAGAAGAGCCCGTGAGCATCTTGCCTTGTGTTCCATGCCAGCTGCTGGAGTCTTTTCTTGCGATAGCTCTCCTGCCCCTCCCCAGCTTTCTGCTTCTGAGCCAGCTATGCTAAATTGGGCCCAACATTTTGATAGCTGGAACATGAGATCCCTTTTGCATGCACAGATCAGACAGTCGGCCAAATAGCGACCCAGCTACAGCTTTCACCTGGGCTGCGTACATGCATGCCTGACATGTGACTTGTGGAAGAGCTCTTGAGGAGAAAAACTGTGGCTGCAATTTTAGATGATGATGTGCCCACCCTGTAGTGCAGTGTTTCTCAGCCAAGGGCACGTGTACTCTGGGGGCACGCTAAGGTCTGCTGGGGGTACATCAATTTGTCTGGATATTTGCCTAGTTTTACATCAGGGTACATTTACAGAAAAAAAAAAAAAAAGAGCGAAAAGAAACCCACTAGCAAAGTCAGTACAATCTAACGCTTTAGAGTCCAGCCAGTTTTGAAGCGGTAGCCACTACAGATACTACTGCTATAGCGAACTAGCCACATTATCGGAATACATATGTATGGTCCAAGCCATCTAGCCACACTCAAAGGGCCAAGCAGCCACATGTGGCTAGAAGTTACTATGCTGGACACCACGGATGGAGACCAGAAGGGGCGGAGTGGGGGCAAAGCCTGGGGCAGAGATGGTGGTTGAGCAGCAGACGCCTCTGGCACAGTGGAGAGTTGGTGCCTCTAGCTCCAGCCCCCCATTGGCACCTATGCAAGGAGCTGCGCATTAACTTCTGAAGAACTACACGTGGCTCCAGGGGCCACTGGTTGGCCACCCCCATTTAAAACCTCATTCGGACAATGACTTTTTTTCTACTACTTCATAAGCCTTACGCTGAAATGTACGCACAGTATTTCTATTCCAATTCATGCATTTGATAATAGGAGGGTAGAGAGCAAGTTTTCAGTAGTAGCCTTCTGTGATATTTTTGCTTGACTTTCTAAGTAAGTAGTTTTTAAAGGAAGTGTAACTTGGTGGTGTGCAAAACAAGTCTGACTCCTGGAAGGGTTGACCAGAACTTGTTTCAAAACCTCAGATTACCTTAGACCCATGTTTCTCAACTAGAGATATGCGTATCCTAAGGGGTACATGCTGGAATCTGGGGGTACGTTATAAAAAAAGGTTGATAAACACTGCTCTAGGGTATGCAGGTATTGGAGAGTTATAGGCTGTTCGTGCATTATAAGGGCTTGATGCAGTCCCGCAAAGATGATTATTGAGTGGATAAGCACAAGGTGATAGGTAAGCAATAAGCAGCGTGGCAGAGCGAATCGACACATTTACGATCGACTTAGCTGGCCGTCCTCACTGAGGGAGGTCGACAGGAGAAACTCTCCCCTCAACTTCCCTTACTTCTCACAAGAATGAGGTGTTCAGGGGTCAACTGTCAACCCCTGGTGGTTTGATTTCATGCATTCCCACTAGGTGCGTGAAATTGAATCGCAGGAAATCGATCCTGTGTCGATCTCCCGGTAAGTGTAGATGTATCCTGAGTGCTGTCTGTGACCACTGCAGGAGAGTGTCGGAGGGGGAGCCGTGTTAGTCTGGATTTGTAACAGCAACGAAGGGTCCTGTGGCACCTGACAGACTAATAGAAAAGTTTTGAGCGTGAGCTTTCGTGAGCACAGACTGATGAAGTGAGTCTGTGCTCACGAAAGCTCATGCTCAAAACTTTTCTGTTAGTCTATCAGGTGCCACAGGACCCTTCCTTGCCACTGCAGAAGAGAGACTTGAGAGGGAGTGCCTAGCACCTACTTAGCAGGGTGGGGATGTTTCCACCTACGTGCCCAATCTATCTACTGATCAGAGGCAAAGATGTGATATTTATGGCCATTACTGTAACAACAGTGCTCAGTGAGTTGGGGAAATGACACTTGCCCAAGGTCTGGGTGTTACAATCTGGCTTTCAAGAGTCCCAGACTAACACCCTAACCACTGGATGCTCCTTCTCCACCATTCTCTGCCCCAGCCTCTCCCCGCTTTAGACCTTGTGAATTGAAGGGTAAAGGAGCGGGCATTCAAGGTGGTTGAGACAGCTGCTCAGTGTAAAGGACTCCTCTTGCTTATCCTCCTTGTGCCCAGGGGCAGCCTCCTCAGGTCCTTATGCTGGAATGCAGCAGCTTTTCATGCCATGCAATGACGTGCATTTTTCAGCATCTTCCTGTTTATTAACCCAAAGCCTTAGGCGGCCAGCTGGATGGCAATGTGCAGTGCCTGTCCATGGGTGCGTTCTCCGTCCGAACACTACAGGGCTTTTTTTTTAAGATCTTGCCCAGACAGAAGACAGCTGCTCCTGGCAGGCCCTACCTTGGGACTCAAAGCAATTACATTTGCCTGGCTTTCTCTATCCTATTGTAGCTCACAGACCGTTTTAATCCACTGATATTGACCAGACAGCATGAAACAGCTGGGATGTAAATAACAGCCTGAATTAAACAACAACAACAACAACAACAAAAAAGACAAAAGCAGAGCAGTCTTTGTGTGCAGCACCAAACCCAGTAAGGTCCCCATCTTGAATAGGGGCTTTTGGATGCAGCATTGTCACCAACCCTGGTGATTTTATTGTGGTTCATGGAGGTTTTTTGTTTTGTTTGGTATTTTTCTTAAAGCCTCAATATGCGACATCAAGAGACCGTGGGAGAAACTGAATTATTATATTTTGTGGCCGTTAACTCTCAGAAGTGCACGGAAATGAGACCCAAAAGGCTTGTGAACCAGAATACAAAATATAAAGAACCCAAATCTGTCATATATATATATTTTAATTGCATGATCATAAGTGAATTACAATGATTTATTTGCTGCCCACTGCTCATTTTTATTTATTTTTTCCATGGTGGGCGATACTGCGGTAACAATACAGAGCGTTTGCGCTCTCTGGAACAAATGCAGTGAGGATTTTGCAGCCAGCAGTGCTGCAAGATGAAGAGCATTCTCCCTTCTTAAAGCAAGTGTAGCAATAGTGAATGGTGTCCATCCGACAGCTCCGGAGACTGGAGCCCCCTGCTTAAGCAGGGAGCCAGTACTATACAGAAAGGCTCCCCCATGCCATCCCGGCAAGTGGGCATTGAGTGCAGGGACCCCCTTTCTGGTGACTGAGGAGATACCTGTTTCTCTGGAGCATTCAGGCCTGGCTGTCACTCATAAAACTTTATTTATACAGTCGTACCCCGAGATGTGCCCATTCGAGTTATGAGAATTCGATTTTACGAGGAGTTTCATTTAATACCCCTACGTCAGCTTACGAGACATTTCTTCACATTTATGAGGACCGATTTGGAGGCTGGCGGCTCTGGTAGGCAAGCACCGAGGGGATGGAGTCGGCTGCGTTGGTCTTGACGGAGAGGCTGTGCGGGGGGCGGAGGCGCCCTGCGAGAGGGCGGCAGTCTGGTGCAGGGAGGTAGACTCATCCGAGTCCTGGCAGTAGAGCACGCCGCTCTGCGAGACGTGAATGCTGGGCATGCAGCCCATCCCAGCCCTGCTGCTGCTGCTGCTCACCCCCAGGGTGGCTGGGGGGCTGCCACCGCCCACCCTGTGCAGCTGTGCCTTGGGCGCCGCTCGCTGTCTGTGGCGCTCCCTCCCATTTAGCGCCTGGCTCACCCGCCGCTGCCGCCTCGGCTGCCACCTGCGGGGCCTCTCCACCGCGCAGCCCCTCACGAGAGAGGCATCGCCCCTCACCAGCCGGGGGCCCCCTGTGCTTGCCTAGCTCCCTGCACAGCCAGCCCCTGGCAGCACCCACTCCCTGCTTAACCTAAGCTGCGCTCAGGCCGGGCTGCCTCCCCGTGCCCTGCTCTGCCCTGCCCGCCCCCTTGCACCAGATTTAATGGGATTTGGAGGAGTTTGAGCATAAACAGATGTAAATTTTGGGGCTCAGAAATGCATAACATTTTTTCCCATTGAAATTAATGGTAATTACATTTTCGACTTAGGAGGATTTGCCCTAAGAGCGGTTTTTCAGGAGCAAATTACCCTTGCAAGGTGTGGGAAGACTGTATATAAAATATAGGGCTAGTTTGCCCTGGTCTGTGCTGTTCTCCTGACTGTAATCCAGGGCCCATGTTGGCAGAGAACCCATGGGGCGAGTGGCTGTTGTGACACAGGGCAGCCCCACGCTCCCCTGTGGGGGCTGTTACTAGTTGGAAAGGGAGGCAGGACAAGTCCAGAAAGGTCTGTGGCCACCGGTGAGACTCTCCCTGCTGCAGTTTGCATTTGTCCCAGCTGCCATCTCCAGCTGCACGTCCAGTAAAATCCAGGTTGTGAGAAGCGGTCGGAGCCTATAGCAGCTCCTTCTATCCCTGGCACCGTCTCCTGGTGGCCATAGTCGTGACCTTGGGAGCTCGTCTAAGCTTTCCATAGGGGGCTGGGGGGAAAGCAGCCTTCGCTCTAATCCAGTGGTGTCCAACAGTAACCAAAGGATCAGCACACTTACGGTTGTCGTCCTTCTGTACTCACCACAGTCCACCTCCCCAGCCGCCCCGTTCTGTCATTGCCCTCTCCCTCCCCCAGAGCCAGGCGCCCCCAGTCCACCACAGCTCCACTCTAACTGTATATTCCAGCCACTCACCAGAGCCGCTGCCACTGGAGCTGGGGCCACCGGGGTCACATGAGCTGTGCTGCTCCAGACCAGGGCCTCTGGAGCAGTGCTGGGCTGAAGCCGCCAAGGCTGCAGGAGCTGTGCCGGGGAAAGAGCTGCGGGGCCACCTCTGCCATTGCTGCCACGCGCTTGTCCTACCAACTGATGGGGCGCATGCGTGGAGCGGGCAGAGGGCGCGCCATGTGTCTCGCCACACTGCTGTGTCCTGTTCCTCACGTGTGGCGGATGGGGAGCGTATTGGACATGGGGGTGCTAATATTTTCCATCCATATGCAGAGCAAGCTTATGTGCACCGCCAGGAGAAACGCGTGCTGCCGGCTGTGGGCGCTCTGCTATCCTGCACGTGGCTGGGAAAACATTAGAGGGAATGCTGGTGGCTGCTCAAGTGCTCAACTTACAGCAAACGCTGGGAGGACGTAATGACCTGCTCCTCCAGCCCCTCTGGGTCAGCCTGTGCAATCTGAGTTCTTGAGGTGAGGAGAGCAGCTGTGGGCTCAGAGTCCAAGCTTGATGCCATGGCACAATCTAATCCGAAAATAAGTATCTTGCTGACTGGGTGAAACAGGAGGAAATTGCCCTGGCTCATTAATATTTAGTTTTTCTTTCCTATTTGAAGGCTTTGAGCAAGAAACACTTCAATTTAAAATTGCCAAGTTATTGGACACGTGAACCCAAAGAGACCCACAGTCCCTGTTTCACTGAGCAGAACACACCGGTCATTGCTGAGTAGCAATGATATTTACTCAGACTGAATGCTTGCAGTGCTCTGTCGACAACAAACCCTTTTCTTTCACCCTCCCTTTGAAAATGGCTGCTAAATAATTCACCAAGGAGTTTGGGGCCAGGGTGGTGCTGTGCTGTTCTGCTCTAATTACTCCGCTCTTGATGAGTAGATAAATGTGATCTCACAAGAGCTTGTCTTGAAATGTGCGTTTCACCACAATGAGCTAAATCCGCTATCAGTCGGCAAAGCCAGGGACCAATAAGATGAGCAAACAATGAAAGGCAGCTCATCCATATCCGTAATGTCTTTGCAGTTGATGCTGTTGAAGAACCTTCCCTTTTCCAACCTGGCTGCTTCTGCTGTTGACATAGCAGGGTGTAAAATGGTGCCTAAAGTAGGAATGAACTTGAGTGCGCTCCTGGAGAGGGGTGGAGTTAAGCATGTGTTTAACCACTTGGGTGAATGGGAGCCCCTGAGAATCTCTCCAGAAAAATTCTGTCATTCAGCTATTCAGAGGTGACCATTCACTTCAGGGGTGTCTGGGCTTCCAAGCCCACCTTGAGACACCTTATGCCTAATTTTCAAAAGTGCCGAGCAGCTAGCTGAGACAGTGGGAGCCATTGGTGCTCAGCACTTGTGAAAATCAAGGTATAGAGGCACCAGCTTGAACACCTCCAAAACTGATGGTGTTCTGAAAATGTTGTCCCATACACAGTCTTCTGTTCCTTGGGCTATCCAGCCTGCTCACGTTTCCTTTCCCTCCTTCCGTGCTCCAGCCCTCCTTTCCTTAAAGTGCTGGTTCCCAACCTGGGGTGAGCTAGGGCATGGCAGGGGGCCTACGGGGGAAGGGGGGCAGAAAAAAAGATAAATAAAAATTACCATAGAAAATAAGTTTTAAATAAATAAGTTACAAATTTACAATCCATTAGTATTTTAAAATTAAGTATCTTCCACTAATGTTGTTAATTGCTGTCCAAAAATCTGTGTTGCGGTTTCCTTTTTCATTGCATAACGTGTACAGAGCGGCTAGAATTGGCTTTGATGAGGGACTCTGTGAACGGTTTGGGTGGTGACTGGAGTCCTTACTAGTGAAAAGGACGGGAACCCCTGCCTTAAAGGATGCTATTTTGTTGATGCAAAGATCTCCAAGTGCTTCGCTAAGCTTTGTATCACCCCTGTAGATAGGAAGATAATGATCATCACTACATGCAGAGGAAAGAATTGAGGAAGTGAAGGAACTTTCTAAAGGCTGCTCAGTAGCAGAGCTGACGAAGAGCCCAGGGATTCTTTGCTTTAACCACTAGACACCACCTCCTGATATCCTGGTCTTAATATCCTGGCAAAATAAAATACTTGGTGGCACTTGCATTAAAAAATAGCTTCAGCTGTCCAACTGAGTGGGGAACCTGTGTCTTTCTCAGAGACTGGCCTGCAGTGTGATTCTCTCTGTTAAAATGCTCTAATTATCATGGGGACAATCAGGAGGACCTGTCTGTGCAAATGCTGCTGCTGCTGCTGCTTCTACATCATCACTACTGTGGTGTTACTCCCTTCCCAGCATTCCTCTTGAGCAACCCACAGATAATCTTTTATTGCCTGTCTTCTATTTATTATCTGACCCAAGTGAGGTGTGTATTGGTGTGGAAGAGAAGGGGAAGCTCCAGAAATAATTTGCCTGTGTAAGAATGGATTTGATAGTGTTGTCTAACGGGGCTGAGAAGTCTTGGAATATGATACCCTTCTTTATTTCTGGAGCAGTCACAGAACAGTAAGCAAGAGGCAGTGTGGCTCAGTGGATAAAGCCAGCCCAGTTCAAGGGCTTTACAAACAGGGAATAACTGAATTGATGGCACTGTTGGAGAAGATGCAGGGGAAGTAGAAAATTGCAAATGGAACAGAAGTAAAAAATGTCCCATAACAAAAAAGGCTAATATTGTTCTTGGGTGTATTAATAGAAGTTTTTTGTGTAACACATGGGTGTTAATTGTGCTACTCAACTTAGGATGGATAAGGGTACTGCTGGAGTATTGTGCTCAGGTCTGGGCTCCACATTTTAGGAAAGATGGAGACAAATTCGAGAGAGACCAAGAGTATAGCAAGAAAAATGCTAAAAGGCTTAGGAAAGATGACTCAGGTATGTTGAACAAGTCACTTCCCCCTTTCTGTGCCTCTGTCCCCTCCATCAGCAAAATGGGAACAAGGATACTTCCCTTCTTTGTGATCTGCTAGTAGAGATTGCTGCAAAGGGGCTAGTTCTTGACATTATCAAGGCAGCTTTCACACGAGCTGGAGCATACGCTGGTGATGTTAGGTGGGCTTCTGTCTGTCTATTTTAAAGTATAGCATCACAATAAGAATACATTATGACCACAGCAATTAAAATTAAACCCCCCCGAACGTGATTGATGGCATGAATATAAAGGGGAAGCTAAGAATGATTTAGCATGTGATTGAGATTGTTCAATGTTTTTTGCCAGAGATTGAACAGGTTTCTTTGAGTCCTTGAGATGGTACACTAGGTCTCAAGAACCATTAGTCTTAGGTTTTTGTATTTGGATCAGGACATTGTGGTCTGTTTTCCTTGCCCATCCCTTTTCTGCCAATTCTTTCTTCTTAGCCTGTCATTTGATTTTGCCCATTTTTCTGGGAATCATGCCCAGCTGTTTAATTTTCTGCATGATCCCAGATAACTCATCTGAAGAATGGAAGCTTTGTAAATTAATAAACTAAACAAATGTTCATAAACTGAAACAATCTTTACCTGTCTCTCTCTCCCTCCAATGCTCCCTTGCTTTTGAATCAGATCCAGAGATTCAGGCTTAAATCTGGATTTCCAGCCTTTTATGGCTTTCATTCAGAAGCTTAATAACATTTGATTTCTTTTAATGTTTTAATGTACAGGGAATATATATTTCAGTTTTATGAATCCACAAAGAGGCTTCATTTTCTGCGAGAGCCTGTCACAGTGACCTTGGAGGCTGAAATGATTCTTTTTTCCTCGTTACCTGCTTACAGGCATAAAAGATTATCATGGTTGAAGCTGGAGACTAGGAAGCTGTTTTACACCTTCTCATTAAAAGTACAGGGAGTGCATACAAAACAAAGATATTTGCTGGTTAGAGTTTGGAGGCAAATGAGATTTTACTGATGCTGCATCTACAATTATACAAAGCTGCAGCATGAGCTTTGGTTTTCTCTTTGTCTGCCTTATTGGTCGGACAGATATTTCACCCTGGCTTGGGTCCTGAAGTTTAGACATGTTTGCACTGCAAATGATGGCATGATTATGTCACGGGCAGGCCTAAATCTAGCTAGTACAGGGAAGAGCAGGTGTGTAGAACTGGAGGACACCAAATGAAATTAATGAGCAGCAGGTTTAAAACTAATAAAAGAAAGGTCTTTTTCACACAGCGCACAGTCAACCTGTGGAACTCCTTGCCGGAGGAGGCTGTGAAGGCCAGGACTATAAAAGAGTTCCAATAAAAGCTAGATAAATTCACGGAGGTTAGGTCCATGAAAGGCTGTTAGCCAGTGGGTAGGAATGGTGTCCCTAGCCTCTGTTTGTCAGAGGCTGGAGAAGGGTGGCAGGAGACAAGTTGCTTGATCATTGTCTTCGGTCCACCCCCTTTGGGGCACCTGGCACTGGCCACGGTCAGCAGACGGGATGCTGGGAGAGATGGACCTTTGGTCTGACCCAGTAATGGCCGTTCTTATGTTAGATGTAATCACATGAGCTAGCAACCTCTAATGCAGTGGTCGGCAACCTGCAGCTCCAGAGCCACATGCAGCTCTTTAAGGACTTCTTTGTGGCTCCCAACACTAGAATGCCAAAGTAAAAAAACAAAACAAATAAAAAAACCCACCTCGGCCATGTCTACCTAACCAAAAACTTCAAAATTGCCATGCAAATGGCCATTTCAAAGTTTACTAATGAAGCGCTGAAATACATATTCAGTGCCTCATTAGCACGTGAGCAGCTGCGGCACTTCGAAATTGATGCAGCTCACCCATATGGGGCTTCTTTTCGAAAGGACCTCAGCTACTTCGAAGTCCCCTTATTCCTATGAGCAGATGGGAATAAGGGGACTTCGAAGTAGCCGGGGTCCTTTCAAAAAGGAGCCCCATCTGGATGAGTCGTGTGGCAGCGAGCCACGTCAATTTCCAAGTGCTGCGGCCACCTGCATGCTAATGAGGTGCTGAATATGTATTTCAGAGCTTCATTAGTAAACTTCGAAATGGCCATTTGCATGACAATTTCGAAGTTTTTGGCTAGTGTAGATGTAGCCCTCTTGATTATTTTTGATACTTTGGTGAACACCTAAAAGCCCAACAATGAGCAACTCGTATCCAAATAGCGAACTATGTGTTATGTTAGCATTGGATAACTCCCACTTTAATACATGCAGTGCATTGTGGGATATGTGTGTGCTGCTCTTAAAATAGGGGTTTCAAAAAGTACCATTTGATGTTATTTATTAAGGACCATCTCGTGTTCACGTGCATTGTGGCTCTTGAATTATTGAGTTTTTTACCTAATTTGGGGGAAAAATGGCTTTTCTTCCTCTTTTGAGGAAAGGGGAGCTGGAGTACGGAAAGAGGCAAAGGGATATCCCCGGTGATGGTGAAAAACTCTAGGAAGTTAAAACCAATG
This sequence comes from Carettochelys insculpta, assembly GCF_033958435.1. Classification (NCBI taxonomy): domain Eukaryota; kingdom Metazoa; phylum Chordata; order Testudines; family Carettochelyidae; genus Carettochelys; species Carettochelys insculpta. The sequence continues at coordinate 4,584,749 of NC_134160.1, forward strand.
CATGAAAATGAGACAGGGCCTGCTGTGCATACCAGACACCTGCCAAAAGAGGGGTGAGACGGGAGCTGCATGGGAGGATAGGGAGCAGGTATTCAGTGAGGGGCAGGGGTTGTTCAAGAGACTTTATCTCTGATTTGCTTCTAAGGCCAGGAGTCACAGGAACAGAAGAGGTATTTTTCTCTCAATACCGCCCCTTGCCATAGTCTCTGAACATCACACAGCTATTAATGTTATCGGGTCTGTCCCACGAAAGCTCACCTAATAAATTATTTTGCTAGTCTTTAAAGTGCTACTTGACTGCTTTTTGTTTTGATAGTACATAGACTAGCATGGCTCCCTCTCTGTTACTATTAATGTTATATTATCCTCACAGCCCCCTCATCAAAGCGTTGTCGTCCTATTTTTCTGATTAAGTGAATTGCTTAGGGCCAAGCCAGGGTGTCTATGGGAGAGCAGAGAAATGAAGACGGATGTCCTGAGTCACTGTATGCTGTCAGAACGCTAAAACTTGTGTTGTGTTGTGCATAGGGGACTGGTGGCCTTAGAGATACGTATATATTTGCCATAATGGGTCTGTCCCTCTAATTTGGGGCAGCATTCCCTGTAAACTGTGTGCTTGCGTGGCCACTCAGGAGAGTTTCAGGTGCCGTCCAGTAGATTAGCAGAGCACTCACAGCGCGGTTTTATGAGTGGTACACTTTCCATGTGGAAAAACAATGGAAGGCCCTGTGGCACCTTATAGACTAACAGCTTTTTTGGAGCATAAGCATTCATGGGCAAAGACCAACTTTGTCAGACCAAGTGGGTCTTTGCCCACGAAAGCTTATGCTCCAAAAAATCTGTTAGTCTGTAGAGTGCCATGGGACTTCTTGTTGTTTTTGTGGATACAGACTAACATGGGTACCCCTCTGATACTTACTCCCATATGGCTTGGTGCACATAAAATTAATTCTGCATATGGATGGAGAAGATTAGAAGGAATATTGATCTGGGAGCCTGTATTGGCCTGTGCCAGTTGGTTCAGAGGATGGGGCGAAAAGCGTAGCAAGAGGCTCTGATGGATATCCTTCCTTCCTAACTCACAGCGTGGATGTGGCACTGAGAGTCTGCTTCCTTTCCAAACTTACACAACCCAACATCTAAGCACAGGTTGAACCTCCCTAGTCGGGAACTCTCTCATCTGGCAATAATTGTAATCCAGAATGATTTTAGTTAACCGGATGATCACTTATCATGGGTGTGGCCAAGTTTCCCATGGTCCCATAAAGTTTTGTTTACAGCCACCAGTACTGGCTGTCAGTGTTCTGAGCTGTTATTTATCTGTAATTTGCCCCCTAAATGTCTAAGAGCCCAGTCAACAGTGGAAATGTTGGTAATGGGCCTGAAAATACTGACCTCCCATTGTCGGGCAAATTCTCTCATCCGGCATCAGTCAGGTCCCGAGGTACCAGACAAGAGAGATTCAACTGTAATATAATTTTGTATACTCTTGTTTAAATTTTCTTAAGTATGTTTTCATTGCTGAAAAGTCAGCATGTCTTGTTTCCAGCTGCTGTAGCAGCGTTGCTCCTTTATCTTTTGAAAGAGCAAATGAAACAAGGGCCCCACCATGTCTCAAGCTTGACATTCATTTCCTAATGACCACAGCTGAGATTCTGCTGTAGATGTTTAATACATCTGATGCCATTAATTTGCAAACTTGCCTTCTCTAATCTTGAAGGAATTGTTGCCACAAAGAGTTTTCATTGAAATCCAACATTAGGAAAGCATTAATTTTGCCTTGTTTCCTCTGGTGGGTCATTGCAACTGATGGATACCAAGCTCAGAATTTCGAAAGCGTTAATTTGGCAGTTGCCAGCACAGGCATGAGAATTGTGACAGAGTAAGCCATTGCAGGAGGCTAACATCGAGGGCCATGCTTTAAGTGCTGATATTAGAAAAGAGCAGGCAGCAATGGAGTGTGAGGGCCTGTTTCTCAAAAATGTTGTGAGTATCTCAAAGAACTTACATAAAACTAAGAGAGCCTGTTTAAAACCAAACAAATTTTTGGATACATTGGCAGTCAGGAGGGAGGAAGAATCCCCTATCCATACCAGACTATTGAGCTGATCCTTAGCAGCAAAGCTCAGATCAGAATCCAAACTATTCCGTATATTTCGGGGGTGTTTTGGCCCTTCTTTGCAGGAAATGAAGCCTGGACTATTGGGATGAATTGTCCACTGGTGTAAATTTGTTTCAGAAGGGCTGTGCCACTTTATATCAGCTAATGACCTGGCTTATATGGTATCGGTAGAACTCTCAAAGCCAAGCAGGCGTGGGCCTGGACGATATCCAAGTGGAGCACCCCAAATAATGAAAATGATGGCCTTGCACGAAGTGGCAATTCAGTAAGCGGAGCTCTTCTCTCTCATTCAATAGTAAACCAACACTCGGGTGATGTTTATTGCCACTGACGGATACCAAGCTAAGAATTTCGAAAGCGTTAGTTTGCCAGCTGTAGGGTCAAGGCACGAGAAGTAATTCTTCCACTCTACTCTCCACTGATTTGGCCTCGGTTGGAGTATTGTGTTCAGTTCTGGGCACTACATTTAGAGGAAGGTTAGTTATTTTGAATGGTTTTATTGTTTCTCCCCTGGATTCGTTAATAAGTGCAAAAACAAACAAGCTTTTCTTGACTGGTAGAAACATTTAAAGTGTGACCCCGTGTCTACAACCTGCCAAGTGTTTGAGAATGAAAGGTGCAGAACAATAAGGGATTATTCCAGTGCAAAAGAATCTGGGATAGAGAGTTTTTAGCTCTTCCTAGTTACTGTAATGAACAGTGCAGTGGAAAGGCGATAATTAATAAAGAATTATGATGGTACCTATTCCTGCAAACAACGTGTCTCCGTCAATTGGTAGATATCTGACTAGAAAAAGTATAATAAAGCTTAAGGACATAGGGGTTTTTCAGCTCCCTGTTTAATAATTCTTATTACAGTGTCTTTGGTAATATTAAAAATATAAAATTTTAGTTTGCATTTAAAGGAAGTTCTCTCTTTCTGTAGCATTTGAAATGCTTTCCCAGTTCCTCGTCTGAAATATGTGTTTTACTGTGGGGCGGGGAGGGTTCTTACCCTTTCAAGAAGAGATCACCATTACATGAGAAGATCACCATTCATCACCGAGTTGCTAAGGGATTATTCTTAGGGCTATAACAGTGGCAAAAAGGATTGTGTTTGGGTTTGCTTCTGTGTGTATCAGTTCAAGATGTTGCAGATCTGAAGGATTTGTCTTCTCTATCCACATAATGTCAGGACTCAACGCCCAGTAATGGATCATCCTTTTCCCACCAGGTTTATGAGAATCAGACTCTAATTCCAGATGATGTTCTTACGCTAAGCCTTTCTCTGTTCCTAAGAAGATCCATGTGGGAAGGACATTGTTTTTCCAACTTAGAACATTCCAAGGCATTCACACCTATATATATTATTGAAGGCTAATGCCCTCAAGCTCACAATTAGGTAAAATATTAGCTCTGTCAATTTGCCTGCCCTATTGAATTTTTGGTCAAGCACACATTGATCAAGTGTGAACTGCATGTGACTGTTTTTCCAGTGCCCTGGTAAAATCATAGAATCGTAGGGTTAGAAGCAACTCTCGAGTCCAACCACCTGCTGAAACAGCAGGGCCAATCCTACCTGAATTATCCCAGATGGGGCTTTGTCAAGGAAGGACTTAAAGGCTTCTAGGGCAGGAGATTCTCCCATTTCCCTAGGTAATTCCAGGTATTCCAGAACTTCCCCACTCTTCTGGAGAAAAAATTTTTCCTAATATCCATCCGAGATCGCCAGTGCCACGAGATCATTGCTCCTTGTTCTGCCATCTGTCACCCCTCAGAACAGCCTCTCTCCATCCTCTTTGGAATCCCCTTCAGGTAAGTGAAGGCTGCTATCAAATCTCCCCCTGCCCCACTCTTTTATTCTGTAAACTAAATAAGCCCAAATCCCTCAGCCTCTCCTCATAAATTGTGTGCTCCAGCTCTGTAATCATTTATGTCACCTTCTGCTGAACTCTCTCCAGAGCAACCACATTGTTTCTGCAATGGAGGGCCTAGAACTGGTAGATCTTTCAAAGTTCCCTAAAGAAGTAAGGGCTGTTGGCATTAACCCTGACTGTGTGACAGTGGTGACTTGGGAAAGTTGCTAATGATATGTTGTGAGTTGGAGGCCTTTCCTCTTCTCCTGCTGAGAAGACTTACCAAACTCCAGGGAGAGAGCAGTGCAAAATATAAGATTAGAAAACTGACTATAAGATAAAATACCTCACCTCTCTTCCTGCCCCACGGGTCACATATTTTGCCCCTATCCTAGCAGTGAATCCAAGCACACAAGCAGATTCCACCCACTCAGGCTGCTCTGCACCTCAAAATTCACATGCTGACAGCAGGATTAGCATCCGGGACCACAGAGCATCTTTGCTGCTGACCTCTTGGCTTTGTTTTCTGTTCCCCGGACTCAGTGCGCGCCTGGATAGATGAATGCCTCATTAAGCTTGATGAGAGAGCTCAGGTTTGAAAAAAAAAGAGTTTGGAAAATCAAATAAGTATTCCCATTGAAGCTGGGCTGTGCACCGTGGCTGATTATGATTCGAGGCATTTTTGTACCTGGAGCTGTGTCATTTAACTGTTTCTTGGGCATTTCAACTAGGGAGGCCTTGTGCATAGAGGCAAATCAGACAGATCTCTAAGGTGCCTGTGCTCAACTGCTCACCCTGCTAGGCTCTGGGTCAAGCTTTTCCAGAGAGCCTAGTAATATGGGGTACCCCCAATTTTGGGTGCTCCTCTTAGCAGCACCTTGGAAAGGGGCCTGAGTATCAGAGGGCAGATTCCAAAAATTACACCCATCTGATATGTTTCAAGTTAGCAACCCAAACCATCATTGGGGCAAAGTTGCTAGTTGCTTTTGAAAATCTGGGCTTTGGTCTGCACTGGCGGCATGCATGTGTGTAATTTTTTGGCCCTTTTGGAATTTAAGGAGGCAACAGTTGACTTCAATGTAGCATGAGATTTCTCCTCCTCCTCATCTTGAAAACTGTGCTCTCCCAGAGGCTGGCAGCTCATCAGACAGGGCCAAGAATGGCAACCCATATCATATATATGTCTGCTATTGTGCCTGGTGTGGAAAACTGTCCAAGAGAGGTAATGAGCAGACAGACAGAAAGGGGAACAACAAAGGAGGAGCAAAGACAATGAATGAGGAAAGTGATACAAAGGAACTGCACATGGGGAAGGTCCAGGAAGGCAGAGATGGGGAGGGAGATAGAGAGGGAGAGAAATATGGACTGGAGGTTTGCTCATTCATTGCCTTGCATCTCTTGCAGTCAGTTGTGTCAGCACAAAGTCAGGGCAGATTGATACCATTCAGATTTGGGTAGCACTTAATGACCACTTTTCCTTGGAGCATGGAGAATTCATTGCCAAGAAAAGATGGCTGGTTAAAATCAACTCTAGAAAATAGTAATAGTCTGATCCAAAGCACATAGACCCCAATGGAGAGATGCCCCTTGACTTCATTGGGAATTGGATCAAAACCCGTAAATCCTGAACAGAGCTCCAATAAATGTGTCTGGTGGTTTGGAGGACTAATGAAGAGCAGATAACTGCTGCCCACCACTAATGGACAATCTGGTGTGCTACAAAGTAGCAGAGAGCTGGGTTGGTTTTAACCTGAAGGTCATGACTTCCCTCTGCCATTGTGTGTGTGTGAAGTTTAATGACCACAACATCTGAATGTACTTGTTTACCTAGCGTGTGTTGTTTGGGCATTGAGTCCATTACAGGTGATTGCTTGAACCCTTTGCAGTCAGTGCAGAAAAAGGCAAAATATTTCCACCCTGTGTTTCTGTGCACCAGTTAAAGCAAAATGCTTTGTTCTGAGAAGGCTGTTAGATCACAGCCCACCATTTGCTTTTCCCCTTTTGCCTGGCAGGGAAAGAATTTGCTGCAGTGACACAGGCGACAAACACAAATGGCGCCTGCTGAGAGGAAGATGATTGCCCAATACGCTTGCGTTGTAATGGTCACCATGAGCATAAGGCAGCCTCTTTCCAGTACCAGTTCTGTTTCCTGCTGTAATGTCCATTGAAGGCAAGAACTGCTGTGTTAGTGCTGCATATGGTGGGGTTCCTGGTCCGACTGTGGAAAGGACAGGAACCTGATCTCTGGTGGTGGAAAATAACAGCAACAATATATGGAGTAAAGAGGGGAATAAAGTGGGAATGGGCAGGGGCTGGTGAGCGAGAGGCGGTCAAGCAGCTTTACCAACATTTCCACTGCAGACTGGACTCTTGGAAGACATTTAGAGGTAAATGACAGCTAAATATCAGCACAGGACACTGAGAGCCAGGACTGGTGGCTGTAAACAAACTTTATGGGACTATGGAAAACTTGGCCACACCCATGATAAGTGGGCACCCAGCTAACTTAAAATCATGTTGCACCATGGATGTTGCCAGACCAGAGAGGTTCAGTCTGTAGAAGGGTTTTGAGATGAAACCTGGGAAAGTCTTTGTCTCTCTTCTCACTTTAACAGATTTTTCACGGTTTGATTTGCAGGTGCTGAGAAGTTCCTGCGAAACATTGGGGTCTAAATTCTCCTCTTCCTCCTATTAGTGGAAGTTCAGAGTAAATAGATTCAAGTTAAGATTCTTACACTGGTTGTGACTCTAGTAACTTGAATGGAACAGCTGTCTGTTGTTTTTTGGTAGCATCGCAGTAGCAGCTGGGTGCTCCAACCGAGATCAGCCGCTGCTTTTGCTAGGTGCTTTATATGCATGTCATCACATCTCTAAAAAGTTGTCATCCCTTTCCCCTCCATCCTGGCTGCCATGGGGCCCAGGGGCACCAGTTTAATAGTACCCCATGAATCCTAAGTCCGTCCCTACACACTCTGTCTCTCTCTTAATGCAGTGCTCTGGAGCGTTGCCAGAGGGACCCATTTTGTTCCCCTGGCATCTTTCACAGGGGTTTGAGAGGGGTACCCATGTCAGTTTGTAGCTTCACAAATAACAAACAGTCTTGTGACATCTTAACAAAGTTATTAGGTCATGAAATGTCATTAGGTAAAATTTACTTCTTCATGACATAATAAATGTGTTAGTCTTTAAGGTGCTACAGGACTGCTTGTTACGAGGGGTGATGTCAGTTTTGGATTAATAATCAGTAGCATGCGAAGGAGGTCCCAAAAAGGCAACGAAAAATGATTTGGAGAGGGAGATCTCCACAGAGTGGCATGTAAAAGATGATGGAGGCAGACACAATAGCGATAAAACCAAGTGTGAATATACCAGAGAGGATGCTGGGGGAGGGCTTATTCTCTGTAGTAGCCGAAGGAAGAACAAGAAACAATTTTACAGCTGTCAGGGCAATTATTAGGCAATGGAACAGCCTGCCAGAGGGCCATGTTGAATCAGCATCAGCTGGAGACATTAAAGGAAAAAGGACAGCACAGTAGGAATGAAGCGAAAGAAGCTATGACAACTTTTCGGCTCTGGTCTCCAGCATAGCTGTCCAAGTGTGAGGGCCAGAATTTGGCCCTGTAGTGTGTTAGGAAAGTGAATACAGCTGCTCTACTAGCCAGACCAGAATCTCATTAGCTCTCATGCAGCTGTGTGAAAGGCCAGCTTAATTTTATTCTCTTTGTTTTCAAGCTCTCTCCTAAGGCTTTCTATCCCTCATATAATCCATGTATCCAATCCATACTTCCTTAACTTATGAGCAAGAATCCAGCTAGTTTAGTGGCAGCCCCTGGCATTTGGGTCATTAGTTAATGCTTTACTTCCCTGAGGCTTGGTTACTTACTTCCCTCAACAAATGCTAGGCAAGCCTTGGAGAATATTCTTTGCATCTTTAGGGAGGTGACTAAATCTTCATTTAAGTGAGAGCCTCTTCCCCATCTTGTCATTGAAACCATTTCTTTCCAAGTTTTCGCAGCTTGTCAGAGTGGGCCTGAATGTCCATCAATGTTCTGTCTAATGTTTTTCTATCTTTGGGCAGAATAAATTTTATGTGCACCGAGGCATGCACGGATGTGCACCACCAGTAGAAATACATGCTGCTGGCAGTGGGTGTTGTGGGTGCTCCGCTAATAAGCTGAGTGGCACCTACATCTCTCCTGGAGGCCCACTCAAGCATTCAGCTTACAGGGAACACTGATGTCCAGACGTGGTTTTTAGTGCATCGATAAAAAGGCAATGGACAACTGCTGATAAAATTGTCTCACGTCGCTTCTTCTATGGGCTTTGGGTCAGGCCACCAAGTCAGTGGGAAGGCACCCAAGGACTTGAGTTGGATTTGAAGCAGGCCATAAGCAGGATTTTGTTAATGAGGTGACCTCTGGCTTGGAGCATTCCAGTTGAGTATATGACAGTCAGAAGTTGGGTAAAGATTGGTAACCCTTTGGACCCTAGTATTTTCCAGGTAACTCAGCAAATGCTCAGTAGGATCTATATAAGTTTGTTGTGTATTTCAAAGCTGTATTTGCTCAAATTGAGAGTTTATGGTCCCATTCGCAGGGACACCACCATCAGAAAACCCTGGTGGGCAGTCCCAGCAGAGTCCACCCAAGGACTACATGCACATGGGAACTGAGTTGTCTTCCTACTCCTTGGATTGGCCTTTAGCATTCAGGGTTGAGCATTGTATAAACACATGTCCTGCTGTTGTGCATGCTTTACCTAATCTAGGGTTAAAAAGAGTGCTTCTGTTTCCAGGTTATCAGTCTAACACCACTGCCTCCCACCTAGCAAAGCACTTAAGCATGTGCTTAACTTTTAGCATATGACTAGGTCCTGTTGAAATCACAGGTAAATTCTCTCTCTCACCCCCCACCCCAAGCCCCACCATTTATTATTTAAAATATTAACTAATAAAAATGTCACAGCTCTTTGCTGTCACCAGACTATCTCTGTGTGTCCTGAGAAAAAAGCACTGACTGAAGTATTGTTAATAAGGTGGAAAGAGGTTACAGGAAACTGTAGCCAGTTTGTTTTGGGGGAGTTGCAACAGGCATGAGCAGCTTTCAGGTGCATTAGCTATTTTACCTTTGGGCTGAATTAGTGTTAGTTTTCTCCTGAATAGAATAAATATAGTCGTATTAGTTACTTCCTGTTTCTGTGACTTGAATCTAATGTTATTGAAGCAACAGGAGTACCAGGGCAAACACGTTGTATACGTAACGTTTGAGGTAGCCATCCTGTTTGGTATGACTCTTCTTGTAACCATTCTGATAGCTGTTTATTGTACAGACTTCTCATTGCTTTCTGTTGTAAAGACCATGTCACATTTCCGTGTTGTCTTGTATCAAGTCATTGTAAGAATGTTTGCATCAAGACTCACTCAGCTAATTGGTGAAGGGGATGTGAAACTTTCATTTCTAGCCCTCAGGTCACACTCCTGTTCAGCTCAACTGTGAGTGAAAGCCATTTCCGTTGGATGTCTGTACAACAGCCGTAAGGATATTGTGATCCCATCACAATACTGTCCCCCCCGTAATAGACAGTATTTGGCTCTTGTGTGGCATGTGTAACCAGGAGGACCATGGGCAGCCTTTTCCGATATACCTGTGCCAGCTTCGATACAGCTAGCTGAAATAACCAAGAGCAGTGAAATCCCAGCAAGACCAGCCTGCTCAGTACCCTGCCTATGTTCTGGAGCAGCTACTCTTTGCTGCCATAATTTCACTGCAATTGTTACTCCAGCCAGATAGAATAAAGAGTATATGGCTGCAGGTGGGGCCCTCACATCTCCGATTGTGATGCAGATATATTCTGAGGCATAATGGCAGGGTAGTTATCACTTAGCCTATTAGGTCTTTTATGGATTAGCAGAAGGTGATGGGGATGGGAAAGGGGTATCAAGTGTTTACAGATCTGAAGGTCAGAAGACCTGGCTTCAGTTCCGTGTTCCCTGTCAGCTGAGTACTTGGGTAGCCACCCCGGAGAGATTCAGGTGCCACTCAGCTGATTAACAGAGTGCCCATAGCTGAGAGTGTGGGTTTCTACGGATGGTGCACATCTCCGCATGCCTTGGTACACATAGCAAAATGTATTCTGCCCATAAATGAAAAAAAAAATTAGGGGGACCCTGGTTCTGTTCCCAGTTCCCTGTGTAGCCTTGGGTAATTCATTCCAACTCCCTTGTGTAAATGACCAATGATACTCTGCCTCCTGGGTAAGGGACTTTGAAATCCAAGAATGGAAACACTTTATGTTAGCACCAAGTTTTGCTGCATATTAAAGAAAATAATAATGCCAAAGGCCAGGGCATGGGCTATTCTTTTTAATATCTAATGGTGTTGAGCAGAACTCTCCTTTTTTTAAGTCCTCAGTAGTACACATCTTTTGGCATGACAAGCAGGGTCATAGGAGGCTCTGTGTCATCTCTAGCTGTCTGGCTAGTAGCTAGAATAGCCCTCACCACCTATTAAAAGAAATTCCTCTCCAGGAATAGGAGTCTGTTTCCTTTCCTCCCCTGGATGGGAATCCATCTCGGCTGGTTACATTTCAGAAGTATTCATGCATGAAGACTTTCCTAGTGATAAATATGACTTCCTCACTTGTTGGCACTCGGACAGGCAGGAGATATTTGCAGCAGATGGCCTCTTTTTACCTTCATCACTGGTAGCTATTTCTCCTGCAGCAGAATGCAGTAATCAGGCCTGCCAATGGAGGAGGGGAAGCAAAAGAGGCCATTGTGTCCAGGCCCAGCCTTGCAAAGCCTAGGTTGCCCATTGCTGCTTTACACCAGTATACACCAGTTAATGATCTGGCTCGTATTTTTTTAAATGGCCGAGAGAAACCAAATCCAGAGTCACTTTAAAAATAGAAAGTTGACAACAATGCAGTTCTCTTGCAGAAAGTACTGATTGTTTATATCCAGCAAATTTATCTAGGAGCGGACAATAATTAAAGCTGACGGCTGTGACTCAGTTTTTGCTGCTAGGTGGAAGTACTCACATCTTTCAAGGGGACTACAGCCACAAAAAGAGTGCAAACCTAATGATAACAAAGCCTGGTTTTACTTCCAGCAGAAGGTTTTGTAAGGGATACAGGCACTTGTGTTCAAAGGCTGGACCCTGTGTCTCGGAAGGACTCAGCACTCAAGCTTTGGAAAGCAGAGGCTGGATCCTCAGGTGGCAAAACTCCATTTATGTGAACAGGGAGATGCGGGGGAGAGTGAAATCAGAAGAGTTATGACCAGTTTACAGCAGTAGAGGATCTGGCCCTACCTATAGGCCTAGGATGTAAAATTCAGAGGTAAAATTGAAATCAATGGGAGAGGTGCCGTTGCGTTCAACAGGGCCAGGATTTCAACTGGGATCTGTAATGGTGCACGAGAGCTGCCTGTCTGTCTCTTGATTCAATGAATGACCTCGAGCAAGTCCCAGAGGGGCCATTTTTCCCAGAGATGTTGAGCTGCTGTTAACTTCATAAGGATTTGTGGGCACTTAGCGCCTCTCAAGGTCAGGTCAGTAACTTCTTGGTGCTGCTCTTTCCCTGTCTATAAAAGGAGAAAGCAGTTTTTTTTCTTTCTCTATGGCCCTGTATGTAAAATGCTTTGTGAGCCTTGTATAGTTGATGCTATCGGTATTGGTATAATTAGTATATAATCATGGCAGCAGTCCCATGCTCAATGACAGTGTAAGTGTTAATATCCAGGGACAGTCAAAGACTTAAGTTCAGTCTGAGAACCCAACATTACATCACCCTCCATAGGAGAGCTCTGGATTTATCCATTTTCTCTTCCAAAATTATATATGTGTACAGCATTTAGGGATGCTCCTTTTGTCCTTCCCCTCCCTTCCATGACTTTTACTCTTGAGCGACTTGATCTCATTATCTGTTATCTTTGTAGAAGTCCATCAAGATGAAATGGCTCTGATACCACATGTGAATGAGATGTTAGAGGTTCTCGCTGGGGCCTTTAGCATAAGAGGATGAATGTCCTAAAGTGCTGCATTTGGATTTAATGACAGTTCACCTCTCAAGATAATTTAAGTGGAAGTTAGGCTGAAAAGATGAAAATACAGATGAACTGAATAATGCACTAGAGCAAGAAGCATTTCAGAAACAAGTTTTCTGGCCTATAGGAAGGCTAGATTAATGTGCAGGTACAGAGAGCACATTCAATTGAATGCCATCCCACCTTGCATTATGATTGTCATGTTTTTTAAGCTCACATGGTCCATCTGGACCAAAATTTGCCTGGGAGACTGGAAGCTGGAGCCCTGCATATATCAGTGATATTCTCACCTCTGTTTTGCTCCATGGCACTAGGCATAAGTGATTGGTTAAACAGAAGACTTGGAACACCAAACTAAGCAACTCCCTTGCCCAGTGCCAGCTGTTACCACAGTGATACTTTGCTCTTGTCTCTCTGTATCCAGGGCACATGGTGCTGTTAAACCCTTTGCTGGGTCACAGGACAGGCAGATACTCTTCACCTTTTACTGGCCTTTGCCAGAGGCCTTAGGGAAGCTCATTTGGTGCTTCAGGAAACAGCACTGATTATTTAAAGAGCAGGTGTTCTTCTCTCGGAGGCAGTGATTAACTCCTTGTGGTGTGAGAGAATGCTGTGCTACGGGAGTTGCCATCTCGCAGAAAAGGCAGATCCTGCTGACTGTTCCAGATCTGATGATACTCTTTGCAAGAGGAAGAGGTGTTAGTTACATCCCAGCTGCAGTAATTTCAGCCAGCCAGCCAGCCTGTGTTTGCCTGAAGTTTCAACTGACAACAGGGCCCAGGGTAGCAAAAAGACTGACTGAAACTCAGGAATCCACAGCTTTCCTCCTTTGATACAATGGTACTCTACAGTAAGGGTGATGCTCCCCAGTGCATGGCTTTCTTGGGTGTGGCCCAAGACTGGAACGAACTCACGCAGGGGCAATCGCAAATCACCCCACCTTCTGCTCAAAGTGAAAGGCGCGTTTCCGAGGGCACTATTTTGGGAGGGCAGCTGTGTGTACTTGGCTGCCGCTGGCTCTTTGTCCTGGTCTCCTGATTGTCAGGGAATGAGGAGAAAGTGTGAATTATTCCTTTGCCTCCTCCCTTCACTGACCAGGAGTGAGAGGCATGCATGCAAGCCCTGTAATTTCCTCTTCCTCCCTAATAGTCGGGTGGGAAGGAGAGCAATCTGTGTCCCAGTAGTACAGCCGCTGCCCCCTCCTGAAATGGTGCCTTAGCACATTTCTTTCACTTAACCTGTGACAAACTTGGGGGGCACACTGCACAAGCTTTGCCCCCAAGCAGAAGGATAAGTGAGCAAACAAGTTTTACCCATGTTGCTTAATATGCCATAGCTTGAACCTCTCTCATCCGGAACTCCTTCCTCTGGTAACATCCGTAATCCGGCATGGTTTTAGTTAGCCAGACGGCCACTTACCATGGGTGTGGCCAAGTTTCCCACAGTCCCATAAAGTTTGTTTTCAGCCACCAGTCCTGGCTCTCAGTGTCCTGTGCTGTTATTTAGCTGTAATTTACCCCAAATGTCTTCTAAGAGCCCAGCCAGCAGTGGAAGTGTTGGTAGTGTGCTAGAAAATATTGACCTCCCGTAGTCTGGCAAATTCACTTGTTTGGCACCAGTCAGGTCCAAAGGGTGCTGGACTAGACAGGTTCACTCTGAACTAGAAGACAGCTCAGGTACCTTGGTGAGAACCTCTAGTGAACAAAATAGACTTTTTTCACTATCTGTTGAGTGCAGTGGATTTCTCTTGTAGTAGTCAGAAAGTTGACCCAATATACAAGGGGCTCAATGGCATCACTTCCTGATGCTGCAGAGAAGTGGAAATCCAAACCAATGAATGCTGAGGTACAAGGTCACATCCAGCTGCTTCTGCTGAACAGCGTGGAAGAACAGCAATGTAGCCGGCCTCTGTTGTCTTGCTGTTCTTTTCCAAGGGTACAGGAGACACTTTGATTTTAATGTACAAGAGCAACATGGGGATTTCTTTAGGAGCTCTCTTTCTCTGGACACACCCATTCAATTGAAGGATTCTATATCCCTGAGGGACCCTAACAGAATGTGGTGGCTATAAATGGTAGTCCATTAAAGACCTCATCCAGTAGATACAGGCCTGTTAGAAAATGAGAGGCTTTGTTAAGAGGGTCATTATGGCCCTTTGCAAGAGGAAATTTTTGCGCAGTCCCTATTGAATTTGCAGTTAACCAAATGAAATGGGGTTTTTATATGTAATTTATTCAGCACAAAGTCTGGCAGCTCCAACGATCACTTCTTTGATTGCCAGCTTTTAATTACATGTGCTGCAGCCCTGCTTGAATGGAATATTTAGTGCTGAGAGACATAAATTCGAGGTGAACCTGTGTGAAACGCAGGGGGCTGGGAATGCTGGGGCCTCAGGCATGGAGGACAGGAACATGGGGATAGCCAGGTGAGATCAGGCCAGCGGTCTGACTCATCCAAGGGACTTCCTCTGACAGCAGCCCACCCTACCTGTTTCAGAGGCAGGCACACAAAACTGAAGATGAGCCTATTATATGATAAGTTTTTTTTCTATACCACAGTGTTCTTGAGAGGTCTGGGTTCAGTTCCCAGCTCAGTCAGACATATTTTGTGACCACAGACAAGGCAATCTGGGCCTCAGGTCCTTGTCTGTAAAACAGGCGCAAAAAGGCACCTTTCTGCAATCCTTCATCATCTTTTCCTTTCAGAGCCTGGTTTGAGAAAGGGTTCAAACCTGAGTTTATTTTTTCCTATTATTCCTATTTTCCCTCACACATCACTTCAGCCAGTGTTCCCTGCATGGTGTCCTCTAATTTTTTCCATCTGTGAGCAGAATAGGCCCCAAGGCAGGTGATAATGTGTACCATCCGTAGACACACAGGCTGCCGGCTGTGGGCAGTCTGCTAATCATCTGGGCATCACCTGCATCTCTCCTGGGCAGCTGCCCAAGCCCTCATCTTACAGGAATGTGCACCTGTATGTCTGCTCAGGAGAGATTCCAATGCCACACAGTTGATTAGCAAAATACCTACAACCAGGTGTTTTGTTTTTACTTGTGGTGCACATTCACACATGCCTTGGTGCCCATAACATTTATTATGCACATGGAGGGAAAATATTAGAAGGTACATTGACTTAAGCATATGCTTTAAGTTGAGCATGTGCTTAAGTCCCTTTAATTTACAACATATTACTTACATACAGGCTGTCCTAAAAGGGTTGCTTTCTCCAATGGTGGTCTTAGAGTGTAAGCTCTTTGGGTAGGGTCTCTCATCACATCTCTTTGGGCGGCACATACACAATGTGTTCAACAGTGGTCTTTTGGAGCTACCATAATGCAAATTATTCATGATATATTAATGCCAGTAATTTGGAGCAGAGGAATTAAATTGGCATTTCTATCAGGAAATACTCTCCTAATACTCTAGTTCTTCTGATTCACATTTTGACATTTTATTGATTTCGAGAAAAAAAATGGAAGCAAAGTGAAATGGGAACCAGGGATTATAAATTGATAATGGTGCCTGAGTGTCAGAGATTAATCAATGCAGTATGCATACACTAATACTGATCATGCTGAAGAAGGAATGGCTGAGTGAATGGTATAAATATTTAATCATTAAATCCAAAGTAAAATACAAGATTGGAAAGGGGAAAAACAAGCACAATAATTTAGGGCAGGGATCACATTTCACTGAGTTTGCTTAACAGGCAAATATTTGGTGGCATTAACCTTTCAGTAATAAGTAAAAAAGGATGTTGATGAGCTCTGTTTATCTTGGACACTTCCATTCCTATTAAGGGAAATGCTTTAATGCTGTGGTTATAAACGATATTACAGGTTGAAACACTCTAGTCTGGCACGCTTGGTACCTGACAGGTGCTGAACCAGAGAATTTTCTGAGTCACAGGAGGTCAGTATTGTCTAGCAGCATTACCAACACTTCCACTGCAGACTGGACTTTTGGAAGACATTTAGAGGTAAATGACAGCTAAATAACAGCACAGGACGCTGAGAGCCAGGACTGGTGGCTGTAAACAAACTTTATGGGACTGTGAAAAACTTGGTCGCACCCATGATAAGTGGGCAACCAGCTAACTTAAAATCATGCTGCACCATGGATGTTGCCAGACCAGAGAGGCTCAGCCTATAGAAGGGTTCTGAGATGAAACCTGGGAAACTCTTTGTCTCTCTTCTCACGTTAACAGATTTTTCACGGTTTGATTTGCAGGTGCTGAGAAGTTCCTGCGAAACGTTGGGGTCTAAATTCTCCTCTTCCTCCTATGAGTGGAAATTCAGAGTAAATAGATTCAAGTTAAGATTCTTACACTGGTTGTGACTCTAGTAACTTGAATGGAACAGCTGTCTGTTGTTTTTTGGTAGCATCACAGTAGCAGCTGGGTGCTCCAACTGAGAGCAGCAACTGCTTTTGCTAGGTGCTCTATGCATATAATATGAGTCAGATCCTGTCCCTCGGAATAGACAAGACATTGAACAGTAAAGGAGATACGATTATTCCACTTTGCAGATGGGAAACTGAGACATAAAGATTAAATGACTTGCTGAAGGTTTCATAGGGAGTGGAACAGAACCCAGTATCAAAGGCTAGTGCCATTAACCACAAGAGCAACCCAAAGATGTGACACCTTATTCAGCCCATTGGGACTGAAAACAGAATCAGATTTCGAGTGTCCTTTGTTGTGACCGGGAGGTTAGGGTGCTCAGCAGCTGACAGACTGGGCTGGCTCTGGTACATATGCTGGCAGGTAGCTTTGCATGTAGAGCACTTAGTGGTACATTTCCTGTCTTAGGCACTTGTGTTCTTAGGCATGACATAAATTGCAATGTCTGAGAACGTGGCCTCTCACAGCACGGGAGTGAAACAGCCTTTTCGGAGAGCAGACAAGATCAAGCTGACTTGTTTTTGTTTGCTTGTTTGTTTTCCCCTCCCACCCAGAATCATTGACCATGAAAGGCACCAAATAGCCTGTGTGAAAATCCCCTTCTGCTCCATGCAAAACTGCCACAGGACTTGCCCTCTGCACCTGCCCTGCCCACTTGCTCCTTCAGTCTCCACATCTTGAAAAACGATCCTGTCTCTTAAGCCTCAGCAATTTGTGGGTGGAACATCATCATCTCATCCACTCCTTGGCCTGACTGCTCCCTGCATTGAAAAGGAGGTTTAATTTAGAAGGAATATTGAACCACCATGCATGAGTAATCTTTTTTTTTTTTTGTATGTGCCCAGCTAGTCGTCCAAACCTTTAGAACTGTCAGTTAACATGTCACCATATTCAGAAAGCAGAATATTTTATCGGGTGATTCATCTCTTCTGATGATGGCAGAAAAATTTGGGAACGGTTAAAAAGTCGTCTTTTTCAGACACGATCCAGAAAGGTACAGTAGCAAGGATTCAGAATAGACTCTGATTTATTCCAGTGACTCACAAGCTGTTAGAAATGCAGTGATTTATTGGGCTAATGGCACGCGTTGGAAATTCATTGTGCATCTTATTGTAGAAATGTATTTCGCCTGCAGGAAGGAGAAAAGTCATCATTTATTGTATGGATAGCTTTCTGTGTTTAAGCCGCTAGAATCTGCATTCCAGTTTATTAGTAGACAGTAATCCCGCATTGTGTGTCAGACAGGGTTGCTGTATAGTTTATCCACCCAACACAAGGCTGAAAAGTTAAGAAATGAAAGTCGAAATCTAATCACAGTACAGTCCTTCAAATCCACTTCTACTGCAGAATTTCTGCCACAGCTTTAAACGCCCCTCATGCCAGTCTAGACACGTTCCTGCTCCCAGGTTATATCCACCACAAACAGAACTGGCTTCCTTCTGCACAGTTCAGTGTAACTCCACTCACTCAGCTTTGGGGAGGGAATTGCTAGATGGCCTACTACCCTAACTGGGGCTTGAGGTTCTGCTTCAGTACAAGTGCTAAACAATGTAGTTATTGAAACATGTTTTGGGTGCAGAGCCTCTCGTTGGTGTAAAGCAGCACATCTCCAGTGAATGCTATTGGAACTGTGTTGCTTCCCACCACTTGAGTATCTGGCCCTTTGCCTCTGAGATTTTGGATCTGTAACCCATGGCATCTGCATTCAGGGCCGCTTCCCTTCAATACGTATTTAATTGTAATTAATTATTCCATTATCAATTAACCGTTAACACTTCCTGGTGATAATTTTGAGTCTGAGAGATCCCATCCTGATGGAGAACAATGAGTTATTGACTGCTGGCCAGGAACATGTTTCCCATTAAATACATGGCTACATCAGTCATTTGTTTTAGAGAGTATTCTTCCCCCTACTTCCTTGTTAATGCTGTTTGTCCAGTTGCTGCTGTTCCATGGGTTTGCTTGAAATTTGACACCATTGTTCTCTGTAAGCTGAGTGCTTGGGCAGCCACCCAGGAGAGATTCAGGTGCTGCACAGCTGATTAGCAGAGTGCCTACAGGCTACCCACAGTGGGCAGCATGGGTTTCTTCTGGTGAGGCACATAATAAAAGTTGTTACACACTTTGATGGGGGAAAAAAAAAGCGGTGTTTCACACCCCCTTTTGCCAGAGTGTTATCAGCCACCCATGGCAGCAGTGGTTAGTGTAAGGGCTGGGCAGTTGCAGCCGTGTTGGTCCTAGGATATTAGAGAGGCCAGCTTCTGTTTGTGAGCTAGAGACAGCATTCTTGTACCCGAAATCTTAACCTCAGGTCTGTACATCTCCAAGTTTAGCGGCAGTTCTGATCTTGATTCACATTCACTGCTAGCAGCAACCATCATTGCAATGAACCAGATCAGAATTATGAATCCGGGATTATGAAAAATTAATACAGGTTAAACCTCTCTCGTCTGGCACCAGTCAGGTCCCGAGGGTGCCAGACAAGAGAATTTGCTAGACCATGGGAGGCCCATATTGTCTAGCACATTGCCAACACTTCCAGTGCTTACTGGGCTCCTAGAAGACATTTAGGGGTAAATTACAGCTAAATAACAAGAGCACAGAACACTGAGAGCCAGGACTGGAGGTGATAAACAACCCTTATGGGACCACGGAAAACTTGGCCACAACCATGGTAAGGGGTTGTCTGGCTAACTAAAATCACACCAGATTACAGATGATGTTGGATGAGTGAGTTCCTGATTAGAGAAATTCAGGTTGTACTGTGGATTGGGCCTTTGCCTGGTTAGAACAAAAATCGCTTTGGTGATCCAAAGATAAGAAAATCTTGATCCAAACCCTGGGAAGGCAGTGGAAAGATTCCTGCCCGTTTACATGTTCGTTCAGGCCCAGAGTTTGTACAAAATCACTTCATGCCATGGAAGTGGTAACACCTTGGAAAGTTACAATTAATAGCAGCATTTATAGATCAAATATTCACATGTATAATCTCAAGTTATATTTTGAGGCAGTTTAAATAATTAGAAGATGATCATGTTCTTGAGCCGCTTTCCATTAGTGAATCCCAATGTAAGTGGAATGCATTCAAAAAACTCAGTTTAATCGCTTAACTTTTCCTTATGGGTGTTGAGAAAAGTGGCATGCTGGTGGGTTTGGAAGTGCTCCTCACAAATTAGGAAGTTAATTTGGTCGTATACGCTAGCAAGGTTGAGCATTTGGTTTAAGGAAGAGAGACAACATAGGAAGAACTCTTCTGCTAATGTGGAGAATCCAGACATAACACTACCACCTCTTCCTCAGCACAGCTTAATAAAGTGCATAAAAAAAAAAGTAGGGGTGGGGAGAAGAGGAGGAGTATGAGCCCCAGTGGCTTTGTGGCATACACACTTCACTAACTGCACATCTTTATATGTACACTTGCATGCATGTGAACACCCACAAACAAGCAATACTATACCCCAGTTGTGCAACACTAACTCACACTGAATGGTGCCGTGAGAGATATGCTGCTTTGGTACTCTTGTTAGCTCTGCTCACTTAGCCAAGTCTGCACCTCTTCAATAACAACGAGAAGTCCTGTGGCACCTGATAGACTAACAGATTTATCAGAGCATAAGCTTTCGTGGGCAAAGACCCACTGTGTCAGATGCATGTCAACTCTCCACACACAGGGTCAGCTGAAAGTCAGTGGGGATCTGCTCATACCCAAGAGTTAAGCAAATGTAAATACTTGGCTAATTCAGGCTATTGGATGAACTCATCCAAGTAACGAATCTACCAAAATTAACAGGCCAAAGTCCCTCATATTAAATGGATACATTCCTTTCTAATCTACTGTTGTTGAAGGCGATGGGGCTATTAGTGAACTACAGTGTTGTCAAAGCAAAATTTGGCTCTGCACACGTAAATATGCTTGGTACGACTATGGTCTGACCATTGATTTAGAATACATAAGTAACATTATAGCCTCTGCATTAAGGCAAGGATTAAGTTTAATTGTGCTGCCATTGTAAATCGGTAATAAGTAGCTTGTCTTTGATCTCAGCCCAGCGGTGATTGTTTATACTTATTTATTTAGCAAAGTTGTAAATGAGATTGGTTCATCTCTCTCTGAGTTACCCAAGTGTGGAAAAATCCCAAGTGGGACTGATTTCTATAACATCCCATGCCTCTGCGAAAATCAAATCTAAATAAACAGCAGATAAATGACCAGGAACAATCCTAAGAATTAGCACAAGAGAAACATTTTAAATTGTGTTTCACATTTGCCTGGCATAGTGCCACTGGTGAGGCTATAGATTGAAGGTCAGACTTGATTTAAGTACAATAGGCAGCAGAGAAGTGTTAACTATGCAGTAGACTGGTCTAGGCTGCTTCATTAGCACACAGAACAGGGCTGCATTGA